>NC_084703.1:23129467-23472673 GCF_033807575.1 Cydia pomonella | reverse complement strand
CCCCCCCCCCCTCCCGTAACTTCTAAAATAACAGAATGAAAAATCTAAAAAAAAAAAAGATATACATTGCCATGCAAACTTCCACCGAAAATGGTTTGAACGAGATCTAGTAAGTAGTTTTTTTTTAATACGCAATAAAATTTAAGAAAAAAAATATTTTCATCAAACCCATACGTGTGGGGTATATATGTACCTACAATACTACAGCATGTCACATTTCGCAGACTTCATCGTGTCAGATACTAGTAGGTTATAGTATTATATTGTCCACATACCTATAGGAAATAGCTTTGCGTGCTATATGACAAACCTACCTATACAGATAAAGGTAGATCTTAAATTATTATTGCGATATCTATAGTAGCACACTGCTTTAACCATAAACAATAAACATTATATTAAAAAAATACACGTGATATTTCTCTAGATCCCTCGTCTATAGTAATCCATCGTGATTTGTTTCAACCCCTATTTTAGTATAACGTGATTGATTAAAGGACGATGCCTGCGAATTCTGAATCACGCTTAATATATTTAGTGCCGGCAACATTATTCCAAGTGCAATTTAGTTGTGCTCCGTTGGTCTTTGGTCAATCCCTACTTGTAGTACCAAGTCGTGTGCTACGGAAATAATGTCACTCGTGGTAGTATTACCATTAAGTGGACGGTTTTCAATCTTACCCCATTTCATGTATGCTGTTACTGTTGTTTTTATGTTATTTTATAACCGTAATAAAAACAATACTTTTGTACTAAAGTACTATTTTCATTTAGTTACTGAAACTTTATTGCACGTTATCAAATAGTACATATAGCGGACTAATGCTTTAAGGCATTCTCTACCTACTACTACTCTCTACTAACAGACACATGTAGTTAAATCTGATTTCATTGTTTACTCGTAAATCTAAATAAGGCTGTTTTTCATGCCTTAGGATTTACAACACGTTTCCATCTTTGCCCAGCAAAACTTAATGGGTTAAAATGAACATATTAAGTGCAGTAGGCTCAGAGAACAGAGTTTTTGAAAACTCGTAACGCTTTTTTAGATCACGGTACGGTTGCCAAATAATTAATTAGCACTCCTGAAGCCTTTCTCTAGGGACTTCAGCGATACGAATTCTGATCTTTGCATTTCTCTCGCTAAAAAAAATCACGAATATAGATCTAAAATGCACTTTAAAAAATTTGAATAAAGTCATCAATATTTTTTAATGTTTTTTCACGAGACTTAAACTTAGTGTTATCCATTTTCTAAGACAAAATTCAAATAAAACATATGCAGCTAGAATATGTGTTAATTGTTATCATTTTCAACGTTGACATGTCATCGTAGATGCATTATAAATAGGTTTATAAGAAAAGGTTACACACCTACATACTAACTTATCTACACCCTGCACTGGTACTGTGATTACATATGCTCCTAATTACTTATTCGATTTTTTTTTTACATGACGCACGAAGATTTACGCAAATATTTTTATATGTGTATGTAGCGGGCACTAGTGGCTATCCATGCATATTTTTTCTGGAGGTGTACCTCCGCGAAAAGTAAAAAAATAAATCTGAAGAAAAATTAAATGTTTTTTACACAATGAAGTATAAGTACATGACGTGGGTTAAAAATATGTATTTTGTAGCCTATTTTATTATTGTCAAATATAATTTTGAGAGATAATTAAATGTTTTTCGAAATCATTCTTTCGCCATAAGTCGGTACAAAACACATTTTTGACTGCGGTATTGCCACTTTGAGGTCTAGTCTGGACATACCTATTAATTGACATCGAAAAATTAAAAAATGTATTCGAGAGGCAACCCCAAATAAAATAAAATAAAAAATTAGTTAATTTTAGGTTATGTGTTTATCAATAAAAATTACGTTTTATGTACAGGAGTGTTAAAAAAAAATAGAATTTCACAAAAGTCATATAACATTTTTTCCATCAGGAATGCACCGTTAAAATCTCTCGAAATGCTCACGGCTACCTTGTACGAGTATACAGCAGTTGATTGTCTGCTGTCCAATTTTTTTATCATTTTACGGCACGACTCTACACGCAGTCCTTTCTGGTCTTCCGTCAAATCGTGCGGTATCCATCGCGTACAAAGTTTCCGAACCTTAAGGAGCAAATGCAGTATCTTTTGCACCTGGCTCATTCCAATGCCTAAGGTAGTACGAATTTGCTAGCAGGCTTTTTTTGTCAGTATCAATTAGTTGTCATACAGTATCAATATTACAATCGCTAACCGCTGTTACCGGCCGGCCTTCACGTTCATCATCATGGAGATGGTCACGTCCTCGTCTAAACTCACTAAACCACGAATAAACAGAGCTACAAGATGGGGCTTCATCGCCAAATGCTAATTGAAGTCTTTGACAACTTTCTTGCTGAGTTAAACCACATCTAAAATCGTAAAAAATCATGCTTCGAAAATGTTTCTCGACTTAAATTCATTGCAACAACGAAACACGATTTTCAACCCAACGTTACGATGAAAAAACAAATGACAGTCTCACAAATTAAAAAGTAATATACTGCCAGAGAGTTCCTTTTTCAACCCCTATAGTTTTTTTTATTTATTTAAGTTTTCTAAGTGGCCAGTTCCATTATTTATCAGTATGCCCTAAGTATTAGATAAAATCATGTCGGCCTTTAACCCGAGCTACTGTAATCCTCTTTCTAAGGATATACATACCCGATTATACATAGTTACCTAGTTAGTATTTCCCGAATGAGGCATTTGCTTTTATCTCGGCCCATTAGGATAAAATAATTAACAACTTCCCACGGGTACGTCTTGGTTTACCAGCGAACTCATAATACTCACCCCAATCTTTGATAACATTATCTATGAGCACTCTGTACATACTTTGAGCCGCCATACCTTTTTCTAATAGTACATTACGATACAAGTGCGAAAAATAGGAAATTCGAAACTTGTGGCGATAAATTAAAACACGACCGAAGGGAGTGTTTTAAATCGACACGAGTTGCGAAATACCTATTCGCACATGTATCGTACAACGTTTTACAGTACATATGGCCCTTTAAATGTTCGACATAGTAACGTAATATGCTAATTTTCGCACTGGTGCGGTAAAGTAGCACCGCACCATATGTACTCTAAATGCCTTTTCTGACTAGTTAGACTTATTTGTATAATAGAATAGTACATTTGGATGCTAGTGCGGAAAGTATGTCAGTACCTCACGAGATATCTCTCGGGACGAGTGAAGAATGACATATCCGCACGTGTATCGAACGACGTTTTTTAATACAGTTGCGAAAAAATAAGAAAAACAACAAGTAGTTCTATAAGACAGAAACAATTGTAAATATAAAATATTATACTATTATTACCTAAGTATTGTTATTTACGATTATTTATATGAAAACAAAATCGAATGTTGCCTTTGTAAACTTAAAATATTCCTGCAGTAAGAAAAAACGCCTCTGCTTTGACAGGCGTTTCGGCAGCTATTCCGTTCCATTCAGACAACTTATTAAGAACGGTTTTTCAATTTTCAATATAAAAAAATAAACGTGTTATAATGATGAAGAGGTAAGTAATTAAATATGAAATATGCTTATATTTATTATTTTTACATTAACAGTAGGTTTTTATGTTGATTACGACTTTTAAAGGAAACTAACATTAACACTCATCAATAAGTAGTCATGAATTGGAACAAGTGGAAAAGTAAAAAGCACTAGTTCGCGAAATCCAACTTTCCGCACGCTAAACAGCTACGTAAAGTAGCACTTTTTGAGCAACTGTATTTAGAAGTAATTTTAGATTATATCACTAGGCAAATGTATTGCCATCAATAGGCTTGACTCCGTAAATCCACTACAATGGAAATAGCCTTTTCGGACTAATTATGGATTATTTTAGCTTTTTAATGTAAAAAGCCGGCCAAGGGCATGTCGGGCCATGCTCAGCGTCGTGTTCCGTAACTACCCTTCCGTCACAACGCACACACATAACATGCAAAAGGGAGTACCTTCGCAGCGCTTTTTACGTATTCACAATTTAAATCATTTTTGATAAAGTCAGACCGAGATAAGATGGCAGCGGTTTTGACAGCCCAGACAGTGCAAGTGTTAAACGTCAAACTTCTATGAAATTATAACGTTTACTTAACACGTGCACAGGCTGGGCTATCAAAATCGTTGCCAACTTAACTTGGTCTGACTCTATGAAGCTAGCCAAGTAGCCAACCTAAAACTCAATAAGTAATAGATTATTATCTTCCGCAACAAACGAAAAAGGCTTATTTATATTTAATGTTTTGCAGTTGAAGCCAAATGCTAATAAACGGGGCTTAGAATATTAATTGACCGAGCGAGAGCAAAGGTCTACGTTTTAGCTTGGGCAAATATGCTCCGGCTGTCCGGCATATGTCCATCACGAGTAGGCGTATTATTGATATCTTTATCCACTTGATAAAAGTGTCCCTTATTAACACCACGCAATTGAAAGGGACAGACGCTGTATATAGATACGAGGTTGAGTAAGTATAGCGACGAATTGTTGGGTAAGCCGGTGTAGGAGGATATAGTTAAGGGTCAAAGTGTTCATTTTAAGAATCAGTTCTTGTTTTATTTGACATTACATCTAATTAGTTAGAAAACTAAAATATGAGTTACAACAAAATACTTCTATAAACTTTCGAAAATGAAACAAAAAATCACAAAAAGCGAATTGCGAACTCCTACACGTGCCGTGGTTTGAGAACTTGCATAAGAATAGGATAAAAGTACGCACTGCAATTAATACTGGACGCAGAAAGAGTTGCTATTATTTTTTCACGTCAGCAGCTCGAACAAGGGTAATTTGCTGCTTAAAAACAGTGTGCAAAATCGCATTTTGCTCACCGAGTGAGACAAAATAACATTCAAGTGACTTTTAGATTCGAATGTCATTTCAATGTGCGGGGCCTAATACAAGTTCGAAATATTTGGATTCTATTGTCTTTGTCCCTTTCACGTCATTAGCAAAAAGAAAGGGACAAAAAAAGTGCATACGTAATTCAACGGTATATTGACGGTTTATAATAGACCCCCGAAATAAGTTAGACTGCATCGTTCCAAAACACCCTACGAGTCTTCATTCGTAATAATTAATTAATGTAATAAAAGTTTAAAATTTAATAAAAACACCATATTTTGCGTATTTTATCATACAATCAAAACAATGAACTTATACAAATTTACGCAATTCTACTTAACTACTTTTAACGATCTCTACTATAGTTGACAAATAGTAGTATCCGCAATTCGGACCGTATCTTACAAAGTTTTTTTTTTACAAAAAAAAGTTTGCGGTTGAACTGTCAATTGATGTTCGTTAATTCATTATTCGTATTATTTCATTGAAATTTCTTTCGTTTAGTTTTATTGCGGTAATTAGAGTTAATTGTTAGAATACCTTCAGAAAAAATGAGTGAAATAGTGATCCGTGCGTCTGGATTAAATTTTTTCAGGTTGAATTTTTTGATGGCTGTCTGACGTGAAAAATTTTGTGTACTACACGAGATCAAAGTTATTTACATCTCGTGCGCTTATGAGTCCCTTACTACGCTCAAGATTCTAAATTATAGAATCTTTCGCTTGCACGGGACTCAAAACAAGCACTCGAAGAAATATCAAACTTTGCTCTCTTGTTGTACAAATAACTATTATAATTGGTGCACTCCTCGTGCCACCAAGCTTTGCACTCAAAACACTGAATCCTGGATCCAATCCTCATCACATATTCTTTCCTCATAATGACTTCACATCCTTTTTCAGCTATAGATTTTCATTTCATATGTTTATTTACCGGCGAATATCGCTACAAAGCTTGTTACATAAATTTTGTAAAACAAATAACATTTATTTTTGATGTTACATTATTACCACATGACAAAAGGGTAAATACTAAGTTACAAATAATAGTAAACAAATAAATAAGATATGTTTATTTTGAAGAACAGACTTCATAGTTGTTAGTAACAAGGCTAGTGTTATATAGTCTGTCAAGCAAAGTATGTCAGTAGCAATGTACAGCAAACTGAAGTAGGGCAACACTCAAAAAGCAGTATTGCGTTGGTGTTGCGCTAAGAAAAGCAGCAATGTACATCGAACCAAAACATGTAATAATCATAACCTCAAATTTTATAATCATCTACGATCAACGAGCGTGATTGTATATTGTAGGCACCTTGACTTTCCTCAAGTTAATGCACAGGCTTATTTAAATTGGTATTTAATGGTCACAGCAGAAATTTCTCTTGAAATAGCTACGATTCAGAATGTAAACAAACAAGATGGACGATCCACATTCCATAGATATAACACAGATGACACGCGATTTTGGAATTATTCGAAAACAGTGTTGCTAACCCGCATTTTTCAAATTTGCCGTGTCTTGCTACTGACAAGATTTCCTTGACCAAGTATAGATCCATTAGAATTTAACATTTCTTAACTATTTTAATTTAATTACCTACTAAGATCGTCTATACGTAAATTAATAGTAATAAAAGGCATTAAAATACACGAGTGTGGGTTTAAGAAACGAACGAAGTGAGTTTCTTAAAAAGAGCACACGAGTGTTTTAATGCCTAATTATGTACAGTCAACCAATTTGATTCCTAGGCCACTATAGAACCATGCCATAATGACTTCTACGACAGTGCTTATTGAGTGATGCGTGTCAAGTATCTAGTAGTTAAAGCGACAAGGTTCTATAGTGGCCTAGGATTCTAATTGGTTGACTGTACAGTTACATACACTATTTTATCTACACACATATTATAAACTTTCTATGAAATATTCACTAACCCAAATTACAGCCTCTGTTGGGGCATCGTTGCCAAATCGGTACTCTCTATATATGGTGGCGTCACCGAATTTTTTTATCGCTTATTTTACACGAAACTAATTAAAAGATAAACTGTACGTCAAATGGCGATAAATGAAAACTTTTTCAAGCATGCAGTATTTTTTTAATTCAAAGACAAACTAGAAGAGTCGGTGGCCTATTTCCGTATCACAAAAACTAACATGCGAGATATGTCAAAATTGTATGCAATTGACATTTCATTTCGAACAAAAAGGCATCTCAACTGATATTAGAATAGAGGTCAAAACCAATTGCTTTTTTTTCGGAGATGTTTCAAATTTGAATACATACCCAAACCGATTTTGATGTAGTTATGAAGCAATAACTACATTATCTCAGATAAGAAATTAGTGGTACAAAACAGTTTATCGTAATGTTGGCCATTATTCACGGATTTTGAAGGCATCATACAGAGTTTATGATATGTGTATAGATAAAATGTATTTTTAGTAAACCTTAGTAACTGATGTCGCAAAATGCCGGGATGCGACGTAAGTATGGTCATATTGATCATCAAACTTACTAGAAACCTATGCATGTACAAGAGTTCGCGAGTACTCTTTTACACCTTTTTCTACTGTTCTTATACCACCTGTCACATTTTAAATTAACGATGATTTGCGAAATTATTGCGCACCTTAGTAAGCAAGCATACGAATACAATAAATAACAAATAACTTTTAACGAGGTCATATGTGTTTATTGTTTGAATTTGGTTGCTGATCGGCATGACCACAATTGACATCAACAAGTGGATGAGTGGATCCCGGCCATCACATTGAGGGCCGGGAACCCGCTCGGCGAGTTTTGTGTTCGTAGTCGCTTTCCTTTACATAGCGGGAAAAGCGTAGCTGCGATCGGCTACGAAAACGTGCATATTTTATCAATAACATATATTTTCTGTTTCGATTTTTTTACATTTTACATATTCAAAACCTACTGACATCTATTCCGCATAATTTATACTGCATAACAAATAATAAAAACCGATCAAAAATGAGACGATAAAAAAATATATAATGTAAAAAAATGTTTGATGATTTGCCCGTTTAGTACTAACAGTACCTGGGCGACCGAGCTTTGCTCGGTTATAACTATTTATTGTAATATGGTGGTGTGTAGGTGATAATTTAATCCTAATTACATTTTTTTACTAAATTAGACTTGTCTAAAATAATTTAAAAAAACAAAAGTTAGTCACCGGGCGAGATTCGAACCCGTAACACTCGTTTCTAGCCGTCCGCGTCTTAACCCGCTGGACCAGACGGACAGTGGCCGACAACACGAAATTAGCGACCATATTCTGCGTCGAAAGAAAAACGCATGAAAACTCGAAAACACGCGTTTTCCCAAACATAAGACTAATCTAGATCGATTGTATACCCCCAAAAACCCCCATATACCAAATTTCAGCGAAATCGTTAGAGCCGTTTCTGAGATCACAGATATATATATATATACAAGAATTGCTCGTTTAAAGGTATAAGATTACCCGTTAAGTTTTGCCTTAGGGCTTCAGTCCGCCACGTACTTTGTATATAAACATACTTCGAAATTACCGAGTTATTTACTCTGTACGGACATTTTTGTTTAATTCCTCTTGAGAGTAATATAATGTTTGTCGAAACGTTGACGAAACCGTCGCTTAAAAAAGAAGTTTTAATAAAATTTGTTAACATTAAGAAGATATCATTACTACTCAAAAAATTTCGTTTGATCGACTTTTTTGCAAACAATGCAAAACGTATAAAGTTAATTTTAATTGAACTATTTCAGTGTTTTATTTATTATGTCGGTAATGTTATAGTTTATGTAAAGATTCTTCATTCTGTAATTGTGTTCTGTTTTAAATTCTGTATTCTGTGGCAACTACTTCTCACGCTGAATTTCAGACGCAAAGTTTTATCCTCCGTTATCGTTTTAATAAGGAAAGTGTAATGACTGCCAACCCTTTGACACATTAAATAAAATGGAAAGTTCGAGTTATAAACTTCCTTTTAGATTATAACGAACTGGCTAACTTTCTTCTCCTTTTTATGTGTATAACTTTAATTACAGATATTTACACAACCCTACACAAGGAACGAGATGGTGCTGCAAAACAATTATTTAGACTTAAGGTGCGCTGGGTTCAGACAGCAGTATTGAAAAATCTTAGCGCTTTTTTAAATCATAAATATCATAATACGGTTGCCAAAAAATATGAATAGTAATCTTGAGGCCTTTGCCTGACACAACTTGGGTTTAAAACGCACCATTAAAAATTGTACTGTTTTTACACAAAAGCTATTAACACATTCACCGCTGAGTACGTTCGTAGGGCTACGACATAACCGATAACATAGGTTTCCAGATACGTAGCGAAAATGCTTCGTAGAGGCAAAACGACAACGTGTCGTGATTAGCACTAAAAGGGTTAAGGTGCAATAAGCTCAGAAGTCGTAGCGCTTTTTTAGATCACAATACGGTTGCCAAAAAATTAATTAGAACGCTTGAGGCTTTTTTCCCTAAGGACTTCAGAGATTTAAATCCTGAGTTTATGATTTTCACTCGAAAGAAAAAAATCACGACATAGGTCTAAAATGTACTTTATAAAAGTATATTATATTTTAGGAGACTCAGCAACTACTTTTTTAGGGTTCCGTACCAAAAAGGTACAAAAGGAACTTATGGTGCGACTCTGTCCGTCCGTCTGTCTGTTACATCTCTAAATATTTCGAGAACCATTTAAGCTATCGATTTGAAATTAGGAAAAGTTATGAACAGCGCTAACCCAGACACATTGAAAGTATTATTCCTTTTTTTTTATTAACTATGGAAAATGCTCAATATGAACAGGGGGCAAAATTTCAAAGTCTAGTGAGTAGTGACTAAGTCAAGTGAGATATCATTTGAAAGAGCTCAAATTAATTGTACATTCTTAAAATTTTTTTTTTTCATAGAGGAAAAAAAAAGAGTTATGAAGGAAAATGTGAAAAAAATACCGCCCCCCCCCCCCATATCTCCGAAGTTTACCGACGAAAATTTATGAAATTCATACATAATATTAACATTACTATAAATTTTACAGGAAAAATATAATCAGACCTCTATCTTGGTATTTTTTTTTTATTAATTAAAAACCCTTCCGATTTCAGTTTGCAATTTAACCAACTTTACGTGTGTTTATTACACCGGAAATACCGGAAATTTCTAAGAGATAACATTAAATGCACCTTTTTCAAATAAAAGATCAATTTTTGGAATCGGTTTACATGATAGAGAATTATCCTCGAAAAATCAACATACGTGCTTTACATCGTTTATTATTAAAACTCAAAAATCTAAAACATGACATTTGCGGTCCCGAGCACGCACATCCATCTCGCTCACGCTTATGCTCAGCGAGAATGAGAGAAGAACACGAACCTATTGGACCTCAGTAGTTATTTTTGATCGAACTCATTAATAACTTTTTTGTACTCATTACTAAATAATTCTGTTAATTGACAATGATATCAGCGATCCCGGGCAACCACGGCCATCCGCTTAGTGCTCAGCGAGCTGATTTCGAAGAAAAACTCGAGCTAGGTAGGTATCTGTGCTGAGCGAAAACAGCCTAGGGCCTCTAGCCGTTTTTCTTCTGCATTTTTAAGCAAAGCTCGGTCATCTCAACGTCAGCGGCTATCTAATATTTTTTGATCTCAAAATGCACTTCAAAGTAATACGAGGAGAGATCCAAGACTTGCTATCCCCACCATTCCGCGAACTTTTGGACCTTTAAGTGCAAAGGGTGGGGATTAGCATGATTTGTAGTATAGTACTATTTTTGTTAATACCACTTCGGCGGCAAACATGCATACGACCCGCCTGATGGTAAGCAGCAACACCAGAGATGTTATATGCGCGTTGCCGAAACCTGTACACTCATTTTTTGAAAAACCCTATTTTGTCCCCTCGGGAAAACCTCGGCAGGGAGCTCATCCCACAGCCGAAACGTTCGCGGGAAAGAATTCCTCTTAAACCGCACAGTACGCGATTTGAAGGAACTCATTACAAGCATATATATTATTAGGTTTCCGTAGCCAAATGGCAAAAAACGGAACCCTTATAGATTCGTCATGTCCGTCTGTCTGTCCGTTTATGTCACAGCCACTTTTTCCGAAACTATAAGAGCTATCCTGTTCAAACTTGGTAAGTAGATGTATTCTATGAACCGCATTAAGATTTTCACACAAAAATAGAAAAAAAAAACATTAAATTTTGGGGGTTCCCCATACTTAGAACTGAAACTCAAAAATATTTTTTCATCAAACCCATACGTGTGGGGTATCTATGGATAGGTCTTCAAAAATGATATTGAGGTTTCTAATATCATTTTTTCTAAAGTGAATAGTTTGCGCGAGAGATACTTCCAAAGTGGTAAAATGTGTGTGTCCCCCCCCCCCCCCCTGTAACTTCTAAAATAAGAGAATGAAAACCTAAAAAAATATATGATGTACATTACCATGCAAACTTCCACCGAAAATTGGTTTGAACGAGATCTAGTAAGTAGTTTTTTAATACGTCATAAATGGTACGGAACCCTTCATGGGCGAGTCCGACTCGCACTTGGCCGCTTTTATTATATACCAATGATCAGCCTAATGACCTCATTACTTTACAAAATATCGCCTATTGAACAAGTCAATCTGGAAGAACTTTGTAAGTATTGAGCAAATTGACAAAAAAATCAACGCGTCCATTAAGCTTTTGGAACAGTATGGCGAAGAAAGCACCCCGGTTTATCCTTTTGAACCCGAGTCTAAACAGGAGACGACGACGACGATATTTTGTAATGAGCTCCTTAGGCAAATAGTACTATACAAGAAATTATGTTCATCCCCATCCCTATCCTCACCATTTCGCGATCTTTTGGGCTTGGGGTTTGCAATCCGGATCCGAAATGTATGAAATTATCCGGATCCACGGATCTTCCCATACATTTTAGATCAATCTTGCAAACCCTATTTGGACTTCCCCTTGTATGTAGCCCCTAGAGCCTTGCCTGGAGCCACGGACGGTTATGTCGGAAGCCTACAACTCCTAAATTAGATAACACCTTGACTAAAACAGAGTAGGTACCTGTATGTAAGATTTTCAAAAAACATCCAAATTCTACAAATCAAATTGAATACGACAAATTAATTTATTTAATAGTTTCGTTTCATTATTATTGCAATTATATGGGCTTATTAACTAACTTAACTATTGTCAACAAACTCTGACCTTTCTCCAAGTGGCGCTATTAAAACAGTATACTCATATATTTTAATGCGTTTCATGTGTACAGAGGATCTTATGATTACTAGTCTCAACATGAACCCTGCACTTGTATAGCAGTTGTAACAACTGCGTTATCGGTTTCTCCCGCTAGTACATCCTATATAAAAATACCCGAAAATGCCATATTATAATCTTATTGAAGCCACTGCCACTGCGTCAGAAGCAGGATAATGTTTTTCGGGCGTATCATACATGTATGTCCATTTGTGTTGGCACACGCTACAGTCCAAACGGCTGAACGGTTTTTGACATATGAGGAGTCATATGAATTCATCATCAGAATTGTGATAGTGACATAGCCTTACAGATGGGTAGGGGTGACTAAATACTGGGTATTTACTCGAAGCACCTTATAGGTGGTTATAGGTGGGTAAAAACGAATGCTAAGAAAAATAAATAAAAAAGTGAGATTTAAGAACTAAATTGTTTTTTATTGAAGAATGTTAACATGTATTAACAATATTTAGAAAATAAAAAGCATATAGGGCGTATCATTTTAGAAAAAAAAGGTTTTCATCGGTGAGAGGCAATTTGTGATAATGCGTAGTTAACAGTTTTGTTTTAAATAAGAAGGTATTTGCTTTAAAAATATGGGACTTAATTTCTATCGATCTTCTGTTTAGTGCATTTCGCAGAAAAGTTCGTGTTCACGCTGCGCTTAAGACCTTTTATGAGAGTGTTTTTTAAAAAAAACTCAAAAATGGCTCAACCGATCATGTTCAGTGTTTTTTTAGTACTTTATTCCACGGATAATCGCACGATATTTTTATTTCAACTTTGGTCCGAAAGTTATAGAGGGATAAATAATTTTTCGGTCTTTGGAAACGGGGTTTTTTTCATAAGTATTAAATTTATCCAAAAAAGTTTTTAGAAATGTTCAAGTGCAGTGCAATGTGCACGTTCGTGGTTTCTGACTTTTATTTGTGACAAATAGTTACATGTATGGAGCGCCCCCCTTAAAAATATATTTCTTACAGTTTTGAGTACTTCATTCAGTAGCGGCATACAAAATACACCTATACTATATTTTAAATTTATATGCCCCTTTCAGCACTGCAAATAGTTTATACCTACCAATTTGGGTATATACGAGTAAGTACGGGTATATTAAGTAAATACTTACTGAGTATTTACTCAGTATTTAGCCGCGAGTATTTACGCACTACCCATCTCTACATTTTTGAAAATGGGCGGAAGGTGAAGAAAAATGGAGCGAAGGGGGGGGTGTTATCAAATGAAAGCAAGTGAAAAACCATTTTAAAATATTATATTAGCAGTTAGGTTTGTTTTTATAAAATTAGTAGTAGCAGTAGTAGTAAAACACTCATCATTAGTACAGAGGCGAACTTATCCCTTTAAGGGATCTCTTCCAGTTAACCTTTGAGCAATTGAGGGAAAATTGGAGACGGATTGGATTGAAAATTAATTTGTCTTGTTCATCAGAATCAACAGAGAACTACTTGGTTAAAAAGCTAACTGTTAAGTGTTATTTTTCTCTAAAATCGCATTTAACTGGTATTTTCTAAACACCTGTAATTTAGTAACAATCGCCTTGCCAACAATATATTTTCTGCGTAGCGCGTGGCCGTATAATATAAAAGCACTTGCACTTTAAATGCTAATTATTTCAAAAACCAATATCTTGGAAATACTCACCATGTTGTATGCATAAGCAACAACGCGCATGGTGTAGGCAGGCATGTTAAGTACGACGAAAACTGAAGAGACAATGAGCAACATCCTTGTGACTCGTTGCTGGGAACGCGGGCATTGCTGCAGCCGCGAAGGTCGCGTGCGTTGGCCCGGCGCGGGCCCGGGCTGTTCCGTTTTCATGAGGTGGTGTCGCGTACGCTCTAGCCGGTACACTCCGACCATTATCCAAACATTCAAAACTATTATCACTCCGAGCGGCACCGTGAACGATACAGCTGTATCCAACAAATTAAATCTGGCTGCATGAACGAGGTATTGCACGTCTATACTGCAGTCGTTGTTAACCGGCGCTGCGAACCTGAGAACAGGTACGTTCAGGAGTAGCGCCGACGCAACTATTGTGCTGATGATGTGGCGAGCTCGCGCCACGGTACAGATGGCATTGCGGCGCAGTGGGTACAGTACCGCCACGAACCGCTCTACTGTAAACGCTACCACCAGCCATGCACTCAGGTCACATGTGACGTAAGAAAAGTAAATAAATATCTGACAGAAGCCTTGAGTGTAAAACAGACCGGTAAGTTTAACGGCTCCGAGCCATGGCATCATTAGTTGGAATAAGAACACCGTATCCGAGATAGCCAAGGCTGACAAATATTGGCTTGTGGACTGCAATCTCAACTTACTACTGTAGAAAACATATACTGAAACCAAATTTCCGATTGTCCCTAAAGAGACTAGTAAGGGTGTGTAGTAAACATTCAAGGCGGATGCAACTTGATGCGCGATGAAATCAAAAAAAGTCTCATTTATGTAGGTGGAATAATTAGAATCCGCGGGAACAGAGTAGTTGAACGATTCGGCGCCCTCGAACCTCGGCGAGAGGTCGGACATGGCGCGGCGTGCTCGCGCCGCGCCTCTCCGGCGGCGACTGTCGCGACGTGTTCAGTGGCCGCCGCTGTCTTACATTTCCATTCGCTTGCCCAGCGCTTTAACCGAACTTTAAGAATTAAGCCTATTAAAAAATTCAACTACTTAAATAACATTATAACTTTCCTCGAAAATTTATATTCATTGAAGCTTATATTAACAAGAGAATCAAACCAAGATAAGTTGGCAGCGATTTTGATAGCCCAGACGGTGCACGGGTTATTTTAAACGTCGAACTGCTATAAAATTAAGACGTTTACTTGACACTTGTGTCGTCTGGGCTATCAAAATCGCTGTCAACTTATCTTGGTCTGACTCTATCTTTCTTAGAGTCGATTGTACAGTCAACATCAAAAGTAACGGATCAAACAAGGTGTCAGAAGTATCTACTACCATTCTGTAACAGCTGAGCAAAAAGTGATGGTTTTATATGTAGAACAGTTACGACTGTAAAAGATATACTTTTGCACGTGATATCAAAGATTTATCTATATTTGGAAAAGTTATCAGGAATGTCAGATACTTTTGGAGCGTTGTTTCGTCCGTTACTATTGATGTTGACTGTACTTAGTCGGTCCATAAGTTCTGCTACAAAGGTTTTTACTGATAAAAAAGTTATAGGTACATTTCCCTTATTATTCACATATACTATGGTTTTAAAGCTCTTTAATGGTAAAATTGCATAATTTTATATATTAAAGAAATAACATAAACACGCGCCCTGTTTAAGGTGTTTTGATCCTTATTTATTTATTTTTCTATTTTAAAATGGTTGAATCTTACATAAAACAAAGAAAGCGACAATGTCTTACCAAATGTACTCAATGTATGGCAGTCAAAAATAAGCGTGTTACTGAAAATTGCCATAACTTTTAAGGGTATTAGCTGAAGTACAGATTTGTTGTAATAAAGTAGATTTACACAAATAAACAATTGTAAATATTGTTTTAATTTTTACTCCCTTTTGTTACGCATAATTTTTCACGATCAACGACACTCGCCATGTAACCAAGAATTAAATAAAATCACAATATACATTTTAAATTAATTAATTTACGTTTTAATGAGTATTAAACAAGCTTTCAAATCATGGCTACATTATTTTATTGAAACCTTTGTAGTACATTTTATTAGCCAAAACGTTTGTGTTAGAACTTATGAGCCGATTAAGTATTTTCAGTAAAGTGTTATGTTGGTTGCGTGGTAGAAATGGTGATCTTACTTTTTACAAGTTAAAACATTAGTACATTACTATACATTGTGACTAGGGTTAGTGCGAAAATGGAAATTTAATATTAATAACACTTGTTTTCATTCATCTTTGTAAGTTAAAAGATATTGTTGACATTTGCAACTATACTGAATTATAAACCTTACATGTTATGACATGCAAGTTGCGTTAAAGTTTGAGCACCACTAACTTCAGGTCAGATGGTTCCGAACGAAAAGTTTTTTATACGCATTGTATAGGCCAGGGACTGAAAAGGTACCCTTAAAAACGGTTTTGACCGGTCTTTTTAAAGGGTACCCGACCGTTAAACTAGCATTTCGGTACCGATATCAACGCTTTGGGTATCCAAATAAGCTTCCGTCCAAACGGTACCGTTAAATAAAAGTACCTTTAAAACCATTTTGAAACGGTACCCGACCGTTGAAATAGCATTACGGAAGCGGTATCAATACTTTAGGTATCCAAACAAGCTTCCGTTCAAACGGTACCCTTAGACTTTAAAACAATTTTGAAAGGGTACCCGACCGTTAAAATAGCATTCCGGAAGCGATATCAATACTTTGGGTATCCAAACAAGCTTCCGTCCAAACGGTACCCTTAAGTAAAAGTATCTTGCCACGCGATCGGATACCCCAATACAAACCGGTCACTCAATTTGTTTATTATGATTCTGAGAAATTTTTAGAAAACGCACGCCATTTATGATTTCGGCATTTAAGCTCAGATTCAGATGTAAATCGATATCTGAGGATCCCAGAGGACCTTTATTATGATTCTGAGGTAAAATCTTTAGAAAACGCACGCCATTTTTGATTTCGGCATTTAAGCTCAGATTCAGATGTAAATCGATATCTGAGGATCCCAGAGGACCTTTATTATGATTCCGAGGTCAAATTTTTAGAAAACGCACGCCATTTTAAATTTTGGCATTTAAGCTCAGATTGAGATGAAAATCGATATCTGAGGATCCCAGAGGACCTTTATTATGATTCTGAGGTCAAATTTTTAGAAAACGCACGCCATTTTTGATTTCGGCATTTAAGCTCAGATTGAGATGAAAATCGATATCTGAGGATCCCAGAGGACCTTTATTATGATTCCGAGGTCAAATTTTTAGAAAACGCACGCCATTTTTGATTTCGGCATTTAAGCTCAGATTGAGATGAAAATCGATATCTGAGGATCCCAGAGGACCTTTATTATGATTCCGAGGTCAAATTTTTAGAAAACGCACGCCATTTTTGATTTCGGCATTTAAGCTCAGATTGAGATGAAAATCGATATCTGAGGATCCCAGAGGACCTTTATTATGATTCCGAGGTCAAATTTTTAGAAAACGCACGCCATTTTTGATTTCGGCATTTAAGCTCAGATTGAGATGAAAATCGATATCTGAGGATCCCAGAGGACCTTTATAATGATTCCGAGGTCAAATTTTTAGAAAACGCACGCCATTTTAAGTTTCGGCATTTAAGCTCAGATTAAGATCAAAATCGATATCTGAGGATCCCAGAGGACCTTTATTGTGAATCTGAGGTCAAATTTTTAAAAAACGCACGCCATTTTAAATTTCGGCATTTTAGGTCCGATTAAGATGAAAAACGATATCTGAGGATCCCAGAGGACCTTTATTATGATTCCGAGGTCAAATTTTTAGAAAACGCACGCCATTTTTGATTTCGGCATTTAAGCTCAGATTGAGATGAAAATCGATATCTGAGGATCCCAGAGGACCTTTATAATGATTCCGAGGTCAAATTTTTAGAAAACGCACGCCATTTTAAGTTTCGGCATTTAAGCTCAGATTAAGATGAAAATCGATATCTGAGGATCCCAGAGGACCTTTATTGTGAATCTGAGGTCAAATTTTTAGAAAACGCACGCCATTTTAAATTTCGGCATTTTAGGTCCGATTAAGATGAAAAACGATATCTGAGGATCCCAGAGGACCTTTATTATGATTCCGAGGTCAATTTTTTAGAAAACGCACGCCATTTTAAATTTCGGCATTTAAGCTCAGATTGAGATGAAAATCGATATCTGAGGATCCCAGAGGACCTTTATTATGATTCCGAGGTCAAATTTTTAGAAAACGCACGCCATTTTTGATTTCGGCATTTAAGCTCAGATTGAGATGAAAATCGATATCTGAGGATCCCAGAGGACCTATTTTATGAATATAACATAACTTACTTTTACTTTTCACTTTATCTAAATCCACGAATTCCATGGTGAATGTCTTGCACTCGCGTTTCAACTCTGGCCTTGTCGGTGTCAGTCTTACTCATGGGGCGACACTTAGAAATGTAGTTAACGTTAGTTAAGATGGAGGCGATTTATATTAATTGAATCGAGACATCTCTAACTTTTGCTTAAAGTCGACTTCCGATTATGCAAACTACGCCACCAGATGTCACTATAAAATTGATACAATTTAAATATGGAAGTCGGACGTAAGGAATACAATCTCCATGTACCTACCAAAAAATGACCGTCCGTCCGTCTCTAGTTAGGTGACAAAACGGCGCACGGTGGGCTGAAAATCGGCCTTCATAGAAATAGAAACCGCACCCCGTAGGAAAATTCTAATTATATGGAAAAATCAAGAATAATTGGTTTTAAAATCATCTGTCAGGATATTACGGTTAAATTTTATTTTCGGAGAAAACTCGATTTTTCTGATACGCGCCATACAAAGATTTTGAAAAAAATAAATATATAATTAATTATTTTTCCATTCAAATTAGCTAAGATTAATTTTTGGACTTAATAAAACCCAACAAAAGCTATTCCAATAAAAAAAGTTCAAAATGAATACTTCGGTTTTTATTTCTATGAAGGCCGATTTTCAGCCCACCGTGCGGCCGCCATCTTGGATTCCAAAATGGTCATCATTTTCGAAATCTGCACTACCCTAAAACCTATAAAACGATATCCATGACGACTTTTATGACAGAGTGCACGGCCGCCATCTTGGATTCCAAAATGGTCAACAATTTCGAAATCTGCACTCCCTAAAACCTATAAAACGATATCCATGACGACTTTTATGACAGAATGCACGGCCGCCATCTTGGATTCCAAAATGGTCATCATTTTCGAAATCTGCACTCCCTAAAACCTATAGAACGATATCTATGACGACTTTTATGACAGAGTGCACGGCCGCCATCTTGGATTCCAAAATGGTCATCATTTTCGAAATCTGCACTCCCTAAAACCTATAAAACGATATCCATGACGACTTTTATGACAGAGTGCACGGCCGCCATCTTGGATTCCAAAATGGTCATCATTTTCGAAATATGCACTCCCTAAAACCTATAAAACGATATCCATGACGACTTTTATGACAGAGTGCACGGCCGCCATCTTGGATTCCAAAATGGTCATCAATTTCGAAATCTGCACTCCCTAAAACCTATAAAACGATATCCATAACGACTTTTATGACAGAATGCACGGTCGCCATCTTGGATTCCAAAATGGTCATCATTTTCGAAATCTGCACTCCCTAAAACCTATAAAACGATATCCATGACGACTTTTATGACAGAGTGCACGGCCGCCATCTTGGATTCCAAAATGGTCATCATTTTCGAAATCTGCACTCCCTAAAACCTATAGAACGATATCTATGACGACTTTTATGACAGAGTGCACGGCCGCCATCTTGGATTCCAAAATGGTCAACAATTTCGAAATCTGCACTCCCTAAAACCTATAAAACGATATCCATGACGACTTTTATGACAGAGTGCACGGCCGCCATCTTGGATTCCAAAATGGTCAACAATTTCGAAATCTGCACTCCCTAAAACCTATAAAACGATATCCATGACGACTTTTATGACAGAATGCACGGCCGCCATCTTGGATTCCAAAATGGTCATCATTTTCGAAATCTGCACTCCCTAAAACCTATAGAACGATATCTATGACGACTTTTATGACAGAGTGCACGGCCGCCATCTTGGATTCCAAAATGGTCATCATTTTCGAAATCTGCACACCCTAAAACCTATAAAACGATATCCATGACGACTTTTATGACAGAGTGCACGGCCGCCATCTTGGATTCCAAAATGGTCATCATTTTCGAAATATGCACACCCTAAAACCTATAAAACGATATCCATGACGACTTTTATGACAGAGTGCACGGCCGCCATCTTGGATTCCAAAATGGTCATCAATTTCGAAATCTGCACTCCCTAAAACCTATAAAACGATATCCATGACGACTTTTATGACAGAATGCACGGTCGCCATCTTGGATTCCAAAATGGTCATCATTTTCGAAATCTGCACTCCCTAAAACCTATAAAACGATATCCATGACGACTTTTATGACAGAGTGCACGGCCGCCATCTTGGATTCCAAAATGGTCATCATTTTCGAAATCTGCACTCCCTAAAACCTATAGAACGATATCTATGACGACTTTTATGACAGAGTGCACGGCCGCCATCTTGGATTCCAAAATGGTCATCATTTTCGAAATCTGCACTCCCTAAAACCTATAAAACGATATCCATGACGACTTTTATGACAGAGTGCACGGCCGCCATCTTGGATTCCAAAATGGTCATCATTTTCGAAATATGCACTCCCTAAAACCTATAAAACGATATCCATGACGACTTTTATGACAGAGTGCACGGCCGCCATCTTGGATTCCAAAATGGTCATCAATTTCGAAATCTGCACTCCCTAAAACCTATAAAACGATATCCATGACGACTTTTATGACAGAATGCACGGTCGCCATCTTGGATTCCAAAATGGTCATCATTTTCGAAATCTGCACTCCCTAAAACCTATAAAACGATATCCATGACGACTTTTATGACAGAGTGCACGGCCGCCATCTTGGATTCCAAAATGGTCATCATTTTCGAAATCTGCACTCCCTAAAACCTATAAAACGATATCCATGACGACTTTTATGACAGAGTGCACGGCCGCCATCTTGGATTCCAAAATGGTCATCATTTTCGAAATATGCACTCCCTAAAACCTATAAAACGATATCCATGACGACTTTTATGACAGAGTGCACGGCCGCCATCTTGGATTCCAAAATGGTCATCAATTTCGAAATCTGCACTCCCTAAATCCTATAAAACGATATCCATGACGACTTTTATGACAGAGTGCACGGCCGCCATCTTGGATTGCAAAATGGTCATCATTTTCGAAATCTGCACTCCCTAAAACCTATAAAACGATATCCATGACGACTTTTATGACAGAGTGCACGGCCGCCATCTTGGATTCCAAAATGGTCAACAATTTCGAAATCTGCACACCCTAAAACCTATAAAACGATATCCATGACGACTTTTATGACAGAATGCACGGTCGCCATCTTGGATTCCAAAATGGTCATCATTTTCGAAATCTGCACTCCCTAAAACCTATAGAACGATATCTATGACGACTTTTATGACAGAGTGCACGGCCGCCATCTTGGATTCCAAAATGGTCATCATTTTCGAAATCTGCACTCCCTAAAACCTATAAAACGATATCCATGACGACTTTTATGACAGAGTGCACGGCCGCCATCTTGGATTCCAAAATGGTCATCATTTTCGAAATATGCACTCCCTAAAACCTATAAAACGATATCCATGACGACTTTTATGACAGAGTGCACGGCCGCCATCTTGGATTCCAAAATGGTCATCAATTTCGAAATCTGCACTCCCTAAAACCTATAAAACGATATCCATGACGACTTTTATGACAGAATGCACGGTCGCCATCTTGGATTCCAAAATGGTCATCATTTTCGAAATCTGCACTCCCTAAAACCTATAAAACGATATCCATGACGACTTTTATGACAGAGTGCACGGCCGCCATCTTGGATTCCAAAATGGTCATCATTTTCGAAATCTGCACTCCCTAAAACCTATGAAACGATATCCATGACGACTTTTATGACAGAGTGCACGGCCGCCATCTTGGATTCCAAAATGGTAATCATTTTCGAAATCTGCACTCCCTAAAACCTATAAAACGATATCCATGACGACTTTTATGACAGAGTGCACGGCCGCCATCTTGGATTCCAAAATGGTCATCATTTTCGAAATCTGCACTCCCTAAAACCTATGAAACGATATCCATGACGACTTTTATGACAGAGTGCACGGCCGCCATCTTGGATTCCAAAATGGTCATCATTTTCGAAATCTGCACTCCCTAAAACCTATAAAACGATATCCATGACGACTTTTATGACAGAATGCACGGCCGCCATCTTGGATTCCAAAATGGTCATCATTTTCGAAATCTGCACTCCCTAAATCCTATAAAACGATATCCATGACGACTTTTATGACAGAATGCACGGCCGCCATCTTGGATTCCAAAATGGTCATCATTTTCGAAATCTGCACTCCCTAAAACCTATAAAACGATATACATGACGAATTTTATGACAGAGTGCACGGCCGCCATCTTGGATTCCAAAATGGTCAATATTTTCGAAATCTGCACTCCCTAAAACCTATAAAACGATATCCATGACGACTTTTATGACAGAATGCACGGCCGCCATCTTGGATTCCAAAATGGTCATCATTTTCGAAATCTGCACTCCCTAAAACCTATAAAACGATATCCATGACGACTTTTATGACAGAGTGCACGGCCGCCATCTTGGATTCCAAAATGGTCATCAATTTCGAAATCTGCATTCCCTAATACCTATAAAACGATATCCATGACGACTTTAATGACATAGTGCACGGCCGCCATGTTTGATTCCAAAATGGTCACCATTTTCGAAATCTGCACTCCCTAAAACTTACAAAACGATATCCATGACGACTTTTATGACGAGTGCACAGCCGCCATCTTGGATTCCAAAGTAGAAGTCTACTTGAAACGGTACCGTACGGTACCCTTTCAACTGTAGCGGTACCGTTTGAAAAATGTACCTATTACATTTTATTTATTCGGGTACCGTTACAGTTGTATAGCTTTTCAATTGATACCCTTAGTTTAGGTATCGGTCTTGTGCGATTTTATTCGGGTACCGTTAGCTTTGGATACCTATTCAATTGATACCCTTTGTGTAGGTATCGGTCGTTTGCGATTTTATTCGGGTACCGTTACAGTTGTATAGCTTTTCAATTGATACCCTTAGTTTAGGTATCGGTCTTGTGCGATTTTATTCGGGTACCGTTAGCTTTGGATACCTATTCAATTGATACCCTTATCTTAGGTATCGGTCTTTTGCGATTTTATTCGGGTACCCTTAGCTTTGGATACCTATTCAATTGATACCTTTATTTTAGGTTACCGGTCTTTTGCGGTTTTTCAGTCCCTGGTATAGGCACTTCTACATAAAAGCACAGATATAAAAGAGAGGGAGGATAAATCTGGTCGAAAAGAGGATATGTTTCAAGCAAATTGGACTTCTAATATAATTTAAATGTATTGATAATAACGGACCCAAGCTAATTCGGAATTGCACTTTCATAACTAAAAACACAATAGATTTTGAATACTTATATCTAAAAAATTCAATATTATAATAAAATCTGGTGAAAATGACAACATACAAGGTTATGCTATCCCGTAAATATTTCTCTACCTTTACCGGATGTTTCATGATAGGTACGTATGTTATGTATTCACATTAAACTAGTGCATTTCTTTTAACAACAGTGGAGTTTGGGCTATGTCTATCTTGGCACTGCCATATGGATTCGACACGAGAGGTTTAGGGTAGGTATGTAGTCTAAATCCTACTAAGCAGAAACATTCACGAGAATGTAGCTTGCGAAATGCTATTCTTATGAATCTTCTGATACTTCTGTAAATTCTGAGAAAGTGATATTTGGTCTGGTAATATTTCATGGTTTGTCTAACAAATTGCGCATTTGATAGAGATAGCTGCCATACAAGGCAAAAGCATTTTGTGCTCGATGCTCGTGGAATGCCCCACTACCATCTTTCGCTCTGCCCTAATGCTCGACCCTTTGTCAGTGTAAACATATCCCGGTTGGCGGTTTTTTTTTTTTTTTGATATCGGACAGCTACAGAAAAAAAGTTAATGGAAAAATATGTTCTTGTTTCGTCGAGGAAAGAGGGCCATGGTCGGTAAAGTGCTAGATAGACCTCCATACCACGCTCATTATAAAACTTTTTTAATTTGTTTTACCTCCCCATACAAAAAAATCTTTTTTCACCGAATCGATTATAACGAGTATTTCTTATAGCCATATTCAAAATGTTCTTTCGAAAATTTATTTTATTTCTAATCAATTTTCGCTATCAATTTGGTACTTAAAAGTGTTTCTAGATATATATAAAGTCGTCGTTATTATCATTGACATTACATTCGAAGCAAACTATTCAAGATGTCATATATTTAAGCGTAACAATAGGATGAATGAGTAAATATGTGCTTTGTTAGCAGGATCGGAGAAGGGGCGAGGGACTCTGGACGCGCTGCTGTGCACCACCTATTGTCGCTCCCAGTTGTACCTCTCGCGGCAACTGGCCCAGTTGCACCCCGAGCTCACCATGCCTATGTTCTCAGGTAATCCACATACGATACTTAAGTCTACCTAATACTTACCTACTTACTGATTAAAATGTTGGGCGATTGATAATTGCGTTAGACACATCTCTTATGGACTAATATTAGGTAGGTTACGTACTACTTGGACGATACTGCTAAAATGTACTTATAAAGACACTGTGTCTCCATAGTGGAACCTTAATCGAGGATCAGAAGCTAGTTACATAGTTAATACTCGTACCTGTATACTTATAATCTTGGGTTCAATTTCTACGAACTTTTTAATGAGATATCTTCATAATTTACAAGCTCTGAAAAATTCAGCAAAACTTCCAACCAGAAAGAAGTAAGGTTATATTATTTCATTCAACATTTTTTATAGTTAACGACCTAACCAACTATGTACAATTTTATAGGTAAGGTCAATACGGGTAAAAGTGTGACATACTTTTGTAAAAGTTAACTTTGAACATATAAATCAAGATCACAAAGTTAGATTTCGAACTGTGCCCTAAGGTACAATATTATAAGGTTCAACGTTAGCTGAAAACAATGTGGTGTTTTATGTTAGTTTGTATAAGTAGCAAAATTGCTACATATGTATCAACATCTGTCGGTTAATTTTTGAACTTCTCCAGTGACTAGCTGCCAGCTTGCTTAGTTCTCTTTCTGTTGTCTCTCTATGCGGTTTCATAATTCAGGCGTGGATGATTAAATGGCGCTGTATCACATTGGTCGTTGAAGGAGTTTGGTTTTCCCTCTGGCCTATTTTGAATGTGATTTATGGCAGGCTGAAAATAGAATGTAACTTTTGAGGGGGGCCTTTTTTTGAATAAAAAAATTGGAAGGTTTTCGAAAGATGGAATTGAGGTTTTATGCTTTGACTATTTATTGACAATAACAATATACATAATGGATATATACAGATGATTACTATAACTAGCTTATATCTAAACTAGGCCCTTGAGGCATTGTACCAAGGATGCTGGCGGCATTTCCTCGTTGTATCGCAATACTGATACGTTGTGCGAGGAAGCCGCCAGCTCTTCGGTCACCAGTTACGTCAACCAGACGTTTCGCGATTTCTCCAAAAAACTTGTGCGCGCTGGGACCCCATGGACCTAGAGTTTCTTTGTGGTACCGTCATTCTTCATTATGAGATTGTTTCACCACTTTATTGATTTAGCAATGATAAACTCGTGGATTTTGTACAAAGATGTCATGTAACGAAAAATTGTGCACTTGCTATGTTTCGGTTCGAAGTTTCCGAGACTCTATGTGAACTCGTTAAGAAACATGACCGAAACGGAGGCAGACCGGGGACCAGTATTGTACAAAATCAGCTAGACAAAGACACGAAAATTGCAAGTGGCACCATCGAAAAATGTGCGCCTCGAACAAGTTGGCCATTGGCCATCTTTTGGCGAAATAAGTAAAAGATGTAAAATGCTAAGATGTTCAGGCGTCACTCAAAACTACTTGTCAGAAATGTAGGGTGTCTCTGTGTTATAATAAAAGAAAAAAAACTGCTTTATAGATTATCATTTTTAATAGAAATATAAATTAATTAACAAAATGGCCATGTGTTTGTGTTGTGTTTTTACTAGGGTGTTACCCTTTTTCTTCGATAACGGGATTTTGGTGGCTATAGTATACTTTAACATGGACTTTTTGGAAAGACATACCGGTGAATTAGATATCTCTCCGCATATGACTGTAACTACACAAAATACTAAGTATGAGAAAAAACGTAACCACCATAGCTACAAGAACCTTAGGTCATCTTAGAGTGTAATTACAAGGACACCCATGCAATTCAGGGAGCGAAGGGAAAACAGAATGTGCCAGCTGCATATCCTCCCGTGCAGATAGTAAGTCTATCGAGGGAAAGGGTAATTTCGGAAACTATGTAGGCCATGGGCTCGCAACCTGTCACTGTTTTCGTCGTTTATAATAACATAGCTAAAAATCAATGCTAAATGTGGTGTTGAGATACAACTATTGGACCTTCGATGCTCTGCCACGCCGTGAGGGAAACGGCGTGATATTATGTTATGTTAATAACGTGTATTACAAGCATATATTTCCGAAAATGTTTGATTCATACCTACAGACATTTTGGATTTCATATCTGTCATAGACCGTGTTAGTACGGTCGCCAAGCCGCTCAGAGGCCAGATTTAATTGACTCAGCTCGGCCTTACCCACAACCGGTATCAATGTGTTCGGACAGTTCTCCTGATCACCGTACATGCGGTAGTAAAGCGGAAAAATGGTGGAGGGGATAGTAATGACGTCACAAAGATGGCGGCCGGACCTATTCTTTTTGGCGATGTATCTCGAAAACCACTTAACCGATTTTAATCATCGAGGTGTCAAATAATAGCTTATATTATGGAGATTATTTCCTTTTCTACAAACATTTACGTGAAACCTATAGGAAAAAAAATAATCACAAAAAACAGTTTTTTTATAAAATTATTATTTTTTATTTTGTAAAAATCTCCGTAAATATTAGCATTTCGCAAATTTTGTTTAATATAAAACATATTGCTTCATTATCAAGGAATATAATGAGCCTTAAAACATACAGATCGAGTAATAAACAATGAAGCTACACTCATTTATTTGCGCATGGGTAACGATAACTGGCTTTTACCGGTCGAAACTGTGGTGACTGTTACGATACGTATTGAATGGAATTTATAGAGTATCGGTTTTAATTACTGAAATTATAATTAAAATTATAAAAACCAGACACAATAATGTTACCTTACTTCGACGTTTAGTCTCTTTTTTCGTCTTAATCATAGGTAGGTACATATTTCTTTTTACTTAAAAATTTTATACAGGGTGAACTTTTAACCACCAGTCATACTCTGCGCAGCGACTTTATAGGTCATACTTAACAACTTTTACTATGGGACCAATTCCGAAATCGCGAAAAAAATTTTGACTGTCCCATATAAAGGTGCGACCAACTTTACCAGACCAACACTTTTCCAAACTGAGCTACAGCTGTCCGATGAAGTTAAGTACTTAGGACTAACTCTCGACAATAAACTCAATTGGAACAACTACATCAACAAACGGATAGACAAGGCGGGAGTTGTCTTCTGGCAGTGCAGAAGGATGATTGGTAAGAGGTGGGGACTCAACCCGAAAATTACCCACTGGCTCTATAAGACGATAATCCGCCCCTTACTCTGTTACGGTGCTCTGGTTTGGTGGCCAAGAACAAACCTAGGCAACGTACGAGACAAACTACAAAGACTTCAAAGGCTCGCATGCGCGGCCACCACTGGCTGCACGAGGTCTACCCCGACTGCAGCCATGGAGGTCATGCTAAACCTTCCACCGCTGCACCTACACATACAGCAAGAGGCCAGTCTCTCAGCGGTAAGGTTGCGAACCCTCAAGATATGGTCTGACATCACAGGAGCTCTTCACACAAAATGCCTGGAAAAGGTGTATGAAGGTTTCCAGTGCTTAGGTCAGGCACGGACCGGATTCACAAACAAGCTATCTTCGATAAAAGGTACAAAATACAGTTATATGAGGACGACAATCATGAAGGACTCAATCCCCGGGAGCTGAGAATCTTCACTGATGGGTCCAAAACAGACAGCGGATCGGGCTCTGGAACCTTCTCAGAAGACCTGAACATGTCGATCACCACTCCGCTAGGAGCCCATAACTCGGTATTCCAAGCTGAGTGCATGGGCATCATAAACGCGGCGGCTGCCATCACTGCAAGGAAGGTAGTAGGATCCTCCATCCGCATACTCTTCGACAGTAGAGCAGTCTTAATGGCTCTAAATAGCCATATGTTTGTATGTGTATAAGTTTGGATGTAACTACATCCAAACTTATACACGAATGCCACGAACGACTAATGGAGGTATGTCATAATAACAAGATCACCCTACAATGGATCAAGGGACACAGTGGATCCCGAGGTAACGATGCTGTGGACGAGCTTGCCAGGCAAGGATCGAATGCGGGGGCGATTGGTCCGGAACCGATTCTTCCGATACCATTTAGCAAGGTACGCTCAATGCTGCTGGCACGTACAGGGAAACTACACACAGAACACTGGCTGAACCAGACTGGATGCAGACAGGCAAAAGAAGCCATGCCTGGCATCAACGGAAAACTCACAAGGGCGCTCCTGCAACTAGGGAAGGTCCGACTGAGTATGGTAACCAGTGTCATAACAGGTCATGGACTATTTAACAAACATCTTTTCACAACAGGTGTCACAGACAGTCCCCTGTGCCGAGGTTGCATGGAGACAGAAGAAACAGCCTCTCACGTGGTGCTGGAATGCAGCGGAGTGACTCCATACAGGGCTAAACATCTCGGATCTCCGAGAGACCTCCCCGAGGTCCTACTCAACATCAAAGGTTTGATAGGATTCCTCGAGGAGCTGGGCTGGCAGGACTAGCCCACCCCCAACATATCACGCAAAATAGGGGCAAGTCATCGAGTTGCGGAAAAATCGCCCGAATACAATACAATACAATACAATACAATACAAGGTGCGACCAGACCGCAGCTTGAAAAACGGTCACGATACGGAATCGCAGTGACGCGTCGTATGCGTACCGTTTTTGACGCATGCTCCCCACACCGCTGTTTAAAAAACGGTGACGGTACGGAATCGCAGTGACGTGCTTCACGCGAATCTTTTTTGTTCGCAAAATAGTTGCGTCTTTTACGTCACCGGTACGGTGTCTGCCATAAGATCTCCGTGTAATATTTTTTGCGATTTTTACGGAGTTCAATTTACGGTGCGTCAGCTTATTTTAAGCAGCGGTGTGGCGAGCATGCGTCATGGACCCGGGTACGTCCTTAAACTACGTCCAAAAGAGAGGTATGGGCATTGTGAATGTCATCTCGCTTTGTGTGGTAGGGCACAGCCAGTGGGTGTCATTCAAGATCCAAATTTTCTTGCGTGATTCGGCATTGGTCCCATAATAAAAGTTGTTCAGTATGACCTGTAAAGTCACTGCGCAGAGTATGGCTGGTGGTTAAAATTTCATCTTATACCTATATTCGACACAAGTAGTAAGTACTTACAGACCAACTATGATACACATTTTGCCTGTATAGTGATACATAGTGAATAAATTAATACCTGATTTAAAAAATAAAACAAAAATAACAAATAGCATGTTATTTAATTCAGTAATCACTAATCAGTCTTAAACAATGAACATCATACTTTTAGATTAGACAACAAAATGTATATTTATACTGTGTTTCGACTTGAAAGATTTTACTGCTTTAAAACATAAGACAAACCTACCAACCAAATGTATAAAAAGAAATGTTTTTTGTGATTATTATTTTCCTATAGGTTTCACGTAAATGTTTGTAAAAAGGAAATAATCTCCATAATATAAGCTATTAGTTGACACCTCGATGAATACAATCGGTTAAGTGGTTTTCGAGATACACCGCCAAAAAGAATAGGTCCGGACGCCATCTTTGTGACGTCATTACTATCCCCTCCCACCATTTTTCCGCTTTACTACCGCATGTACGGTGATCAGGAGAAACGCCCGAACACATTGATACCGGTTGTGGGTAAGGCCGAGCTGAGTCAATTAAATCTGGCCTCGGAGCGGCTTGGGGACTACTAATAGTAAAAGTTGTTCAGTATGACCTATAAAGTTGCTGCGCAGAGTATGACTGGTGGTTAAAAGTTCACCCTGTATAAAATTTTTAAGTAAAAAGAAATATGTACCTACCTATGATTAAGACGAAAAAAGAGACTAAACGTCGAAGTAAGGTAACATTATTGTGTCTGGTTTTTATAATTGTCATTATAATTTCAGTAATTAAAACCGATACTCTATAAATTCCATTCAATACGTATCGTAACAGTCACCACAGTTTCGACCGGTAAAAGCCAGTTATCGTTACCCATGCGCAACTAAATGAGTGTAGCTTCATTGTTTATTACTCGATCTGTATGTTTTAAGGCTCATTATATTCCTTGATAATGAAGCAATATGTTTTATATTAAACAAAATTTGCGAAATGCTAATATTTACGGAGATTTTTACAAAATAAAAAATAATAATTTTATAAAAAAACTGTTTTTGTGATTATTTTTTTTCCTATAGGTTTCACGTAAATGTTTGTAAAAAGGAAATAATCTCCATAATATAAGCTATTATTTGACACCTCGATGATTAAAATCGGTTAAGTGGTTTTCGAGATACACCGCCAAAAAGAATAGGTCCGGCCGCCATCTTTGTGACGTCATTACTATCCCCTCCACCATTTTTCCGCTTTACTACCGCATGTACGGTGATCAGGAGAACTGTCCGAACACATTGATACCGGTTGTGGGTAAGGCCGAGCCGAGTCAATTAAATCGTGTTTCTAGAGGGCTTTTGAGATTTGGCGACCGTACTATGTACAGGGTTATTTAATTTTGCTGGGAATGCATAATGTAAGCTGTATCAACATTTTTATTAGTAGTACAAATTTCACCCAAAAAGGTCCATAGATTTTTTTATATATTTTTCTCGTGTTTATTACGCCATTGGATATCCAAATTGTTTTTTAGGAATGCAAGAAAAAAATCATGCATTTAAGGGTTAAAACATTTGCTATTATTAGTAAAATTAAAACATTGTGGTCATTGACCACTTAATGGGGTGGCGAATCTAATTGAAAAATGAAAATGAAAATTGGCCCGGGGCCGCTAAATATTTAAATGCGCCTCTGTACACAACCCAAACAATTCATGTAAGGAGATCACTATCGCAAGTATCGCAACAATACAAAAAACGCAATTTTATTTACCCGTTAACGGATTAACGTTGCCCAGCTCTGGAAATAGGTTATCAATTGCGACTAAATTGGATAACAAAAAAGAAGAGTTCCGAGTGCAAGGAATGTGAATATATTTCGGATATTTATATTTATATTTATATGTGAGTATATTTCGGACCCGGGTATGTCCTTAAACTACGTCCAACAAGAGAGGTAGGGCACAGCGTAATGTCATCACGCTTGAATCTGGAGCAGCCCAATTGGGGGAGTACCTCCACCTTACAGAAGACCACAGCCATAATAACCTGCTGCCTGCTCTGTAGGTACGTAGTGTTGTGTTCCTGATGGTGAGTAAGGTTCCCAGAGCTCCAACCCCCAAACCCCCCCCCCCCACTCTCTAATGATGATGGCGCAGTTAAAGAAGCTACCCCAGGAGGGTACCAGCTGCGCTAGCGCTGGAGAATCCCTCGCTGGGCTTCCATGCTCAGGTAACATCATACCTGAGCGTGGACGCCGAGGCTGCCCCACGTCGTACTCTGGGGGGGGCAAAACCGCGCTCAATCGTCTGCCATCTGCCCGAGGCAAGAGCAAAGCAGCTGTGGCACCCCCTGCCACCCTGGCCGTGGACTTCTGCAACATCAGGGGTTTACATTCTAATCTTAATGCTGTCCACCTACACCTCGAGACAGCAAAGCCGGCCTTGCTCTTTTTAACCGAGACGCAGATATCGTCTCCGGCGGACACATCATACCTCTCCTACCCTGGGTATGGACTGGAACACTCCTTTTCGCCTAGGGCTGGGGTGTGCGTGTACGTCAGGGATGATATCAGTTCTCGCCGCCTCAGAAATCTTGAAGGTAGGGACCTTTCCATCTTATGGCTGCGTATAGACAACGATGACCATCCCCGCGTCTATTCGTGCCTATATAGGTCCCATAGCGGTGATGCCGAAACTGACCGACTCATGGAGCAGATCCAAACGGCTGCAGACTCTGTGCAGCAACAGATCCCATCCGCTGAGATCATTATACTAGGCGATTTTAACGCCCACAACGCCGAATGGCTCGGTTCAAACAAGACTGATCATGCGGGTAGATCTGTATATAACTTTGCTCTGGCATATGGCCTTACACAATTGGTTAATGCGCCTACGCGAATCCCAGATGTGGAAGGCCACGAACCTTCCCTGTTGGACCTTCTGCTGACCTCTCATCCGGCTGACTATCGTGTATCCGTTGAAGCCCCACTCGGTTCTTCGGATCACTGCCTGATCCGGAGTACGGTGCCACTCGCGTGCCCGCCGCGTCGGCGAGTTGCTTGTAGCCGCCGTGTGTGGCACTATAGGTCAGCAGATTGGGACGGGATGCGGACCTTCTTTGCATCCTACCCTTGGAGGCAGGTTTGCTTCACGCCGGATGATCCCAACGTCGTTGCTGATTCTGTTGCTGACGTGGTGCTGCAGGGAATGGAGCTTTTCATTCCGTCCTCTGTGGTTCCTGTTGGTGGCAAATCCCAACCCTGGTTTGGTCATTCCTGCAAAAAGGCCTCTCGCCGAAAGCAAGAGTGTTACCAAGCCTGGGTAGATGCAGCGGCAGTACGGGATGTAAAGACTAGCGCATTAAAAAAGGAGTTTAACTATGCCTCCAGGTCCTTCAAAAGAGTTATTGCCAGAGCAAAGTCGCTGCATATTGGTAGAATTGGCGAGAAACTAGAGCGCCTTCCTTCGGGAACTCGTGCGTTCTGGTCTCTTGCCAAAGCTATCCAGGGGAATTTCTGCACGCCATCTTTTCCGCCTCTGCACATAGGAGATGATTCCTTGGCCCACGACGCAAAAGACAAAGCCGATCTTTTAGGTAAACTCTTTGCGTCCAACTCGACTTTGGATGACGGGGGATACGCGCCGCCGACCATACCGCGGTGCGAGAGCTGTATGCCGGATGTCCGGTTCAACCAAAGTTCAGTGCGTAAAGCACTTCTTTCCCTCGACACTCATAAGTCGAGTGGGCCCGACGGAGTCCCTCCGATTGTGCTGAAGATATGTGCTCCTGAGTTGGCACCGGTCTTAACGCGTCTTTTTCGGCTCTCTTACTCTTCTGGCGTAGTCCCAACCTCGTGGAAGTCAGCTTTGGTACACCCGATCCCTAAAAAAGGCGACCGCTCAAATCCATCCAACTACAGGCCAATAGCTATAACCTCCCTTTTCTCGAAGATAATGGAGTCCATTATCAACTGCCAGCTCCGTCGGTACCTAGAGGACCACCAGTTGCTTAGTGACCGACAATACGGATTCCGTAGAGGCCGCTCGGCTGGTGATCTTCTAGTTTACCTGACACATCGTTGGGCACAGGCGATCGAGACAAAGGGTGAAGCATTGGCTGTTAGTTTGGATATAGCGAAGGCCTTCGATCGCGTTTGGCATAAAGCACTTCTTTCGAAGCTACCATCTTATGGGCTTCCCGAGAGATTATGTGTATGGGTCAGGAGCTTTCTAGCAGACAGAAGCATAAAGGTCGTAGTTGACGGTAAATGCTCAGACTCCATGTCTGTGAATGCTGGTGTCCCCCAAGGCTGTGTGCTATCACCCACCCTATTCCTTCTTCATATCAATGACATGCTGCAAATCAGCGGCATTCATTGTTATGCTGATGATAGTACGGGTGATGCGTCTTACACCGGCCGCACCAATATCTCTCGGGAAAACGTCATAGAGAGCCGGAACAAACTTGTGTCTGAAATTGAGACTTCCCTAAAAGAAGTCTCTGAATGGGGTCGACTTAACTTAGTCCGTTTCAACCCTACCAAGACACAAGTTTGCGCGTTTACCGCAAAAAAGTTAGAGTTTGTCGTATCACCTCGTTTTGAGAGCACTCCCCTGACTGCCACACCCGGTATCGGAATCCTTGGCGTCGACATCTCGAGTGAAGTCCAGTTCCGCGGCCATCTAGAGGGTAAGGCTAAATTAGCCTCAAAAAAGCTCGGTGTGCTCAACAGATCGAGACAGTATTTCACACCGGCCCAACGCCTACAGCTTTATAAGGCGCAGGTGCGCCCGCACATGGAATACTGTTCTCATCTATGGGCAGGGGCACCCCAGTACCAGCTTCTCCCTCTGGACCGCATCCAACGAAGAGCGACTCGAATTGTCGACTGCCAGTGCATTTCGGATCGGCTTGACTCCTTGGCGCTGCGTAGAGATGTGGCCTCGCTCTGCATTTTCTATCGCATGTACAACGGGGAGTGCTCCGAGGAATTGTTCGGATTAATCCCTGCCGCTTCTTTTCGCCATCGCCCTACGCGACAACATTTCCATCCTCACCACTTAGATGGTTGGCAGTCCTCAACTGTGCGTTTTTCCAGGAACTTTCTGCCTCGCACAGCTAAACTGTGGAATGAACTGTCGCCTGCGGTATTTCCGGACCGATACGACCTTCAAACCTTCAAGAAAAGAGCGTATTCCCATCTTAAAGGCCGGCAACGCACTTACAACCCCTCTGGTGTTGCAGGTGTCCATGGGCGGCGGTAATCGCTTACCATCAGGTGATCCGTCTACTCGTTTGCCTCCTCTACCATAAAAAAAAAAAAAAAAAAAAAATATATATATATATATATATATATATATAAGCGAGGAGAATGTACTTTTAATCCAGTAGAAGAATAAAAGTTATAATCAGTAGTTACCTAATGTAATGAGAATCAATAAAGGGAAAAGAATAAAATTAAAATTTGAATGAGGTTGTTTCCAATTTTTTGAAACGCTTGTGTTACGTTCTACATTAACTGAAAGTTGCCCTAAAATTCAATTTTTATACTAAAAACGGCTTTAAATATGTTAAATTAACAAAATATATTTTGACAGATGCTTTCGCGCCCAAAACGCTCTTTGAAAGTTGTGTGACATCACAGTTTACGGTTTGACACATAACTACATACACACGTAGAAGATACGACTGTCAACTGACATTTGTCATTTGTTGTTTATCGCCTAACTGTCAACAGTGTCAATCCGAGAGTTGTGACGTCATCAGAATCTTCAAAGACGTTTCGAGTTTGGTCACGTGACGTGTGCCAAAAGATATTTTAAATTCAATATTTACAAAAATATGGTCATTACAGGTCCCCTAAAAGTAGTATAACATGTTCTTATAATCCAAAAGAATTTATTGGGATACTATTCTGCCCTAAGATTTGTAGATGGAAACAACCCTATTATAATCTGATTTTATAATACCATTTATTAGGTAGTATTTTTTCTCGGTCATGCTTTGTTTAAACATTAATCGTAGAAAACACATCCTTACTGCAGGAAAGGATCCGTATTTTTCAAATGATTAAAAAAGTTTAAGCCTGTGCAGTGTGAAAGTTACGAAGGTAAAAGCCGCAAATACAAACTGGTCGGTGCCCAAGGTGCGTCTGTTTTGAAGTTTTTATAAGCCCTGAGGTACTGAGTCCTGAGAGCTTATACTATTATCAAGCTTATTAAGCATTCACAAATATGCTATTGACGTAAAATGATTACAAATAACAGAAATACATACTCGTATGTACTAATATGCTATGGTAGGACGTTTAAGGTGCAGTGAGTTCAGATCCTTCTTCGAACGCAGCTCGCTGAAAGTGCTCAGTTGAGTGGACAGCCACGCGTGCCCGGGATCGTGGCTATTATTGTTTCTGAATTATTATTTATAGTATATGTTTAACAAAATTAATCGATGGGTTCTATCAAAAATAAAATGACGAAATTTAGAAGCAATTTCTATGTTGTTGTTAATAGCTTTTGCGCAATTTTTTTTATCAGGTTTTTTTCAGCTGTCATATTATGTAAATAAACACTACAATTGGCTACTTGACAGTTTTTTGTAAATGAAGTCAAACGATCTCGATTTTCCTGAGGATCAAATGTCTATATGGGACTCATGGCATCACAAAGGTCAGAAATGAGAGTTAAAGTCTGACGCTCGCACTCGACGATTGAAACGCCTCTAACAAAATGATAACATGATGTGACGTCATATAAGTCTGTCTTAAATGTATGAAAGATCAAGGAAATTGCCATTTTGGCTTTGAAATATTGCGTTTATGTGTATAGTTGTCATACAATTAATTTTTCAATAAAATGTATGGAATCGTATGGTACCATTTTTTTTTATCTATTTTGAAAGACAAAAAAAAAATATTTTTTTAGACTTTGGAGCCTTGTATTTTTTTATAATCGCAATAAAAAAAATTGAATTCCACTTTTTTATAATGGATGGCTCATTTTCTATCCATTTAACAAAATTTTGTTATAATATTCAACATGTGTCAAGTACCCAATTTATCAAATACTGCTGGCTGAACGCACTGCAATACGTAAGTAATTAGCAGAGTGCACTGGCTACTGTGCATTAAATTCGAATAAAATGAATGTTGCTCATAAGACGTCACCCATCAAGCCTCGTCCGGTGCTGTCGTACTTGTCGTCACGTGAAAGCCCGTACTCCCGAGTGGCTGACACGTTAATAACAAGGTCGTTGCGGCGTGCCGGCTTGAGTTATCTGTCGATACCCCCCGTCAGGGGGGTATGAGGGGCCGCTACCGCACAATGGCTGCGGCGGCTGTCGCGGGTGGCGTGCCGGAGGATGCCATACTCGTACTCATTTAGATAGACGTGTGGCCGACGTTTTTTTGATTGCGTTGCTTGGCGTTCGGGGTAAAAGTCAAAGGCAATTTACTAATTGATTTATTCTCGTGATATACTCTTTGCGGCTTTCAATCAATTACATTCATAATTTTTCCTACTCCTCTACTGTTATCTGTCATTTATGCATTCATTAACACGAATATAAGAACATATATAAAAGATTTCAAGAAAAGTCTATATTGTCTATTCCTCATAAAAGCTCTTGTGCTTTTATAAGCTATAATGTTACTGCGATTAATGGCTACCAACCTAACAAAACCAAAACGAATACAGTTTTAAACTAAGTGCATTGATGCCAACTTACAAAATATTCATTTGGTTGCATAGTAAAAATAAGTCAGAAACACGCATGTGACACCCGTAATATAGCAACACCCATAGACTACGAAGACCGCTTAGCGTTGCTTGTTAGTCTCCGTAGGCTACGGTGGCCAAAATTGAGAAAAAACTGTCCAAAAAATTAATTTAGCAAGTAGCAAGTACCAGGGCCTCATGAGTTACGAGGAGGTGTCGCCGACCGGCCGGCCGCGGCCCGGGGTGGGCCGGGCGCGTAACAAGGTATGCTCGCGCGTCTTGGCTATATACTTTTGCTGTAATTTGTTTACCTAAATTAAGATTTATTTTTGTTGACTCGTAGGAAAAATATTGTATGCAACGTTGTATAAGTAGGTCAAAAAATTCTCGTGGCGTATTCCTTTACAATGTTCGCCTACGCCTTCGGCTCCGGCTCACATTGTAACTCACGCCACTCGCCTTTTTTGACCCTTCTTATACAACTGTTGCATAAAATACTATTAAATGTATACTAGTATACTAGTAATAGCACTTTAAGGCTTAGAATAAAACAATTGAGTCACAAGTCACACAGGCACTTATTACATAATTTAAGTCTTATACTATAGAGTAAAGATATTATCAGAGGTAATTTGACTTATGACAACTGTGACACTGGAATGGCGGATGGTTTTAAAGTGTGCGTGTAGACGAGTGATGCCATGTAAAACATATTCTCCCTGAGATAACAATTATTTTTAAAATAAAAAGAATGCACTGTTTTATGTTTGACAATAAATATGTACCTGATTTAATAGGTCTTGAAAATGCGTAATGTTGCATAATTACTTTGTGCAAACATTATTTAAAATAATAATATTTAGCACTGGGATGATATCAGTTCGTTTTTTTTTTTTTTTTAAACATATCATTAAACCATAAATTTTAAACAAAAAAAAATATGTTGCAGATCCGATCTGCAACATATTATAAATTATGATCGAAAATTTATAAATATCGATTATTTACAAATTTGTAAAAGTATAAAATAATCCTGAAATATTTTTTAATCAAGTATAGACTAAATTACAAATATCTACGTAGGTATATGCTTTTATAAGTCTTAACACATGCGCACCATATCTACGGACTCGAATTATATGCACCGCGTGCAAACACTTATAAAATCATAATATTTAACATTAGATGGATCCAATTGCTAAAAGACATTAGAGATATTTGATTTTAAACAAAAATATAATATACACAACAAATAAAGGTTTACTATCAAATATTAGTCATAAAAGTGTCTTTAATCTCATTATTTTCGGGAAATTACCATACGGACTTATTTTGAAATACGCAATCAATAATTTATCCATCTACCTAAATAATCTCTTATAAATACAGAACGATTTAATAAGAAGGGCATCAATTACCCTACTTTTGGGAAATTACCCTATTCAACATACTGATCATACTCCTGTTCCGCAGAAATTGAAATTAAAATATCGTGATTTTACGTACGATACGTGATACATGATAAATTGATAATTGATAAACTGACCTATGAAAAGTTATCCCATCTCTTTTTTTCGTCTGATCTGTATAATTCTTATAACACTTGACCACGCATGTCGGCATATTTTATATTTTTCTTCCACCAATTTACTCAAATGACATGTCGATCTGACTGACGGCAAATTGGTGATGATGTCAGTGTGTCACGCGTGAATACTAGGAAATAGGTGGATGATGGAATCCTAGTTGTGTTTTACCGATACTCCGTCCGCAGTATTATTAGTCCAAGTCTTATACCGGGTGTTTCCTGTAACAGGAGCAATAAATAAAACTGTAGGCTGTACTTCTCAAACTCACCAACATTTGTTGAGCAACTTTTAAAAATAACTTATGTTTTAATTTTTTTTACACATTATTATGTATTGCGAATATTGTTACGTTTAAAGCGTCAAACACACTGATGTCAGCGTACATTGAAAATAATGTTAAATTTGTATGAAAAAGATAAAGTCTAAAGATATCATCATTTTTAAAAGTTGTTAATCAACAAATACAACGGACCCGCTGAAGATTTCAAAAATCTAAGAAAGAATGCCAGGTTATATCTGCATAATTGTACATTTTGAATTCTTCCTGTAATATATTTTTTTAACCAGTGTGTAACCGGCATACGATAAATAAATAATCAAAAGTTATATCGTTTTGGTATTATTATTTGCTCGTGTTACAGGAAACACCCGGTATACAGAGTTGAGAAGTTTCAGGATAGACTTCAGAATAAAACACAGGAGTAGCAGTATAGCGTGTACTGGTCGGTTACAAACTGCCTTGCATAACTAGGTTTAAAACTACCCTTTATTATAAACTCTACATTCCTCCACCAATAAGTTATAAGACAATCCATACAACTAATAACAAACTATAAGTAAATCACAGGGGCATCGTTATGTACGATTGGTTCGAGAACGGTTTCCTGGTAAACTTTGGCCCCAGTTTTCACACCTTTTTCACAGAAATGAACCTGTGTTAACCCTGAGTAGGACACACCCAGCCAAATCATCATATAAGAGGGATGATGGCCTCGTTGCACTCTCGGAACAGCCGCAATCGCCTCTTGACTGTTTTTTCCATACACTTCTGGCGGTTACAACATTCTTCAATGGTAAAAAAAAAATCATCTGTAAATAGTATTTTTCGGTGGCCATTTTGTGCGTACCGCTTCAATAGCACGCGACTTCTCTCTAGCCTCTTAGTCCATTAAGCAAATGACCTTTTTGTCTGCGGTAAGCGTGTAGTCCAAGGTCGTCATTGATAACTTTTTTTAGGGAGCTTCTCTTCACAGACATCTGTATTGCCAACAACTTTTGCTTCCGGACGGGGTTTCTTGCAATTCTCGCCTTCACTGCCTTTATTAGAGCTGGGGTCCGAACGGTGCGTGATCTTCCAGACCTCTTGCGGTCATCGAAGCTCTGAGTATCTATTAATTGTGCGATAAACAAATTGTTTGTTGATTTTTAGGTTTTCAAGCAACTTCAAAATCATGTTTGGCGGGTGCCCACATTTGTGCAACGCAATTACTGCGATACGATTCTCTTTTAGGCCCCAATTCATTATAGATACGACGAGATAAGCGTTATTTGTGGTATATAATTATAGCTCACAAATCCACCACATTGTCATTTTTTATTTTTTCGGTAGCATTTGTTTTAACGGAAATAAAGAGGTTGCAAATCGGGTAGTATATAATATTGTATGTTTATGTATACACCGTGGGCCCATATAATCCGACAGATTTTAACCACGCATTCCTGAAGTCATAAGGAGCAAAAAATTACTGAATGAATGAAATGTGTGTGTGTGTGTATTTGTGTTTTCTAAGCACGACACGTTATTTCTTTTTACAGCTTGGCGAATAAAACATTACAAGGAATTAGTAATTTTTTATCGAGAGATTAATTTTGCAAAATTCTAACTAAACCAATTCACATAGTGTTAGCGTTGCAGCCAAAAAGAAGTTTTTCACTGAGTAATAACAGTTCTTTTTTACAAGAATTTGTATGACAATTTATTCTCCAAATGCGGTCAAGAATACTCCTTTAAAAATTTGTCGGGTTATATGGGTCCACGGTGTATAGGTATGTATAACCTGCTTTTAAGCGCTATTCTGTGGAGTGGAAGTGGAGCTGCTGATGCTGATCAGAATGGAACTCTTCAACGACGCATAGTTCCCGCTTGGCGATTTATCGTCTTCCTTAAGTTTGTTAAGCAAATTAGGTTTTCATGATACATTTTTGTCAAGCTCGAGATCTGATGGTTGAATCTATGAGGAATCGAAAAAACTCCTCAAATGTAAAAGGCATACATATAGTGATTTTTGTATTTTCTTTTACAAATCAAGCATTTATATTTTAAAAAGTGACATTTGATTAAGTGGGACTGCTGATGATGATCAGAATAGAACTCTTCAACGACGCATAGTTCACGATTGGCGATTGGTCCTCTACGCTGTGTATGTTAAGTAAATTAGATTTTTAAGACATTTTTTAATATAATATAATAATCTTTCTTTCACCGGTCTCCCTCATTAAAGTGGGTTTTTTTTTCTTAAAAATTATTTTGTTATTGATTGTTATTTAATTGTCTTTTAACTTTTTTATTCTATTTTATACTTTTTCGTGATAAGTATTTCATTCATTTTAAGTTTTGAGCTAAATTACTAGATTGTTAGGGTTCCGTACCCAAAGGGTCAAACGGGACCCTATTACTGAGACTTCGCTGTCCGTCCGTCTGTCGCCAGACTGTATCTCATAAACCGTGATAGCTAGACAGTTGAAATTTTCACAGATGATGTATTTCTGTTGCGGCTATAACAACAATTACTAAAAACAGAATAAAATAAATATTTAAGGGGGGTTCCCATACAACAAACATAATTTTTTTTTGCCGTTTTTATAAATAATGGTACGGAACCCTTCGTGCGCGAGTCCAACTCGCACTTGCCCAGTTGGTTATACATTTAATTTTTGGCTAGTATTCACTATACTTCGTTGTACACGTTATACACTCCCACCCTCATTGCACTCCTCTTCTCGTCTCTAATCTTCTCTTGTCCAATCCCCTTAGGATTCTTGGATAAAAACTTTCTTATGTCCTTCCCCGCGAGTCAAACTATCTCTATACCAAATTACAACTAAATCGGTTCAGCGCTTTAATCATAAAGAGATAATAAGTAGACCGGACTCCTTAGAATATTAGTATGGTTAATTGCGTCAACATAGATTTAATAAGAAAATTAATAAAGGTCGAAGAAAAAATAACATATTAAATGTCTATTAGATTATTCAAGATGTGTCCAGAAAGAATAATATGCCGACAGCAATGCTCCGTCCAATGGTGTTTTCAAACCATCCAGAAACCCGTTGAAATATACACACAAATTTCATCTAAATCAGTTTCAGCAAATCAGATTTAACAATATACCGATAGCGGTGCCACCTACCGGATCCTATTGGATTTAGAAACCATCTATGTATAGTAAAACCTCCAGAATGTAACTAACACTTTTCTGAAAACCACATCAAAATCGATTCAGCCAAACTTGAAATAATCGCGGACAAATATACATACGTAAGGGTCAGACTGAGAATCCTCCTTTTTATAATCCGGTTAAAAAACGAGAGGTTTGATAATGTGTGTTTTGCAGAAATTACGGAACGCTTCCAAACGGCCCGCACTGAGGTGCGGCAGCTGCTGCTGCAGTACCTTTTGCCGTGGCTCGTCAACATCGAGCTCGTCGACCCCAACGTGCCGCCGGCTAACCCACTATCCTACATTCAGGTACCTACAACACGATACCATACTCTCGTCAATACCCCTTTTTACTCGTATGTAGGGTGTGTACATTTATTTTTATTAACCTAGTCATTATTGGAACAACTACATTTACAATAATATGAAATGGTCCAAAACCATGACAAGGTATTTAATCTTTGTGCAAGAAAGACGATGAACAACATGAAACAAATTAAAAAATGTGAAACAAAAAAGCAATTTTTTTAAACATTTTTGTTAAGATATTCGAGTTTTAAAATTCTCCGTTCAATTACATTTACCCATTTACTTACTCATTTAAAACAAACAACTTATTTTCTTTTTTAAGACAACATCTTGCTATGTCTCATTTGGCTGGTCATCTTTTTCCGTGCCTCATATTTTCCATGATTAATGAACTTAACGTCATCGCATACGCCTTTCCGTATAATTAAGGTATAAATCTGATGCAGACTCCGAAAGCAAAGAACACAACTAGTTAACGACAAAGTAAAAATATATCAGTGCCAAATATGTTTTTTTGAGTTTATAAGTTGAAAATTGCATTCTCGTACAAATGAATTTGTGTTCAGTATTACACGTCAGAAGCTGGGCGGAGTGGGCGGCGCGAGGGCCTCGGCTCTGCTGAGGCGACGGAGATGGTTCTCAATAACCTGTTTTATATCACGGCAAAGGTAAGCAATTAATTTGTTGGCTCAGTTTCTAAATAATTGTGGTATATAATCCGTTTTAATTTTAATAAGAGCTTCTACTTAATTGAAGTAAGGAACCCCAAAAGTCAATGTAAACGAGGGTTGTCCCGAGCTGCTCTTGAATGCTGCGGGCGAAATCCATTAATAATCCTCGCTGTTGACAGTCCCGTGATTCTCACCTTTGTTATGGTTCATACACAAATACCTACTTAATAAGAAGGTTTAATTAGTCTCATTGAATGCGAGGCATGATCGTATAAAATCTGCTGTCGCAGGACTGCTTATTTTGTACTTAACATTCCTATAACATGTATATGTAGTGTTATTAAAATATATTATATTTACTCTTTTGTTTTTGCGGTTTTCATCTGTTGAGAGGAGCCCGCGTTAAGGGCCTATTTTGCAATGTCCATTACTACAGAGGCCGGGACGAAAGGGGTTGCCGGCCGAAGACATAGACGGCCGAGCGAGGCCGATAAGTCTGAGGCGGGCAACCCCATATTTCCCGCCGAGGTATGTATAGTGCTTTTCTCAAACATGCAATGAAATAAACGACAAATAAGTCAAAGTTTTATTTTTAAAGAAATTATAAGTAAACAAGACAAACACTAAAACTAACGTGTATATATTACTATTACGCTATATTTTAACTTGGTTTTAATAGAAAACAGATAATTCATATATTTATATTTATTATCATTTTACTTCAAAAAAAGTACGAATGCACGTTTCTGAACGAACCTTTAGAATTTCAATTTGTTGCAACCAAAATTAAATTTTAACCTCTTCTCAATCTCAATAATAAATCATAACTCAATAGCAAAAGGTACTTGTCGCTAGATATGTAGATAAACTAAACTTTTAAGCGTTGTAGTCTAAACTGTCAAGTTACAGTTTAAAATACTAAAACAATGCATTTCAGGTTATAAGATCCTTAGTAAACAAAACATTAAGCATGGAGTACAATGCCCACAATGTTAAAGACTTTAGTTTCTGCCAGTTCTTTAAAATAATGCCAAAAACACTCGTTTACAAACCATATATTTCGCCTTTGATTTTGCCGGCAGCAAGTTCTGTATAGCCAATTCTGCTTCGGCTCTTAATTAAGGTAATTCGGGTCTTAAGTAAGGTATTATAATTTGGATCTTTTTAAATCGAGAGTGAATAGACATCTTTCAGGTGAGCATGTTCCATCCTAGACTGCATCGGCACTTACCATCAGGTGGGATTGTGGTCAAATGCTTACCTTTTCCTAATAAAAAAATTAATAAAAAAGGTGGGGTGCAATCAATAATCATTTCTTCGTCGGTAGTTTCGTCCGAACTCATATTGAATTATTTATAACAAAACAAGATTACAAACAACAAAATTAAATCCGATAAATCAGAATTACAGCGAAAAATTATAAAATTTTCCGCCAAACCTTTTTTGAAGTGAAAACTTCTTTAGCGGCGCTGTGCACTTTTTGGGATGGGGATTTTTTTTTAAACTCGCGACAGATCACGTGACCGACAGATTCGACAGATTGAAAATTCGTAAGACGGACACGTGATGTCGTTGAAATTATGGATCAATGCGGTCAAGAAAAAATGCTTCACAAACATGTATACCCGTCCTTATATAGGTTCCTTACGAATTAGATAATGTGTCAAAGAGAGATGTTTATATGTTTGTTATTCCTTATTTTTGTAGGGTGTCACAAGTTGAGTTAATTACTAGGGATGTACCTGTGTCGATATTTATATCGAAAAATTATGCATTTATGTTCTGTCAGTAAAAAGAAAATACGAATTTTGTCGAATAATTCATATACCTTCCTCTTTTCTTTTCGTCCTTTTGCGCATATGAGTAACACCTCCCTCAGCTCGATACAAGTGCACAAGCAAAGAGGACGCTGAAGCGAAAGAAGACAAGTGTCTAGTAAGTAAAAACAGTCCACTCGCTATACGGCTCGCCACTCGGACATGTGCACGTAACTAAATGCAGATTTTGCATCGTAGATAAGCCACATATACGATAACAATCTTATATTTACAGTGGCTTACTGGTTGCCAAAGTACGCTATTACTTTTAGACTCTAGATGTACAATGCAAATAAAGACGACTTTCTTGGCTGACTGTACATAAAACTGTCAGCGTCATATATCTAATTGTTATAATATAAGTTTGATCATCTCTCTAAAATTCAAATAGTTAGTCTGTGCGGAAAGAGAAGAGTCATGTAATGTATTGTGGTTTGGTTCCCATATATTCCACGACTCTTCTCTTTCCGCACAGATCCTAATACGAGAATTCATGTAGCATCGATTTCATTTAGAGTCCACCACTCAAAATCTACTTATTTTATGTACCAAATGGGAAATAAAAGAAAACGTTTGTGTATTTATTTTTTTCAATAATTTCTATTAAATTTTTTGACAATCATATTTTCATATTTTTCATTAGGCCTCCTAGTCTAGTCGCGATGTGGCAGCTGTTCCATATAAAAATGAACTGTCATACGGATCATCATTGCTCGCGCGAGATATAGTATTTTATATTATTTACCAATTTTGGGGGGCCATCTATGTTACTTCATGACTCCGAAAATATATTATGACTAGAAACTTTTATGTGTTCTGCATCACAAACATCCATAGGCACTAGAGTACTAACCTTAAAGTAAAATACGAATATATTATTTGTTAGGAAATTCACCCAACGTTTTTTACAGATGATGATGCTTTGATAGGTATTTTTTAATTTCTCATCCTTTTGAAACCTAAAAAAATAAAGAGTTTATTTTGCCAGATACAGAACCAAGAGGGTAAATAACTAAGAAAAGTTCACCAAAGATCATTCATGTCTTTTATAGTATTATACTAAATAAAGCTATGAATATCGATAGGTCATTATTCTGAAGTCGATAAAAATACAACATCACTATGCAAAAAAACATGACCTATCATAGTTCGCAGAAAATTTCGAAAATATATGAAAAAATCTATCCAGAACTGAATACGGTGATAGTTAAATAAACTACTAATATTGATTTTTATCTTAAGGTTAGGTCCTATTAATTAATATCATCAAAATTGAATGAATCTCACCGATGAAAGGTTAATTTTCTTCCCGTATGTGATTTACAGCCCTCGATCACACAAGTCATTATTACACAAGGAACTCCGAATCATTACAAATGAAAACTCAGCACATTTTTCAACAATCTTTAAGGAACATTAACAATATAATTAAAAATCGGTACGATGACCTCTGAAATTCTGCTAAATATTTCAACTAATATGATACGACTATGTCAAGTTGTTACGTATTGACACCTACTCTGAAATAACAATTATATATTTAATTTGACTGGATTATATTACATCCATTTGTCAATTTCCTCAATTGACAAGCCACAGACATAATACACAAAGACCGATAGTCGCCATGCGGCTAATCAGCCAAAAGTGAAGCCGAAACACGATCGACGTGTGCGTGCGATGCTCGTGTCTTACTTACGCTCAGGAACGCAACAACTATATAAAAATGTGTTGCCAGTATTTATTTATTCCCGTCAGAGTAGGGGTATTTTAACAACATTCTTATACTTGTTTGACAATAATTTGGAAGTGTGTAGATTTTTAATTTTGTACCAAAAAGCTTTTTAGGGTTACATTATTACATTTAACCCTCAAAATTTGAGTGTGATTGCAATACTGCTGCGGTCGACTGCATTACTGCAGGAAATACATAGGTTATGTCTAATACAAAATCTATCAAAAATAATTATCCGTCCCGTAGCGGTGCGCGGCAACCACTGCTAGACACCAAAATTGGACCGGTCGCGGACCGCATGTACTTGTAAAATTCAAAGATTTTTTTGTACAATATAGGTAGATTACAAGATGTTACATAAATATTTTGGTATCACTATGTCGTGCCTATTGGCATACAAATTCAATAAAAAAGCGACGCGACGTAATCGCGGGGAGAGACAGACCTGTTTTTTGACAATAGGGTTTAAATAAATAAGCTTTTACTATTTTATTTTATTTTACAAATATGCAAAAAATACTATATTTGAATACATTTTTATACTTATTTACAAACAATGAGGTACCTCACAAGCCGACTTTGTTCAATATTGGCGCTATAGTGTCGAAATCTAAAACGAACATTACATAAATTAAAAATTAAACTCAAATATTATTTAAAAAATATACTATAAAATAAAATAATTAAAAATACAATTTTCTTTAATAATACAAGGAACTTAAAGTAAGCGTACTTATTTTAGAATGTAAACGTTATGTCTCATTTGGATGAAAAATGATTCATTTAACTGGCAACATTTATAAGCAATGGCAGCTGACGAAGGTTTGGATTTTTGTCTTCACAATTACGTAAATATCATATTAAACTCGATGCTTACGCGTGGAGATTTGTTTTTATTGTGGTGAATTGTGACACTCATTCACCGCACAAACAGCCATCTTTCCTGTATTTTTTAATTTACAACCAGGAAGTGTACACAAACCGACTCGACCTTGAGTACTACGAGGGCCGTACGAACGAGTGCGACATTATGTTGGACGTGCGGACTAGTAATCTATGCTTTTTAAATCTAAGTGACAAGCCTGAAAAAAACGAAAGTAATTGCGAATTGGTGTGTCATTCAGTCATAGACAAAAAGTAATAGCATGTTGTGAATAAGATACCTTTTACCAAGCTCTTATTTTTGCCCGGCTTCTTTGCTTGTCTTTTTTAGGGTTCCGTAGCCAAATGGCATAAAACGGAACCCTTATAGTTTCGCCATGTCCGTCTGTCTGTCTGTCTGTCTGTCTGTCTGTCTGTCTGTCTGTCTGTCTGTCTGTCTGTCTGTCCGAGGCTTTGCTCCGTGGTCGTTAGTGCTAGAAAGCTGAAATTTGGCATGGATATATAAATCAATAAAGCCGACAAAGTCGTACTATAAAAACTAAAAATTAATTTTTTTTTAGGGTACCTCCCCTACACGTAAAGTGGGGGTGAATTTTTTTTTTCGCTTCAACCCTAGAGTGTGGGGTATCGTTGGAAAGGTAGGTAGGTTCAAAACAAATAAGGGTTTTCAAGAAACATTTCTTGATAAAGTGAATATATTCGGAGATAATCGCTCCGAAAGAAAAAAAAAATGTCCCCCCCCCCCTCTAACTTTTGAACCATAGGTCCAAAAAATATGTAAAAAATCGTGGAAGTAGAGCTTAAGAAAGACATTAAATGAAAACTATAGCGGACATGATCAGTTTAGCTGTTTTTGAGTTATCGCAAAAAGTTTTCCCTTCATAGTAAAAAGACTTACTTTAATTAGGTACTGATTATGCAAATTTGCCTATTTGTTTAACTCGGGTGAAAGGTACCGTTTCATCCCTTGGTTAACAATTTACTATACTTTAAGCTCCAGTTTAGCTTATAGTGACGGAAGAGTAACTACGGAACCCTACACTGAGCGTGGCCCGACATGCTCTTGGCCGGTTTTATTCTATGTTATGGATGGAAGTTGATTTTTCTAAGAGATAAACTTTTTAATGTTAAATAATTGTAAGAGTTCAAAAGTGTTAATGTTTGTGTACGATAGCGCAATAAATGAATATTGTATTTTACCACATAAATGATAGTACTTTTATACTGATAATTAAAGCAATTCGTGCAAAATTATTCCCCTTATTCATGTTTTCACTTCTACCGGCACTCCCGGAGTGCAACCCGTTGTTTTTTTCTTCTATACGGTGAGAAACACGTTTGAGTAGACAGTTTCACCGCTACCTAATATTTAGATGTAATATTAATATTTCAAAGTTTATATATATAGTTAAGAAAAAAAATATAATAATGTAGTATTTGTTATGTTCATGTGGATAAATTATGTAAATAAAACTGCACTAAGTACATAAAAATCGTTTTTTTTTAAATACGCATAGTGGCAGAATGTCATGATGCCTGTGCCACAAATTGATGTGGAAAGGAAATTAAAAAAGAGGACTTTGCCGGCCTAGGCCTGCAAGATTTAGTATGAAATTCCATTAACGATCTCTTGTCGTAGCCGCACCTGAAACGTCATACATAACATCAATATTTCATTGCATGTTTGAGAAACAAAATTAACTACCCGAGAAAACTACCTTAAGTTGTAAAGGTATTTATCTACCAGTTAAGCTTATTTAAAGACTGTGTAACGCTTACGATGACATTATACGTCAGATAAGTGATAAGTAGCTTATTCAGGACTTTACTTGGACATTGTGTAACAGGCCCTAAGTATTAATAATACATTTTTTGCGTAGTTCTCCGATCAACATCCGAAAGAAATTGAGGAGCTGTGGTCAACGCTATGCGCCTGTTGGCCCAACAATCTCAAAGTTATAATACGATACCTAATTATAGTATCGGGGATGGCACCCAACGAATTGTTGCCTTATGTAAGTAACATTCGACAGTAAATGAATTATATTTTTTATACCACTAAAAATTGTTTATGTGAATCAAGTTATTGTTTAACAGGCTAAGCGTGTGGTACTATATCTCGCGCGCTCGCGGCCCGAACGACTCCTGGACGAGATGATGACTGAACTGCAGACTGTGGAGACGCTGAACTGCCTGATCGAGCGCACAGAGACACCGCCCTTCTACAGGCTGACCTCTATGAGGAAGGCAACTTCGGGACACAGCGACGGCCCTGGCACCGGCTCTCAGGTTTTTATCGTGCTCGTGAAATATTGCACCTTGTTTCTGCTTATTCATAGCTATCTGTTACAATGTGACAGTACGTTATTTGCAGGACGCTACAGGGCGGACGGGAGAGCTAGCGCCCGTAGAAAAGGGAACGATTCACACAAAGAGACACAGCGGCGAAGACCCCGCTAAGGCGAGGTAAGGGCACTTATTTGATTACCACAACTACTCCACTCATTGTTATTGCACGAGTAAAATAGTAGATTGTACAACAAGGGCATAAAGCGATTAATTTTTGGACAAAAGTTGACATTTATGCATGAGTTATACACTCTGCTTTTCACTTAAACAATAAATTTAAAAGTGGTGGTGTTTAAGCTTAATAGCATCGCTCGCAGACGTTTCTGCTTGTTAATAATTAAAATTTTGGTTGTGAACATATAAAACAATGCTGCTATTGCTTCTCTTAGGCGACTACGTAATTTCTTGCCGATCGCCACCAAAATTGCACATGCTCAATCCCTGTTTCTTCCGATCCTCGATTACGCCGACATCTCCTATCTTGATCTCACAGAAGAGCAACTGGATAAGCTTGAGCGAATACAAAATCTCTATCCGGTTTATATTTGGATTGTGTAAATTTGACCACGTTTCTCATTTTCACGTGCAACTCAAGTATCCACTTCTCAATCCGTTATCGTCGTAATTTTCATATTCTTTGTCTTCTTTATAGTATACTATTTAATCCCACCACTCCCCGTTACCTAAAAGTACGCTTTAGTTATTTAAATTCCACTAGATCCTCACAAAATTTGCTCCTTTATGTCCCTCTTTCCTCCTCAAAATTTTATAATTGCTCATTCACTTTTCGGGCTGTTCGCCTGTGGAACTCTGTTCCTGTCGAACTAAGACGCGCTCAATCCCTTGCTGTTTTCAAATCCCATCTTAAAGACTATTATCTGTCCCTTCCTTAGTGTTTCTGTCCGCGTTACTGGTTATCACTTTTGGCAAGAATTATAAAGTATTGTATATACATATGTAGGTATATAATTATGTAAGTAGTATGTATGTATCTGTATTGTCTTACTGTTGTAGACTTAAATTTCAAAGGTATTTTCTCTACTGCTATTTAGTTTAGTTTTGCACCTCCTAATAAGTTAAATTATGTTTCATTTCTCCACTACCTAAAGGTTGTCTGGAAGAGATCGCTCTGTAGCGCCAAGGCTGACTATTTCCATATACATTTTTTCAGAGGTTGTGCAATAACGAGGATTTGTATAGTATTGTATTAGTAGTAAGTATGCAAAATATCATATCATAATATTAAAGAGACTAGCTTTGGTGAAAAACTTACGTTAACTTAGTGCCGCTGACGTAAAAGTACTTATATATGTACTGTAAAACTACCCAACTATAGTCCAATACTGCAACTATGGTCCACAAGTTCAAAAGGAAATTAAGTATCTATACCAATGTTCCTTTTGGTTTACTCCTAGTTTTACCTTCCATTTATAAACATACTTTGCCTTAGAACTACATGTATATGTTTTTGTATCACAATGTGTCCTTTAATTGATGTCGTATAATTGCCTTTACTATATGCACAATATATTATGTGACTCACGTCAAAATTGGCTAGCTAGAAAAAAAAAATTGAAGAAAGTTCAAGTTTCTTTTTTTTTACCAAAATCTCATTTGGGGGGTTGATATTTTGTATACTTGCTACTAATGTAAAGCCACATCATCAAAAAAAAATTAGCCAAGCCAAAACTCGCTGGTGGCAGATTCACTTAGCTTATCCATAGATTTCGAGGTTGGTCCTAATCCGATTGTGGTATTAGGGCCTGTTTACTTATTGATTAGTGTTTAGTACGAGTTTATTCATTTGCAACTGAAGTTAAGTACTATCTCGGACGGTCGATGTTCGAAATGACATTGATATGTCAGTTTTCTATTGGTTGGTTGACTTAAATGTAATGCCCGTGTTACAACAACGCTATATGCAACATTTAATTACTTTAAAAAACTTTTTATTTTAGTAACGCATGCCATTTAGTTCCCTTAAACGTACTTACCCCGGAATGAACGGAACTCAATAAAAACACGGTGTATTTATTATCGGGGTTATAAAAAGTAAAATTTTCTGGTTTAGCCTTTTGCGTACCTAAGTATAAAACCATTTAAAAAAATGGATAGATCTGTTATGTACTGATTCTGAAAGCTTTTCATTATCTATAAGTTGTATTTAAAGCAATTACGAGTCCCTATGCTTGACTATTATCTGCATATTAACTAAGGTACTACTTTTGGTTCACTTTTGCAGCTAACTGTAATTTAATTACAGTTGCTATTTCAATCTTAGAAAAAACTGTTATGGAGATTACATTGTTTTTAAAGAAGCATACAGTCTCGAAAGATTTTTGATTAATAATTAATTATTTCCCAGTTCCTACAAGTGATTTTAGATTAGGCTAAATTTAATAAATAATGATATAAATGTGTGTTTAACCGTTAGGTAAGGTAAAATAATCAGGTTATTATGTAAAACTCACAAAATATAGATGTCTCATTTAGTTAAATTTCTTCACCACGGCGAAAATACATACTTAGTAAAAAAAAATTACGTACTCTTTGAAAATATGTTTTTTATAAAAGTACTATTTTGGATCTTACGATTTTAATTCTTTTAACTTTAGACTTATACAAATAACAATATTTACAGTACATATGGTGCTACTTTACCGCACTAGTGCGAAAATTAGCATATTACGTTACTGTGTCGAACATTTAAAGGGCCATATGTACTGTAAAACGTTGTACGATACATGTGCGGATAGGTAATTCGCAACTCGTGTCGATTTAAAACACTCCCATTGGTCGAGTTTTGATTTTTCGCCACTCGTTTCGTATTTCTTTATTTTTCGCACTTGTATCGTAATGTACCTACTATTACTATCTTCACAGTGGGAGGGTATTTTTATTAAGTGGAAATAATTGGCCTTACTATCCTAAAGACGTAATATTTTTCACTACTGTGGCGATAAGATAAGGGCAAGACTATTTATGAAATTCAATTACAGTCCCTTCGACTCGAACGTATTTCGAAACATTACTAGCAACGTAGCGTCGAGCAATAGTACATTACTATAGAGGCCGGGAAACGTAGGGTTGCAGCCCAAGTAGATATATACGGCTGAGCGTAGCGAAGCCGGATAGAGATACGCGGCCGGCAACCCCGTTTCTCGCCGAGATATGTATAGTGCTTTTCTCAAACTTGCAATTAAAACAAAAAATTGTAGTCAATTTTGTTTTGTGGCGACCTACTCGACTCGCCACTCTACCAGCGGTGTACAACCCGTAAGTCCGCACGTCAGCGCGATGCGTCACCGCCGTTGCTTAGCAACGAATATGCACAACAAATCACCGTACCAAGCTAACTGAAGCTAGTTGATGGTTGGATACCAAGACGTTCTGTCACAATTTGACGTTAAAAAACAAAAGAAAGTTGCTTTACAGTCCTAGGTGTGTAAGGCTGTATGAAATTCCTTTACATATCATGTTCACTCATGCCACCTGATATGTAGTATTTCCGGACCTAATTTGACGTAAGTCATGTCATCATTTCATAGCAAGTTTGAGAAAAATAATATTACACAATACTATTTTAATAAAATATTACTATGTAGGACTGACTGTTATGGGAAGTAACTTGACGCGAAAACTTAAATGATTGAATACTGACTTTCTGTGTTATGCACAGGATGATTTCCCGTAACGCTTACAATCAACCACAGAACAAAAAGTTATTTTCTTAAGGTTCCGTGCCCTAAGTGACGAAAAGAACCTTATCACCAAAACTGCTCGGTTGTTCTGTCTGTCAGCGGGCTAGCTGTATCTCAGAAACGAAACAGTATCGTAATTGAAGGACGGGTGAAATTTTTAGAGTGTGTTTTTACAAGCTTTTATTTACTTTCACCAGTTTCACCTGACCGTTGTCTGTTTGTAATCAAATCTTGCAAGATAAATTTGATCCACTTCCCGGTTTCCGATTGAGCTGAAAATTTGCATACATATGTAAGTCGGGTGACAATGCAATATTATGGTACCATCGAACTGATCTGATGATGAAGACAAGAGGTGGACATAGGAACTCTGTGATAAAACAACGCAACCTAATTGTGTTTGGAGTTTTTAGAATTTGCTCGATGAGTGTTAGTTGCCTGTGGAAAGAAAATTAAAGTCAGCGATAAAAACTTGTACCAAAAATGAAATTTTTGCCAAAAACTTATTAAACATCCGGTACCCAGCGTGGGGTGCAAAGGTAATTATGGTCAAATGGCGTTCTAAAAGTTTTAATCATGTATCGAAAGAAGGCAGTAAATTTACTGTGACTACAAAATTTTATTTGGCAATCCACCTCTAAGGAGTGGTTCAGAAAAAAAGTAGCAGCACATTATGTGGATTTTTCATTTTATTTAGTGATAATTATTAAGTAGCGCATTTTTGTAGTAATCCGTACATACTATTCTATTCAACTATATACAATCGTATTTAAAATAAAAGGGCGAATTGAAGTGTTCGCCTTTTATTCATTTCTCCTAAGACTTTTTGAACAGCGTCTTCTGTGAGAATTTATGAGGTGTTTCTCATAAACATAGTTATTTCTTTAAATTTGATAAGCTCTTTAATACACTATTAAATTGTCTTATGTTCGATATTGCAAATTTTTGATTTGACTTCACTTTGAAGTAGTTACATTACATGGAATTTTAATTTTTGTGTTTTTGCGATTTTTACAGAAATTTGTCTCCCATAGAAAAACCTCTGTTAGAGGTTAGATTGGAGAGACTTCCTGACTACCGAAGATGAACTCCAGTTTATTGGCATAATTTACTCGTAAGATGATATCCCTAAAAGCATACTTCTAGTTGTGAAAATTAAAATTCAAGTGTGGCATTGTGGAAAACGGCAGGTGAAGATTGTCAAATTGTGTTGTACAAAAAGTTACGAAGTACATTGCAATAAAAATGAAAAAACTCAAACAATATGATATTTCTCAATATGATTTTATTGTTATTATATAGTATTTTATCTACTATTATCTTACTATTAGTAAAAAATAAAAAAATATACTAGATAATTCACTTCCACTGTTTTACTGAACCACTCCTTATTTTCTCTTTGGTAATAGTAATCCGCCACAGGTATCGTTTTGTACTTACCTACTGCTTTGCTTTTTCCCTACCTAGACGCAAATATATTAAGCATTAAAATATCCAGTGTCATCTTCATCCTTCACTCACATCAAATTAATTTAAGTTACAACTCTATAACAATCTACACTCATTTATTAAGAGGCTGTCAATACCTAAAGCGCGCACACTGTCTATTTGTATCGGAGTAAATGAGATAGCACTGTCGCATGTTACTGGGCCTGGGCAAGGGAATAATAAGAAAAATGTTTAAATAAAAAAAGTGGATTATTAGTGTAATATTTTACTCAATAGCGGTTTAGATATATATGTTTTGAAATTGTGATTTTAATTGCAGACCCATAAGTCAAAACAATAAAGACATAAAACCGTTTAATTGTGATTTTAAGACCAATCTTTGCAATTATTTTCTATCGAGCCGAATTCGTTCAATCATGTATCGAGTACAACCACGGTCTTTGAAATATAATTAATTAATTAATATGAACATATATTTTTCTTACTTGAGTAAAACAAATAGTCTTTCTTAAAAAACTGTTTAAGTAACATCAATTTCAAGGACATTGGGTGTTGTCAGCCTCTTAACTCTTCCCGCCCGTGCCCGGTAAATTCAAAATCACCAATTATGACTCATTGCCTAGTCTCGGCCTAACCGAGAACCTCGGTTAGGCCGAAACGGAGACCGAGATCTCGGTCGGACCTTAATAAAAAGAGAAGACTTTTTGCAATAACTCAAAAACGGCAAAACCAATCATATTCTTATTATAAGTATTTACTGAGTTTTTGTTTTACGATTATTTTCATACTTGTTGGACCCATGGTTTATAAGTTAGAGGGGAGGGGATATTTTTTTCTTTCGGAGCGACTATATCCGAAAATATTTACTTTATATTCAAATGTTTTTGGAGACCCTTATTCGTTTTTAAGAGCCAAGAACCTCCCCAAATATCACCAAGGGGGGCAAAAATAGCCGAAATAACCTCGCGTGATTTGTGCACAAGCCCCATGCATGATTTTTGTATCCATGCCAAGTTGCAGCTTTCTAGCACTAACCATCACGGAGCAAAGCCGAGGACGGACGGACAGGACACGGCGAAACTATAAGGGTTTATAATGTTAATAATTTATGGTTGAGTAAAACTGAAGGAATTATTTGTATTTTTATAAAAACTACACTGAAGTACGTAATAATCGGCCTGTATATCAGAGATAAGTCACATCGGGGACAGCGATAAATCATATGAACGGGTGTGTCCACCGCGTAAGTGATTGGCCCCGTGCTTGGCAAGTTAATAAACACGCCGAAAACACTGCGCACCTGAGCCCATTACCTTTACATCGATATAATGACAATTTACGACTACCTACATCTGACAGAAAAGACTAAAAAAGCATTTCCTGAATTATTTTATACTAGCAGAATTTGTGTAATTGTTTAAAAATATGTTTACATAATTGGGCTAATTATGTATACATTTAATTTGTTGAATTTTATTCTGCTTCAAATCTGGGGGCACGATAGAGGCCCCCGCCAAGACGAGCAAAGCGAGGCGCAAGCACTGCCTACCTTTTCTCGAAGCGCTTCGTCGTCTTTTGAACCCTCATAACTTTGATTTGGATTATACCAGATAAACAAAATTCTCGGGATATAATGTCAATAGTGCACTTATTAAGCATAAAAAATTTCAATGCCATAGTTATCATGCTATATTTTATATTATAGATTTTAGTCATATATAAAAAAAAAAACAATTTCGTCACTGACTCGTTTACTCACTAATGATCATCAAAACCCTTAGGGTACTTCCCGAAGTCCTAGGAAGCTGAAATTTTGTACGTAGGATAGTATTAGTACACAAACAACAAAAAATTCTAAAACATGAAAATTTTTGCCCCTCAGGGGGTGAAAAGGGGGGTGGAATTTTGTATGGGGAATCAATAACCGCTGAACCGATTTAGTTGAAATTTGGTATGTGGATAGATTTTGTTATAGGATATAGAATAGATTTCAACCCCAAAATGACCCCGTTAGGGTGAAAAAGGGGAGGAAAAGGGCATTAGGGGGGAAAGGGGTTGAATTTTGTATGGGGAATCAGTAAAAAGGAATTTATATAAAAGATTCCCCCAGATACTTCAAGATTTTTAATTGTAAACACCCCGAAGATTGTCATAAACAATTTACAAAAATATGTGAAATTCCACCACAAACATTTTCATGTAAAATGTTGCCATGACGAGGCCATAACATAAGGCTCACACTGTCATAAAGTTATTAGATCTCTTGTAGAGCCAAGCTTTTAACTCTAAAAGCCCTAACTTCACAAATTCTAGATCTTAATCAAAATATATAGCTTGGCCGGGTAGGTACTACAAGAAGTATTGTATGATAAAAAAATAATGAATAGTGAATAGTGTATACATTTTTCACCATACGCCCATGTGACGGTAGCGAAACGGCCAAGCCACAGTGAAAGGATAAGGATCAAATTCAAATGGCATTCTAAAAGTTTTAATCATGTGTCGAAAGATGGCAGTAAATTTACCGTGGCTACAAAGTTTTCTTTGACGATCCACGTCTATTTCAAATTCTCATTGCCTTAATAAAAATAACTTATACACCTAAACATTCCTCAAAATCACTCTATGATAGCTGAAAACCGCATGAAAATCTGTTCAATAGTTTTTGAGTTTATCGCGAACATACATACAAACATACAGACGCACTATGGGGCGAATCGAAGAAAAAGCGTACATTCGTACTTTATTGCGAAAAACGTATTTTAAAAAAGATAGTATTTTATTAAATCCTTATCGCCCGTGGAAGTGAATGCAGATAACCTTGAACATGAGCCTGGATGCATTATTAATGACATCATTAGTAGATTGTAAATATATTTTAGACATGTCAGATAACGCTAAACCATTATTTAATAGTACCTAGTAGTAAAAGATGGTAATGCTCTCAATTACCGATGAGCATGGATGCATTGTTAATAACATTATTAGTAGATTGAATACAAATTGAAATACACTACACACAATGTTGTTCATGCGTGAAATAATTTTACTAATGCATGCTATTTTATTTTCGGTGATAAGCAACTTGCAGACTAGTAGTAGTATTTACACGTTTTCACTAAAAACAACTTACTTTTTTTGTAAAAGAGCCAATATATAAAACGTCAAATTCGTAATTAATTGTTATATAGCATAAAGGTATCGATAATCGTCATAAGTTTACAAAAAAGGCATTAATAAAAATATCCGTTTATGATGACTTTTTACTGGACTAAACAAGAAAACCGGCGCCTACAAAACTAGGCTATTTATCATTTCGTACTCTATAAAAGTAGGAAAATAATATCCTGAAGGTTGGAAGACAGGGTCTCTCATAGTTTCCTTGAAATAGGTTACCTAAATTTGGGTCCCATGCAAAAAAATCACGTTTTATTTTTTTCTGCTTCAAATATTCCTTCGTTTGAAAATTTTTATACCATATTTATTGTTATCCATGTCATTTTCTATCGAATAGTTTTATTTTAATACGTTTTTCACAAAAATTTACGATTGTCTGCTTTTTCTTCGATTCGCCCCATAGTGAGACGCGGCAGGGGACTTTGTTTTATGAGGTATAGTGATAGTGGTTGTGACCAGTTACTTGTACGGCCAATAAAATATTGTACCTAAGCACAGTACAGTCGAGTTCATAAATATGTGTAAATATTTTCACCTTATTGCAATGGATTAAGGTGGAGAAAGGTGTACATATTTATGAACTCGACTGTACCATGGGCAATCTAAGCACCCGTGACGTAAGTACTGAAATGTTTATATTATATCATTAATTCCATTTTACGTCACAATTTCGTAAATTATGTGTTGATATTATACAGAATGGAATTTTAAATACCACCCATACTCTGCGTAATCACTTTATGGTCATACTAAATAACTTTTATTATGTGACAAATGCCGAAATCGCGAATAATATCTAGACTGTTTCATACATTCCGGCTGATATCATTGGATTTATAATAATTTACCGACAAACATGGTGCGGACTGCACCAAGAAGGTTCGACCGAGTGTTCTTAGGTACCTGTAGAAAGTATGTTATATACCGTTGTGTAAGACAATCCAACGTACAGACTTATATAGGCGCATCCTTATCGATCCGTACCAAAATCATGGCATGCTTCAAAATTTGGCTGGGCACCGACTTCAAACATATCAGTTGGAGCTCATACACTTAAAAACAGATAATATTTTATTTCATCTATTCATCTGTTCATTTTTAAACTACTATAGCAAAACTTTCGTGTAAAATGAGCGATAAAGATATTTCGGAGACGCCACCTCATATCCGCCAGTGCCACCAGAGAGCAAGGATGCCCCAATGGCGGCTCTAACACGTGGTTAGTGAATTATCATAGAGAATTTATAATATGTGTGTAGAAAAAATAGTGTATGTAACTCTACATAATTAGGCATTAAAACACAAACATATTTCATACTGTTCATATTTAGGCATTCAAACACTCGTGTGGTCCTTTTAAGAAACTCATTACTTTCGTATCTTAAACTCACACTCGTATTTTCATGTCTTTCATCATGTATTGAATTTCAGTGTATTGGACGAACGGCTAACAACTCACATCTTCAATAAAACTCATCATCTTGTTAAATAAAACGTCGTACGTGTCGCGAAGGTGTTTGTATGGCTCTTTGTATTGTATGAAGGCACGCAACCCTTCATTATGTGTGGTCCAACACGCACTTGGCCGGTTTTTACTCATTGGTACCGTATTAACGGGGTCTTATTGATTGATTAAGAGTGTCAGTTATTTGCTCTTAACCTAATTACAATTTTTTTAAGTAGGTGTATAAAGTATTACTCGTAATTTCATTTACCAAATTCATTTTTCCTGCATCGCGTGCAATTTTCGCATTTAACTGCACAACGTAATTCGCACTGTCAATAGGGAATAAGGTGATAGGTTAATTAAATCGTAAATCCTCTTTGCTATAGTATTTTATAGAAAGTGACATCTATGTGCTGACAGATTTCCTGGAATTGATCATAAACAGCACTTCTATGAGACTTTCTGTTTTACCGACAGCACTTTGTTTTAATAGTGGTCGCATAAGTTGTGTTCACCGTAATGGTGTTGTGTGAATTTATTAAAAGCTATAGAAAAAAAGAGGACTTTTATAATAGGTACAGGGTAGTAAAGCAGCGTACAACTTTTACTAGGGCCATATACGGCTGCGATCGTGGCCCACATTTTGTGGTAAACTGTAACACTTATTTTTTTTTTTTATACATAGGTAGGTACTTGTATTTTATAGTACTTTCGTAAATTTTAATTTATTACTAATAAACTATATGATTATGATATTTGGTATTCTTCAGCTTATTTATTGTTTTATATCTTAAACGTGTATGTGAAAACTTATCACGCAGTGGCGGCAAAGCTGGTGACGCGGTGGCTCGCGACAGCCGTGCGGCGGAGAAACGCGCTTCGGCGCCGCCGTGCGCTACCCCACCCGCCGAGGCCGAGCCAACACCCTCCGACGGCGATGCCACTCCGGTAACACTCTTCACAACTAATCAAAATTGGGTTTCATTTTATCAAGGACAAATTACATTAATGTCGAACAGTCCTACTATGTGTACCTAGTAAACGTATAATTGAAGTAGGTAGTTTTTAATATGAAATACTGAGTTGGAACATGTTGCAGACGGGCCTGTGCCCCGAGCTGGGCATGGGCGGCACGCCGGCCGGCAGCGCGCCGACCACGCCGCAGGAGCCGCGCATGGACGTGCCGCAGCCGCGGCCGCTGCCCATGCCGGAATACGGCGGGTTCTTCGCGCGCCTCACCGAGTACTTGCCAGACAGCAGCCAGCCTATCTCGGGATTCCACAGGCAACGAACGATTATTTCTTATACTTACAATACGTTTGTTAAGAGCTGGCACCGAATTTCTATGAAAATGTTGACAGACATCCATAGGATAATGTTTCGATAGATAAAAGATGTTGGTGAGAAATAAATCGTATCCCCATTTATAATGCGGTAAGAGGCTCGATTATTTTTAGTTTTTATGTATGATATAATATTATAATAAAATAAATAATTATGATATTATGATATAAGTGAAGACAACTAATAGTATTTTATGCAATAGTTGTATAAGAAGGGTCAAAAAAGGCGAGTGGCGTGAGTTACAATGTGAGCCGGAGCCGAAGGCGTAGGCGAACATTGTAAAGGAATACGCCACGAGAATTTTTTGACCTACTTATACAACGTTGCATACAATATTTTTCCTACGAGTCAACAAAAATAAATCTTAATTTAGGTAAACAAATTACAGCAAAAGTATATAGCCAAGACGCGCGAGCATACCTTGTTACGCGCCCGGCCCGCCCCGGGCCGCGGCCGGCCGGTCAGCGACACCTCCTCGTAACTCATGAGGCCCTGGTACTTGCTACTTGCTAAATTAATTTTTTGGACAGTTTTTTCTCAATTTTGGCCACCGTAGCCTACGGAGACTAACAAGCAACCCTAAGCGGTCTTCGTAGTCTATGGGTGTTGCTATATTACGGGTGTCACATGCGTGTTTCTGACTTATGTAGTAATTATTTTTACTATGCAACCAAATGAATATTTTGTACGTTGGCAGCAATGCACTTAGTTTAAAACTGTATTCGTTTTGGTTTTGTTAGGTTGGTAGCCATTAATCGCAGTAACATTATAGCTTATAAAAGCACAAGAGCTTTTATGAGGAATAGACAATATAGACTTTTCTTGAAATCTTTTATATATGTTCTTATATTCGTGTTAATGAATGCATAAATGACAGATAATAGTAGAGGAGTAGGAAAATATAATATTATGAGCATTACTATTATCTTCTATTTTAGTACGGTCCCCAAGCCGCTCCGAGGCCCGATTTAATTGTCTCAGCTCGGCCTTATCCACAACCGGTATCAATGTGTTCGGGCTATTCTCCTGATCACCGTACATGCGGGGTAGTAAAGCGGAAAAATGGTGGAGGGGATAGTAATGAGGTCACAAAGATGGCGGCCGGACCTATTTTTTTGGGCGGTGTATCTCGAAAACCACTTAACCGATTTTATTCATCGAGGTGTCAAATAATAGCTTATATTATGGAGATTATTTCCTTTCTTACAAGTATTTACGTGAAACCTATAGGGAAAAAAAACACAAAAAACATTTTTTTTTATAATCTCCCCCTGACTTTACTCAGCCCTAAACATAACAAAACTGTATCTTTCGATGGACGATATTTACTTGTCTTTATACTCGAACACGTAGCAGAAAATAAAGTTTAACGTAGCTAAAAAGGTGTTGATGCGTAGATGTAACGTGGCGGTAATGCTGCTGTGCGACGTGGTTCTGGACGGCGTGGAGCTGGACTGGTCCATCCACGTGCCACTCATGCTGCACATCGTATTCCTCGGCATGGATCACACCAGGTACGCTGCTTATTACTTGCATCCTTCAAGCAACACCGGCTTCCGAGTGCGATAGGTATAGGGGAAACGTGGACACAGTCGCACTTCTCACTAACTATATACAAAATCCAATCTGCAATGACGAAACAACTACATAGAAAATTATACACGTCAAAGACAAATCTTGCACTCGTCGATCTGTTTTTGAGTACGGGCGAGTCACAACTTTTTCAGGCATTCTTTTCTATATCATCTGATATCGTAGCATAGGATGTAACTTCAAAGGCTTTCGTTATATTTGCAGGTGGATTGTTCACCAGCATTGTCGGCAATTGCTACTAAATTTGCTCGTGGCGGTGGCAGCGCACCACGATCACTTGACCGTGGCGAGGGTCTTGCTGGCCAGCCGCTCGGCGCAGCTCGGCCTGGGCATACCGCCCACCTTACCCCTGGTGCCTCACAACTTCACAGGTAAACACTCATCTCTCCCATAACACCCGATAATCATGCTTTCGTTCGCTAGGAACTACCTCTGGCACATAATCACTTTTATTTAATTTTACCTTTATTTAAAATATTTATTGTTATTTAGAACCGGATGCCGTATTCGACAGCTATTTACAATGCAACGGACATTCGCCTCGGCCGCACCAACCATTATCCTTTAACTCGGACCCACAAGTCACGCCTGAAGGTATTTGGATACTTTGAAAGACCGCTTTGTACGTTTGATAACCAAAAAAAAAATAATGGACTGAACCTTGAAGCCTACATATGCAAGCTCTGTCCTACCCTACTTTAATCAGTCATCCTTATGTTTTTTCTACAAACATATCCAAGACCTGTCACTTTGGACGTGATTTAATTCGAATATAGCACGGTCGTATTGACTTAACCTCCTTCTTTATCGACGAATGAAATGAAAATAAACCAGTTTTACCTCCACCGACCTACACATTAAGTAGATATGTTTACTACAAACTGTTTTAAAACGTTGAAATGTTTATGAAGCGGCAAGTAGTTACCACTGGGCACATTTCTTTGCATAAAAAACAAGGACGGTTCATTTTAGCTTCATTTGTTGCAGACAACGAGGCGCGTGACTCTTTTTGTTTTCGTTGTTGTTTCTGTTTTCTTTCTCTGCACTACGACGTTAAAGTCTTGTAAAAAAATAAATGGCTTTGAGTATGTAAGTGTGAGAAGTTAGGTAGACAATAGTATAAGATGTTGAGGTCGTGTGTCCAGGTGAAGGCGACCATTACCCGTCGCTGCCGGTGATCGTGACAGAGGGCGAAGGCGAGGCGGAGGGCGAGGCGACGGAGCCGGAGTCCGCGGAGCTGCCCGTGGCCGACGTCATCAAGTCGCTAGTGCATTTCCTCGCCAACCGCCCCACGCACATGCCGCTCTGGCAGTACGAGGACATCACTGCCAAAGGTTCTCACTTTCTTACTTTTTGTTGTTTTTCTAACAAACATTACGACGAATATAAAATTTTTAGGTATTTGTTTACAAGGGGCAAAGTTGTTATTTAACCCGTCGTGCTAATGTTGATACCCAAGCAAGCGAAATTTTCCAAAATTGCCACGATTACGATTGCGAGCGTAGTTCCGAGGGTATTAAGGCACGAGGGTTAAACAGAGTTTGCTACCGCTAGTGAAACACATTTTTCATCACCCCAACGCAAGAAAATACTAACTATAAAACATTTTAAATAAAATCCAAATGAACGCTACTATGTTTTTCACACCGTGTTTTTATTGAATTCCGTTAACTCCAGGGTATGGGTAAGTTTAATGACCCTAAATGGCAATTACTAAAAAAAATGTATATATATATATATATTTTTTTTATAAAAGTAATTAAATGTTGCATATAACGTTGATGTAACACGGGCATTACATTTAATTCAACCAAAACCAAACAATTGAAAACTGTGACATATCAATGTCATTTCATCATCGATAGTACTTGCGTTTAGTAGCAAATGTATAAACTCGTGCTAAACACCAATCGAAATAAGCTCTAAGGCTCTCGTATACGCTCGTAAGGGCCCGATAAAAATGAATTGTTGATTATCACCGAAATGGAGTTAAAGTATAATAATAATATTGAATTTAAAATATCTTTTGGCACACGTCACGTGACCAAACTCGAAACATCGTTGAAGATTCTGATGACGTCACAACTCTCGGATTGACACTGTTGACAGTTAGGCGATAAACAACAAATGACAAATGTCAGTTGACAGTTCGTATCTTCTACGTGTGTATGTAGTTATGTGTCAAACCGTAAACTGTGACGTCACACAATTTTCAAAGAGCGTTTTGGGCGCGAAAGCATCTGTCAAAATATATTTTGGTAATTTAACATATTTAAAGCAGTTTTTAGTATAAAAGTTGAATTTTAGGGCAACTTTTAGTTAATGTAGAACGTAATACAAGCGTTTCAAAAAATTGGAAACAACCCTATTAACTGGAATAAAAAAAAAAACACGGTGTATATGTATTATTAAAAATCATCACTTCATACAAAAATCGACATTGAAAAAAAGGAATCAATTAAATATTTGAACCAAATAAATAAATGCAACTTTCTCATCAGTTTTTGAAGAATCAAGACAGCCTTTTAGGATCTGTAGTGGAGTATTTCTTTGTTAATTGGGTACGTACTCGTATTTTAGCCAAAACACAGGAGGCCCATTGAATAGTTTGATCTTACTGTTTGTCCGGATTTTTAATGCCTTACCTTTTTAATGATAACCAAAAATACTTTATAGCCTAAATAAAAAAATCTCTCTTACCAAAAAAAACCTTAACACCAAAAAAGTAAGGTCTAAAATTACACAAGTACTAGCTGTTTTAATCACAGCTGCAGATAAAATTGTATTCAAACACCAAATATTATGAATGATCACTAAATCTTGAACAGCAAATTAATGCGGTATTTTCACCTAATAAACCACTATGATTACATGTGTATACATAATACCAGTGGGGGAAAACTCCTGCATTCGGGCGTGCTCGGCTCCGTTCGGCTTAGTATTGCTACGAGCAATTATTAAGGCTGGCAAAACTAGACGTGCCTATGCGTGCAGAGCCACAGATAAGAAAATGAATTGAATTTGACAACCCTAAATAGCCGAAAGGGAAAGTGCCATACATTAGAAAAGGACAACATGATTCGACCCTGAATCGCTGTCAAACTTCGATTTTGTAGGAAGTGTCCTTTCTGTTCGGCAGTAAATACTATTACTTATTCTGTGTTACGACCAAATAAAGTAAAATAAACCCTCAGAACCGAACTGCTATCACTATCAGAAAAGTGGGTTAGGTTAGGTTAGAATTACGACCCTTACAGAAAAGAAATGCTACTAGAAAAGTAAGCTAGGTTAGGTTCAACTGCGATCCTCACAGAACCGAACTGCTATATCAAAAGTGGGCTAGGTTAGAATTGCGACCTTTACAGAAACGAAATGCTACTAAAAAGTGGGTAAGGTTAGATTAGAACTGCGACCCTTACAGAAACGAAATGCTACCACAAAATGGTGGTGAATTACATATTATTCAATAGGATAACGAGATGTTAATGTTTTCCGTGATGAATGGCAATGGCATTTCACGTATTGTGCCGTAGAGTTGGTAAAATCACAACATTTTTAAAATTCTTTTGTAATAACCCATATTTAATTTATATTAATATATTGCAGTGTTCAGGAAGCAAAATACTTCCAAAACATATGAAAATTTTCAGGTCTTATGAAAATGAAATGTTGTCAATTACCCCACAGTTTGCAATTGCCCTGGCTGACCTTACTATTTTTGGTGGTAAATATGTTTTTTTTTTTTATGTAAAATTCTACTACTGGTGTTCAGTTAAATACCAGCCATATTTTAAAGCACTCGTTTGGTAAATCCACATATCATGTTACTGAGAAACCATTTTTAAATCTTACATTACGATAGTCACTAGGTACTGGTGCCGTGTTCGTGCGCGTTGTGTTTAATTTATTTATTTTTTGACGACCGGTTTGGCCTAGTGGGTCCCGGGTTCAAATCCTGGTAAGGGCATTTATTCGTGTGATGAGCATGGATATTTGTTCCCGAGTCATGGGTGTTTTCTATGTATTTAAGTATTTATAAATAATTATATATATCTTTGTCTAAGTACCCTCAACACAAGCCTTATTGAGCTTACTGTGGGACTTAGTCAATTTGTGTAATAATGTCCTATAATATTTATTTATTTATTTAATTATAAGATATGGGCGTGTCTGGGTAAGCGCGCGTACTTTAATAAGGGTGTATCTGTATTATGGTTGTGTTTATGTGGTCAGTGTGGAGCCTGCGCAGCTGCCAGCAGATGGCGACGCTGGTGCGGCACGTGCTGCGCGTGTTCCGCGAGTCGCTGCCCCTGGCGCTGGTGTCGGAGCGCTGGGCGCAGACCGCGCTGCAGCTCGGTCTCTCCTGCCCCTCGCGGCACTACGCAGGCCGCTCGCTGCAGGTACACGTGCACTTCTCACAATTAAAGACTGTATCGTCTACTATAAATACAAGTAAAACAACGTAGATAAAATATATATTTTTTGTATGTTTTTAAGCAAAAATGCTACATCTACAACTACCCTAACTAAAAATAAAAACCATATTCAGTGAAAGAAAACTCATTCGTTTTTAATTGATTTTCTGACTTTCTGTCTGAACGTCGACATAGAGATTGGACAGCATCTTTGCCCAACATTTTTATCACCCTGCACTGGTCTAAACGAATTGATAGAATTGAAATTGAAATCCATAGAACGACCATATTTTCGAAGCTTAGCTTTAAATATAGTCCAAAAAAGTTTAGTTGTCAATCGATCCTTCTTCCCGTGAGATTTGAAGGTTTTCTAACAAACCTGCTGTCTATTGAAAAAAAAAAGTGGCGCGACTACTGCGAATAAAACGTCGTACTTCTCGCTGCATACATAAAACCCTATTCATCAAAGCTAGATCCAGGATACTCTTATCATGTTTTATTTGAACGTCAACTGATAGTCCTTTTGTTGGATAATCTACTTTATTAAGTAAATGAAATAAAGTATATTTGACAATGTAAATGATATTGTGTAAATTGGACATATCCTCATTTATTGATTTTTATTATCATTTGTACATAATTTTTATTTAGACCATGACTAAGGGCCATTTCACCATCCAGGGTTATCCACAATCGGAGTTTACTGTTAGTTAACACAGCCTTAAATTGTACTGGTAAAGAGCAAGTGGCCCTTACATGACGATCATTAGGAGATACTCGTACTTAATTATTACTTTTGGGCTACCGTTATACATATATCGATACAATGTAGAACAGGAAGTCTTATCGCTAAGGAGCGATCTGTTCCAGATAATTTTTAATTAGTTGAAAATGTGAAATAGAGATATGCAATAAATAATTCTAGAACTCAGTAATTTTGTAAAAAATATCGCTGAATACTTTGTTAAGAAATCGGAAAATAAAAGTAATTTGCGTAACCAATATAAACATGATTTAGTTCGTCCTAGAGTCAAACCCTCAATTTTTATTTAAATACATATATAAATGCAATAGATATATTTAATAATCTCCCCCATGTACTAAAATCTCTACAGGGCAATCAGTTTAGGTGTAAATTAAAACATTGGCTAATACAAAGAGCATTTTACAGAACATTAAGAAATATTATGAATATGATAATGATAATATTATTGTGTAACACTTGGCTTTTAAGTCCCGAAATTAGTTATTTCTTTTACATAATAACACAACTTACTATTAGTTCTAGTTAGTACCTAACTAATTAATTTTAGACATAATTTGCATGTTGCTAGTATAGCTAATATATGTATTAAGAAGATGTAAGTAAACATTGCACGCCCATGTCGGGTAATTGTTGGGACAATGTTGTATAAATGTCATCTTTCTGTACACAGTTTGTCAATAAAGTGTTTTCGTTCATGATTTATTTATTTTTATTTCATGTTAAAAGCCTTTTTTTGTGCTAACAAGTGTTCCATTACTTTATACGAGTATATAAAAGAAATAGATAGTCATATTATTTCCATACTATCCGGTTAAATTACTTCGTTTACTGTCAAGTTAACTATTAACTTTTAATATGTTGTGTTCTACATTATATCGATATACAAATGTATATTGGAAGTTGATAAATGAGAAGTCCCTATGACAGTTCAAAAATGATACGAGTATAATATTCCGGCCTCGGTAATCTAAATCTAATTTAAAGAAATTTAACTCGTGACAAAATCTGTGTTAAAACGTTTATATATTGCTTGAATATTTGAATAAGCAAAAAGCTTGTAAATTAAAAGCAGTGATGGCAAACATACTTCTGATTAAAGATTCCGTAAAATTTTGATATCCAATAATCTTTATTTATTTATATAAACTAAATTTTGCAATTCGTTCTCCGCCCTTCACTCATTTTACAAACTGAGCATTTGAGAAAAGGTGAGAGGTGATTTAGTGAAATTCATTATCACGCAATTAGTAAATTGACACTCTTTATTATTTACCGATATCTAACCAAGTTATTTTTTATAATACAAGTAGCTTCCTAAATGTATAGAGCACTCTCACAATGGTAGGCGACATTAGTTTCGGTCACTTCATTCAGGCCACCTTTCGTGACTCGATCTTGCACTGTGCTATCTTTCGCTGACCTACATCCCATTATTCTTGCGCTAGCGATATATTGTATAGAAACACAGAGGAATGCACACACTACCTCTTTTCTTGCGAGATTTCAGTATGTGGTTGTTGAAGAAAGAAGTATACATATACGCGGTTGCATGCGTCCATAGTAGGTACGGGTGCCGCAATTACATCAAGAAGCTGTACGCTAGTTTGTTCCTGAAGTGCTATAATAAAATTTATAATGATTATAATTAATTTCAGTAGTAACTCATAATAAACTTAATCAATTTCGCTTAAACAAATATAATTTTATATCAAATTTTTTCTTTTAATAGAAAATAATAGCTAGGAACTTCTTTAACACTCAGTCTAGCAGTAATACCTACATACATAGTCCAACAGGTAATATTTGCAGTAAAATAACGCCCAACAGGCATCGAAAGAAATTATAAATTTTTACAATCTGTCTATCAGTGTTACGGGGCCCAAGGTCCCGCCTACGGTGTATATCCGTTTCCGCCTCATGTATGGCGACGGTCATGTGGGGCGACAAATGAGAATCCGCCCAGCCTGCGGCCGTTTGCAATTCTTCTAACCTAGTCGTAACCACCTGTAATGCCACTTAACGTAACGTACAGGTGTTCCGGTTTATTGGCGTGGCCATGACCGGGCGCATGGTGTCGGACATCCTGTCGCGGCTGGTGGAGACGGTGGCAGAGCAGGGCGAGGACATGCAGGGCTACGTCACCGAACTCCTGCTCACGCTGGAGGCGGCCGTGGACTCGCTCGAGTCTAACTTCAGGCCGCTCGATTACATGCGCGACATATTCAAGTCCACACCCAACCTCAACAACAAGGACGGCGGCCAACCGGCCAACGGTGGAGCGTTCTCGGCTGGTACGTCTAACGAATTGTACAGTTAATCTTGCGAACTGAAGTAAGAGATTATAAGATGACCGGAGAGTGAGTCCAGGCAGTCGATGTTTCCATTGAATAACATTTGTTGCTTTTCTCAAACACTCAAGGAAAAATAATAAAAGTTTTAAATAAAACTTGTTTATTTAAGGCGGTGATAGTTTTACATGAAATAGTACAATTTCTTATAAAATTAAATTGGGTCATTCCATGAAGTAACACAAGTCACGATTTCATTGCGTGTTACTTTATTAATGATTAAAATTTAACTGCACACATCTCTATAAGTATTCGTTTTTCAATGAAATTTCGATAAAGTTTGAAGTCTACAACAACAATATTCTTCGATTCTTTCACTCAGGTATAACTTGAGGAAAATCTGTTTACTATACATAACACTATGCTAGAGCTAACCACTTTTCGGGAGTCAACATAGCCACCGAACACGCACGTTACATACGAATAATAACAACATACGAGTATATTTGTGTACAGGCAAGCGGTCCCCCGGCGTGTGCGTGGGCTGCGTCAGCAACCACACGCGCAGCACCAGCTACTCCGTGTCCTACTGCGTGCGCAAAAACGCGCCGCCCTCCAGCGCCGACAAGCAGACGCACGGTACGCTACCACTGAGTGTTGGCCAAACGTTAATGGCAATTAACCATTATAAATGGAACCGTAACCGTAACGGTTACAGTTTAAGGTTCAATTTATAATGAATAATGGCCAATAAATTTAATTGCATTAACGTTTCGGCCAACACTGCTACCACTGCTCATTGCTCTGCTAGTTACATCCACCAATACTGGTACAGGTACTGGTAGAGGTAGGAACTTAACTCAAGGTGCATTATTTTCGCCAATCGGTGTAAAGGGGTTGTTGGATCTATCCGTGGATAACTCTGCATCGTAGTACTGTTCAACATGTGCAAGCTGTAAAAATAAATATTTGGGAGAACAGGCGAATTACATACGTAGAGCTTGAGCAAAAACTGGGCATTGGATCAGCAGCGTCATAAAAAATTATTCATGAGCAGCTGTCTCTTCGTAAGCGTTGTTCGAGATGGGTACCTCACAAACTCGACGATTGCAGAAAAAGGATCGCGTAGATTGGAGTACATTTATAATAGAAAAATTCGGCGCCAGTGAGAAAAAAACCTGTACGACATACTGACAGGTGACGAAACATAGTGATATAACTGCGATCCTGAAACAAAGCGACAGTCCACGGTAATGTGCTTTGAAAATGAACCGACTCCGAGCCGAGCGCGCAGTAACAACGATCAGTTAATTCGGAATAGTATGTCACCGTTTGTGCCCCAAAAGTTTTATCAGCTTGGTGTGACAAGCGGCCGAAGTCAGGAACCCGGCACCTGCTCTGACACCACGACAACGCCGCTCCAGACTCTTCAGCCAGAACACTCGACTACTTTGTTTCAAAAAATATCTCTATCCTGCCAGTGGCGTGCAGAGAGTTTTGAGACTGGGTAGACAAAAAATAAACTCTTTGGTTTTCATAAGCTTAAAAATTTAAAAACAGAAATACTTATTTTTTTTTTAATTATTATCACGGTTTACTTACACTCAAGGCACTTAAGTCATTTATGCCAATTTCTATAATTTTAAACATTTTCCCAAAAAAAACGACAGAAAAATTATATCTAACTACTGAACCTGCTCACAAAATTTCACGAGATTCGGTTAAAAATTGCGGCCTGTTTCGGAGAACATTCGGACATACGAAAAACTGCTTTTCATCAACATCAACATTTATTCAGCAAATAAGCCACAAGAGCACTTTTACACGTCAACATGGAATTTAAATACAAGCAAAAACACAACATCAACAATTATTAAATACAATTCATTGAAAATATGAATGCAAAATAAAGTATTATTGTTTAAAGAAAAATTAAGTAAAATGTTATCATTACTTAGAGATGTATAAAGTCTCTAAATGTCGAATTACAAATAAAGCTAAAATAATAATAATAATAATAAACCGATTTCAGCGAATGGTCTCATAGCGAAGAGTCTCGACCAACACCTTGAGAGACTCTCGCTAGGTGGTTGGATCAAGGGTCAGATGCAGAAGGCGGTGATCTTGGACACGGCGCGGATAGTCCGCCGGTTCCTCTCTCTGCGGCCCTGACCACCGGCAGCTTGGGCCCTGCCCCGCTGCTGGCGGCACCCTAGGTTAGGTTTTTTATAATGTGTTTATATGTATTTTGTATTATTTTTTTATAATTTGTTGTATTTTACTTTTATATTCATATTATAAAATGCCTAATCTAAGACACATCACACAAGATAAGTAAAGAGATAATAATAAACACAAACCGATACAAAAATAAATCCTAAAATTATTTATAGGTGTAAATATCTCTAAATGTCTGAACTAAATGATTTTTATCAAATTATCCTTGGAGATGTATAGAGTCTCTAAGAGTCAAAATTCAGTATAATTAAAACATTCATTAGGATAAAAGAAACATACGAGAACCGAATGAGGTGTCTCACTGTAAGTATACACAAAAATAAAGTTAGCTTAAACAGACCAGTCTCCACAAACACGCACGCAGTATGACGCGTATCTCAGCCATCGCCTCCCTCAAGCTTCATTCGGGAAAGTGGCGACCCGATCAACAACGCCACCGTAAGCAAAGACTTTTAAGCGAGCATGACATGTTCAAGGTAACGGGGTATATTAATATTTAAATAGTTATAACATCTAGAGACACAACATATTGTGCTTGTATGTTATATAAAAGACGGTATAGCTACACAAAATTGCTAGCTTAAATTTACTTAGAGATGTAAAGGTCTCTAAGTGTCAGAATCATTAAAAATATAGGTATGTACAATCAAATTAAACACAAAATAAAAATGAAAACTTAGTGATGTATAAGGTCTCCAAGTGTCCAAAACTAAAACCAAATTAAACAATATAATAAAACGAGAATATGATGTTCTCATGTGTCAATTCTACTGGACACTAGCATGCTTAATTCACAATGAACAGAAAACAATATTTATTTAATTGTTGTCATCTTATCTAAATCAAGCTACCGGCTTAAAGGCATCTCTATCGTCTATAATAGTATTTTATGCAACCGTTGTTTAAGAGAGGTCAAAAAAAGCGAGTAGCGTGAGAAACAATTTGAGGCGAAGCCGAAAATTATTAATAAAGACGCCACGAGTATTTTTTGACTCATTTAAACAACGTTGCATACAATACTTTTTTTACAACCAAGAACTTTGAAATAAAATTGTAAATATAAAAAATATTTTTCATTTCATCTATCGCGATTTTGAAGGCAGAAAATTTTCTTTTCTTGGGCCATCACTGATATTTCTTCAGGCGTAGGCACTAAGTTTTCGTCTTCATCCATTTTAACTTGAAATACATACTGTTATTTAACACAAAAGTTAAGTTTTTATTCGACAACCACAATAACCTCATTCAAGAAGTAACATAGAATGTAGGGTATGGGCGGGAAAATGAATGAATGAAATTAAAAACACTTGTCTATGGTTCACTTATTTGTCACAGATGACATTTAAAATAAGGTTGTCAACAATGTATTTCATACAATATTCTTTAGTGGTCATTACATTACACGAAGTATCGAAAAGTACCAAAAAGATACTGCGTGTATGCAAAAATGCGTTTTTGGGGAATAGACTAACGACTTGTCTGGACAACTATAGGGTAGGGTTTTAAAGATGTGTGCACGACCCTTTAAATGACAAATAAAAGTACGGGAGTAGAAAAAATCATATACAGTGTAGTACGCCTTACTTAACAAGAATCGCTTAATATGTGACTTAAACTTCTTAAACAATAAATTCACTATATCAGTGGGGACGCACGCACGCACGCACGCACACACGCTTCACTAATTACTTTTTCTTATTTGCTGGCAATCGTTAACAAACAAACTTTGGTGGCCGAATAAACCTTGTATATAAATTTGCCCAAATACACCAACCGAATAAAAAAAATGTCTCCACTTTTTTACGCACATATAAGCGTAAATGAAGCGACTTTTTAAAATGGTCACGTAGCCTTCGGAACCAATCGGAAACCTTCGACCGTCCTCGCTCCGCGTCGGCAGGATTTTAGACCCTGTCTTTCACAGTCAGTTTGTGTGCGTTACTTGTATCACTGTGTGTACGTCGTTATAGGAAGGCTTACTACACTGATTCCGCGTAACTACGATGCACACGTATAAAGGTTTAGACAGGGATGCTTTTATCTTTGCCGTATAAAGCACGCAGCGGCGCTAGTGCCGCGTGGCGCGAATGTTGACGATATTTTACAGCAATGACAACCCTTATCCGATAGATGGAGCGATTATATGTTGTTAACTTTATGGATTACTGTAAGTACGATCAAAGAGAATTGATTAAAGTCTAAGAAAAAACGTGCCCCTTAGTTTGACATCCAAAACAGATGACGCTGTACTGCTCCATGTTTTGCGGTCACTAAATTGTCAAACGTCAACTTTCGAAAATCAGAGTTACCGCAAAATGTATGGAGCTGTACAGCGCCATATTCAATCAATGTATCTTTGGTACGATTAAGTGTACGTAAAAAAGGATTGACATCGGAATTATGGCAGGGTAGGCAGTCTCTTTTTGTCTTTATTAAGTGCGCGCCCCCGATCCTGCCTCATCCACCATATTCCCCTGACCTCGCACCCTGTGATTTTAACATGTTACCAAAAATTAAAGAAAAGTTAAGAGGAAAGCGGTATGACCGCAAAGATGGCCTGGCTGCTTATTACTATGAACACAGACCACCTAGACGCCGCAAACATGCTCAATAGTATGGGGACCGAGCGTGTCAATTTTTTGATGCCTACTATGACGTCACGCATGCGATTTTGTGATGTGCAACGCTATCGCCACGGTCATCCGATTCAAAGACGTGGGTAATAATAAATCGATGTTTTTATGATTGATTGAAAAAAGCGGCAGTGGCCGAGTGGATATGACGTCCGACTTTCAATCCGGAGGTCGCGGGTTCAAATCCTGGCTCGTACCTATGAGTTTTTCGGAACTTATGTACGAAATATAATTTGATAATTACCACTAGCTTTTCGGTGAAGGAAAATATCGTGAGGAAACCTGCATACATCTGCGAAGAAATTCAAAGGTGTATGTGAAGTCCCCAATCCGCATTGGGCTAGCGTGGGGACTATAGCCCAAGCCCTTTCGCGCATGAGAGGAGGCCTGTGCCCAGCAGTGGGACGTATATAAGCTGAATTATTATTATTGATTTATATCGATTCTTTTATCGAATATAAATCGACTGAGCGAGAAGTAGTGCACTTTACTACTTAAAAACACGCGCAAGCCTTGTACTGGCGGTATCTAGTTAATCCTAAATCTGTGACTATGAAATTTCGGAGGTATCTAAAGAAGAGTGATCTTCGGTATTTTGTAAGTGGTTGAATTGAAACGGATGGAAAAATGTATACGTGTTCATGGTGAATACTATAAAAAAATTGATACCTGAATTCAAGAATAAACATTATATTTTGGAGTATATATTGCATGACGCTCGTATAGTGTCACAAAGCCCTCCTGACCTTTTATTTGTTGACTTCCACGATTGCCTCTTTAAACCGGTTTTGTTACGGTATGAATTTGCCTTGGGTTCAGGTAAGGTAATTTGTACTTTCTGCTCTTCTATTATACCTATAAATGCAATGAAATCAAATGCTTACTTACAGAGACCCGGACTAGGCCCTGCAGCGAAGCAGCAAAGGGTATCTGCTCCAACTTGTGTCGCTCCAGATCGGCGCAGTCACTGAAACTGTTAGGTGACAGTGCCACCCAGGTACTTTTAATAGAACAAAATAAACCCTAATGTGTAAATTGTGAAAAACGTTGCTTGGTTTTAACTGTTCTAAATATGCAAACAATAAATGGCTTTTTTTTATTGTAGACCTTAGACAGATGTCTAGAACAGAAGGGACGGTTCTCAGTACAGTTTTTTTTTTCAAATATCTATATGTAGTTGATCCTTCACATTATCATAGCTAGACTATCATTTGATTATTCGATTCCTGAGGAATGGTCGGACATCCTGTTATATTATAGACATTTACCTACAATAGTTATTTAAGATTCAAGTGTATAAAGTAGCAAAATTTAATGGATTACGTATTCTCACGTGTATCGTACAACGTTTTACAGTACAAACTTTCGACATAGGCACGAAAAGCGCTCATTCCCGCAGTAGTGCGGAAAAGTAGCACTATATGTACCTACTGCAAATAGTTATTTACAGCAGATCTCTCCCTCGGTCGTGTTTTAAATAGACACGAGGTGCGAATTTCCTACTGTTCGCACTTGTATCGTAATGTACTAATATTTTTCTATGCGTTATTGCATCATGCCTGTATCTATCCGATAAAAACCAGTAGCAGTTTGTTTAAATAATTTTATAAGTAAAATGAGGTACTGTACAGGACGACAAGCTGACGATCCTAGCGACGCTGTTCTGGGTGGGCGCGTCGCTGCTGGAGTCGGACTACGAGCACGAGTTCCTGCTGGGCGTGCGGCTGCTGGCGCGCGTGATGGCGCGCCTGCCGCTGGACCGACCCGACGCGCGCGACCGCCTCGACCGCACGCAGGCGCACACCTCGCCCTCGCTGCATTCGCTGCTGCTCAAGGTCATTACACCATATTCAATGCATACCTAAAGGCCTCTGTTGGAGAAAACTAATGCAACTCGTGCAATATTTTTATATACTTACAGGCTGTTTATTTAGTCACCTGCAATAATTTACGAGCTGAATATGTATGTAGATCATACAGAGCAACTTTTACTAAGGACCAACACCGAAATCGCGAAAACTCTGTATATGATCATTGTCTAGAGGGCGCTATTATTCTCATTTATGTGGCAACAGTTCAGTATAGTTTGAACGATGTGGATTAGCAACTCGTTATTTTGACTTAAATACCTACTTTTATTCACAGTAATCAAAGGCTTTTTCGTGAATATCAAAGTTTCTACAGGTCCAATTTTGTTTTCATCTATGTAAGAATTGAAGAGCATACAACTTGCTACAACTTGTTGTCAAGATATAGAGCACAGAACGCACAGCGGTCAGCCAAACGTGTGATGCGCGGTCAACTGATAATATCTGTAAATAAACGTTCTATAATCATTAAAAGGACATTTATAGGTTAAACATAGGTATTAAACACAAGTTGTCTCTCCTGTGGGCATAGTTAACAGGTTGTCTGATTATAATTAAAAGGATTTAGCCCTTTATTCGGATATAATCAGAAAATTAAGTTTTATAGCCCTTGACATTGGGTATTACATACTACAGGAAAGAGATAGCTTTTAAGTAAAAATATCTTAGTAATATGTTTTATTTAACTCGCGATGTTCCTATGCAACTATGAAAGTCGGCTTCAAAAATTTACAAAACACTTCTTGACTACTTATTGGTTTCGGATTGAGCTAAATTTTGCCATACTCATGAAAGATCGACAACAATATAATAATATTATGTCATCGAGCTGATCTGAGGAATTTGCTACAGTGCTATTCTCACTGATTGATGGGGACCGAAGATTGCCACAGGAACTCTGTGATAAAATGACGCAATCTCATTGAGTTAGGCTTTAGTCCACTTTTTGATATTTAATGTTAATGTACGCAACAAAAAAATAAGAGTATAGACTATAAAACAAATGTAGGTGATCTTCCTTGTTGTGAGAGACGTCATTACTATGTAGTTTTGCCTGAGATAATCAAACATTTATTTGGTATTGAAACCAGCTTTTCTTTCCTGCTTGGAGCCCTAATCCTAACAGCACATATCAGTGAAAGAATAAGAATCAAAGTCAAATGGCGTTCTAAAAGTTTTAATGTGTCGGAAGATGGCAGTAAACTTACTCTGGCTACAACATTTTATTTCGTATTCTCTTTGATCGTATGAATAAGTGTTTGAAGCATAACTTGTAGCATATTTAATGCTCTTTAATTCCTACCTAGATTTAAACCACATTGAAGCTATAAGAACTATGATATCTGCAAAAAAATGTGTTTTTTTTTGACATTAGACCTTGATTAACTTCTGATGCGCATACGACCTATGCTTACATTTTTAAGAAAAGCTTCTGAACGCCACAATGAACGTTTAAAGGAGTTTCAAACTTTCTCTCATTCCGAGGTTAATATCCTTTTTGGGCGTAAGATGAATCAATCAATTCAATGTAAAGTTGACCACAAATTGTAAAGTATTTGAAATTTGAATTCTGCCTCTTTTTAAATTAATATAAAAGAATACATTAACAAATTAAATAAATACTAAAATACACAGAATAAAACGAACCCATACATGTTTTGGTATTTTAGACGATTTTCAGCTATTTGAAATTAAAATAAAGTACGTAGTTCGATTACCAACTGAAACATATAACCAGGGCTCGAACAAATCATGCCGATGACGACAAGCCACTCATAGGTGATTTCAAATAGTATTTTTATTTTTCATTGGTGTTTCTCAGAGCGTTTCAACCGCTGTCAGTCAGATCAGTTTTGGTTATTTTGAACAAGAAAGGTACTAGTTTACCGTAACGAAATGAAGAAGAAAAATTCATTCGAGCATATTTCAAGTCTGTGACAACAATAATAGACATTGTTAGATAAATAGTCATAAATCTATGCATAATTTCATTAAATAATAACATCACATTGTCTTTTTTTATTTTTAATAATATATTTGTTCCCACAGATTTGTCGTAACTAATTTTAAATAATCGTAACTTACGGCATAGAGAAATTATTAATCCCTAATAGAGTGCTCACTCGCGATTGGTTGATGAGCAACTAAAAACGTACGCTAATTTCCTAAATATTTATTTATGAATGCACAGGCAGCTTATAGCTGATACGTGCACATCAATGTCCTACACTTGTGTTTTGTCCATTTATAAAATGTTTGTCGAGTTTGTTTTTAAAAGAATTCACTAAGGGTCATTGACATATATATTTAAGGACGGGCCTTACGGGCACTAAGAATGGCGCTAGTTCAGTGGTGTCACTCTCGTATACTAGCCAATCGTGCAGTCTAAGAACTAATTGCGACCAATCGCGCGCGAGGTGCGGACTCATCAACCAATCGCGTTTCAGCTGCACGATTAGCTCCAATTTGTGTGTGTGACACCACTGTACTGGCCCCATTCTTATTGTCCGTAAGGCCCGTCCTTAGACATTTAGGTCAATGCTGAGGGTGCACTGATCACGGATTCGGGCAAACTGTTCCACACTTTCACTACGCGGTTAGTCAGGAAGTGTCGTCTTTGGGTTTCTACTACTCTGCGTCCGTGTCAGCTTCAGAGAATGTCCTCTCAGTCTGTCACACATATTCCGAGTGAAAATATCACTCAATGCAATAAGTTCATTTACAACAAGTTCTAAGTGAACTTTGCCCAAACCTTTTATTTATAAAATTCAAGCTCCATATGTATAACATTGTAAGTGAGGTAAAAACTTGCAAATATCAAGTTTTACTAAAACTTATTATTAATATCCATACATTTTGAGATTACTTGTTGTTTAATATGCTCATTTTAAATGTATCCGCGGGTGTTTCTCAGAGCGTTTCAACCGCTGACAGTCTCCTGTTTATGTCGAAGTTCCCCAAGATTGGTATACCATTTTTGGTTACGGTAAACTAGTACCTTTCTTATTTAAAATAAACAAAACTGACGCACCGATCTTCTAGAACTTCATCATAACGCCCATGGAGTTAGCACTCTAAGTTTAGTTATACCTCTATGCTCACAGTAACAAGTTTCGTGAGATTATTTTATTCAAGACATCACCCCGTCACCTAAATTCCATATGGAATTATTTACGATTATTTTGTTGGTTGGTTTGTGCAAAATTATGTCACTTTTGCGTCATCCGCATGATTTCAGTTTCAGTTTCAGTTTATTTATTCAAGAACAATTTACATCGTGTTTGTGTGTGTATTTGTTCGAGCCCTGCATATAACTGATATAACTATGACGTCATCCGTAAGTCGATAAAACACAGTCGCACGTGTTGCGTTTACTTAGCATGTAGTGTGTATGCGACATTACATAGAGCTTAAAATACGAGATGTTTCAGGGCTGCACGCACCCCAACACGTATGAGCCCGTGGTGGGCGTGCTGGCGGACATGATCCCGCTGCTGGAGCTGCCGGTCATCGACCCCACGCAGTCGCTGGCCTTCCCCATGACTGTGGTGGCGCTGCTGCCCTACATGCTGCTGCACTACGAGGACGCCAACGAGCTGTGCGTGCGCGCTGCCTGCCACATCGCACAAGTATCTACCCCATTATTTATAAAAGTCTACACTCTATCATATAAAAAAATAATAATAAAAAAACTAAATCTTAATTAGAACATTTATCAAGTAACCAAAATCCAAGTTTACTACTAATTTTAAAATTTGTTTATATGTAGAAGGTTCAGTATCACACAACTCTCCGCTTTGATGGTAGCCGCTTAAACCATTGTCTACCCTCCGATGTAGACTCGTTGGTTATTTGCGAAAAACTTTGTTGATGTTCTGCAAACCTCTAAAAATTGACCGATTTTAATTTTTTTTTGGCATATAATTTTTTTTTATCAGTGAGAACAAGAATTCGAGCGAAGTCAGATGAAATGTAACACCCTAATTATTTACTTTTAGTTTTCTTTGCTAGAAATAATAGAACTTGATGACTAGTCATTGGCCTTTGCGCTTTTAGCAATGATTTGTGGTGTAACACCGGAGAAACTGAAAGATGGAAGTCAAAAGCATCAAAATAATGCACATTTTGAAAGCCACCGATTGCCATTTTGCCGATCCCGAAAAAGACATGCGGAAAAAAAAAATAGGGTATTTTGGGACTAGAGTGTTTTGAGAACTATGCATTATGAGATTAAAGTATTTCGCCGCCTACAGGTGAACACAATTTGGGGTATTTTGGGAAAGGTGTATTTTGGGACTAGTTAGCAATGGTTCTGGTGTAAATCGAGAATGGGCCCTTTTGGAAATATGGTGTTTTGGGGCCTAGTTTCTTATGAGAAGAGGGGCTTTCGAAATTAGTGTATTGACTAATAGTGCGTTTTGGGACTAGTGCATTCATCACCGGAAAGTTTAAAAAGAGCGCTCCGATCTCGGTCAATCGGTCAAAGGAACTAGTTCGCTCTTTTAGTTCCTTTAGTTAAGGAGCAAATCTCGAGATCTGAAGGAAAGGAAGGAGCTAGCTAAATCAACCCGATCCGTCGCTGCCGTTATCTAGTGTGCGAGAGGGACACCGCTATAGACTTTTTATTACTAGGTACCGACGTACCGACTACTGAACTTAAGGACCGAGACCGATTAAGAGCGCTTAAGATGAACTAGTTCCTTTCGGTCCGTGGTGGAATTTCATTCCTTTTAGTTCTTCGGTCCTGACCGACTCATAATTCATAATTCATAATTGATTTATTGTCTGTAGAACACGGGTAGATACAATGATGGAACATAATAATATAGGATCACCATGGTCTTGCCATTAGGCGTACAAACAGTCAAACTTATTATCTAGGTACTTACTACTACTTAATACATAAGCCATGCAAATCACAATACATTTACGTAAGTTAACAAAAGCGGTCTCATATTTAATATTACACGATGATGTTACAATGTGTCACAGAGGTACTCTTGAATGGAGTAGTAGGCTTTTTTTTAATAAAAAGTCGTGCAAAATTTTCTTAAAATGTTTTTGATTATTACAGTTTAATATACATTTTGGGAGTTTATTATATAATTTGGGTGCCATTCCAAATACACTTTTGGAAAGTAAGGCCGTTTTGAATGGTTTTGCGTATATTCCTCCTTGATGTCTAATGCTATTAAGTTTTGTATATTGACCTATGTTAAATTTTACATGTATAGCTACTTCATAGATGAAAAGGCAAGGCAAAGTTAATATTTGATGTTTTGTGTACAAGGGTTTACATGACTCTAAAGATTTTTCATAACATGCTGCTCTAAGACATCTCTTTTGTGCTCTAAATGCTCTTTCTCTATCTGTGGAGTTCGACTCAAGCCTAGCTATCATTATAAAAATCTTAGTGCCTAATATAGTGAGGCTATGTCGATCTGTCTGAAATCGTCGTATTACTAAGAGACAAGCACCAGCTAATAAGAATATATTATTGGAAATTTAATCATCTTTCTTATTTACTTATTGTTACATACAAAATGTGTACAGCATTACAGTGACTAACACTGTAATTAATTAATAATTAGTTATACATAATAATTTCAAGTAATTATGATCTAACATTTGTCACTAAAAGTGCTAAGCAGTTTGATATACACTAAGTACGGCGTTCTCAGTCGCGCCTGCAAGGGAACGAGCGCGCGCCGTGCGATGCGCCGCGCCCGCAGTAAAATCATCGTAGTTTACTAATTTATTATCTGAGTCACAAAATTCAAAATTATCATTTAGGTACCTAAATGTACCTAAATGATTTATATACATATTTTTTATCTAAGTGGCCGTCTTCATTGTGTTTTTTGGGTGAGAAAAAAAGTCACAAACGAACTGTTTTCGGTTTTTTGTAAAAAAAAAATATTTTTATTTATATTCCATGTTTTATTTTACATTTCATCAGCTTTCATATAACACCTCATTGTTAAAAAGTTTGAAACCGTTGTACCCCCCCCCCCCCCCCCCCAAATCTTAGAATGTGCCAAGTCTTTATTTCGTAATCAGTAAATTCTACCGAACACAACGTTACACTTGTCAGTAGTATACTGTCCAGTTACATCAACTTTGTAATTAGACGACTTTTTTCGGATTGGCCGCCCGTTCTAATGAAGGGTTCCGCGAGGAATTGAGGGAACTCCTTCCTTTAATTGTAATTGTTTCTATCTAACAACACACTGCGGCCGCCGGATCTAAATATTTTAAATATGTTATTTACCAGTTCACGGCTGAGAAGAGTAAGAAGCTAGAGAACCTCGGCACGGTGATGACGCTGTATTCGCGGCGCACTTTCAGCAAGGAGAGCTTCCAGTGGACCAAGTGCGTCGTTAAGTACTTGTGGGACACCTACTCGCATCTCTCGCTGCAAATGCTCGCTTTCCTCGTCGAGGTGCTGGAGAAGGTTAGTTTCTGGCTAAACCGCGCTAGACACGGTTGTAATAGATACGAATTCACGTGATGCACTGAACGACGTGGTGAACACCACGTTTAGCGTCAAATCTACGGAACCGATTTTGGTGAGAGTCAACTGATTCGTTATTTGTTTTATTTTTTATTTTTATTGAATAAACAAACAAGTTACAGTGTACAATCTAATACAAGACCCATCGTAGGCAAAACATTGAGGAAGTTTGTGTGCCGATGGGGAGTCCTAAAAAAAAATAAACAATATTTATGACGCGGGTGACAAAAGCTACATTTTTAAACTCTGAAAGAAGACGAGGTTAATTCCCGATAACCGTTGTTGGGTAAAAGTTTAAAGAAAAGGTCGCTTGATAAGTAGTGTTTGTATTGCAGGGGTCGGCAAGCCTGCAGCTGCCGATCCTGGCGGTGCTGCACTGCATGCTGTACTACGTGGAGCTGAACGCGCCCGCCGCGCAGCCCGTCAACGCCGACCTGCTGCGCGTCGTCGCCAAGTTCATCGACGTGAGTACACTGCTACACGGGATATATCACGATTCACGAGATATCTTGTGGAGTCCGGTTTCCAAATATACAATACTGCTAAATAGGAATTGTTGTTTAATTCATTCTATTATCATTGTCCTCTAAACTGTGCCTCTCGCCTTATAACAACCATACGATACGCAGAATGCAAAAATGTTTGTGGCGTTCATTAGTTTCATTACCATGAGCCAGTCGTACGGTCACGTCTGAAAACATAGATATGGACTAAGTGCCAAAAATATGTATACACTACTTTAATATATGGGCAATAAAGTCGTGTACCTATACATATTTTTGGCATTTTTTCCGTATCAATATTTTCTGACGTGACTGTATGATTTTTTTGGCTTTTTTAATCATACATAATTAATCTTGACCTTTGCGATGTTTAAAATTGAACAGGACGGAAATAACTACAAAGAAGCAATGAAAATCCTGAAGCTAGTGGTGACCAGATGTTCCACGTTAGTTGTGCCCCCGTACTGGGACAGCCACGCATCTTCCATTCTTGACACGGAGCTGCATGGGAAAAAGGTAACATTATATTTTAGTCGTGTCGATCGAATAAAGCAAGAGTACAATTAGAGACCCTATTATAAGGGGGATCAGGGGATTTTGTGGCACTCAGATCAAGTTTAGTTCCATTTTCCCATAAACTAGGGACGATGAATTCATTAATGACATTATCGTTGTACATTTTATACAAATGGATTATAACCCAAAAAACGAAAATTATTTATATTTTTTGACAATATTTGTTTAATGATTTAATTACAAATGTATAGTTTTCATATTTTACCATATACTTCTATCTCTTGTTGGATCCATTGAAAGTGTCGGAATACACGTTATTAAATAAATAAATAAAATAAATAATTTACCCTTACCAGGATTTGAACCCGGGACCATCAGCTTCATAGGCAGGGTCACTACCCACTAGTGTGTGCACGTGGGTGTGGTCGGTCGGTTGTGGCATAAACGGCCGTATCTGTTTTTTTCGTTAAGTTTGATTTTTTCACGGTTTCAAGGAACTGTAGAACTGCGTATATGGTTTAATTTCAACTCCATACCTCCATGCGTTCTCAAGATAAAGGGTCTTGACTTGACAGACAGACGGACGGACAACCAAGCGATTCTATAAGATCCTCCTCTTTACACTACTTATCCCAAATGTCTCAACGAATTGTAAAACACAAGGAATGAATTCTCGCTTGCCTCCACGCTGGCGCGGCGTATGTGAGGGTGAACCCTATGTCAACCCCCGAATCCTAGAAATAGAATTTGACTCCGTTGTGGAACTGATAGTTTTTTAGCGGTCAAGTTTATCCATTTTTAAACAGGAACTCCCTGGCCGAACAATGGATTTCACGTTCGACCTGAGTCAGACGCCGGTTATCGGGCGAAAGTATCTGCCCAAAGCGGGCAGCCAGCCCGCCACCGGGCCCAGCTCGCTGTCCAACGCCTCCACCGTCACAACTGACAAAGGTAAAAGGGACATTAATACACTACTCTTTCTTTTAAATCGGGGATCAAAATACTGCTGTAACATTTTTGTTAATGAATCGTAGTTGAAGTGCTAGTCAGCGTCTCGGGAAGTCGGTATACAAACTTCAATATCGTGGTGCGTTGGTGCAGGTTCGTCGACGTCGGCGTCGGGCTCGGCGTCCACGGTGGTGGGCCCGGAGCCGGCGGCGGGCGCCGCGCAGCCCGCCAGCGTGGCGTCGCCGCGCCGCTCCCTCTCGCTGTCGCCGGCCGACGCGCTCGCCTCCGGATGGAAGAGACCGTGGATGTCGCAGGTCACTTGTTTTTTTGCTACATTGTGCATTTTTCTGCAGAGTTTGACTATACTTTAACTGCAGCAAACTCAAATGTAAATGGTACACTGTGTACTGATTATGATAAAGCTGGCAATCATTACAATGCCTCTATTTATACCTTCGGCTTGTCGAGGTGAAAAACTGGCCAAAGCTGCAGTTGACCTATAACGATATCTTGGTCTACTCTATAATGATTAACACGTTTTTCACACAGAGTCGAGTCCGAGAGTGTCTTGTAAATCTTCTAACAACTTGCGGCCAGAGAGTCGGCCTGCCCAAGAGTCCATCTGTAAGTATAACCTCTGTAAATTATATAAATTGTATTGTAAGCGAAATGAGCCGCCGTGAATCTATCAAATTATTCGTTTGATACAAGCTCGGCGAAGTGACGAACTCTCACAGAAATTAGCGAACAATAATGACGATAATTTTTATCCATCGCTGCGTATAGGACGATTTACTTACCACTTTATGTTCGAAGGTAACTCGCTAACATACTGTAAATGTTTCAATTGCTTTCACGCATACACCAACACTGCTATTCTGGGTGCTCGAATGATTACTACCTATTTAACATGTTATAACTTAGGCAAAAAAGGACTAATATCACATATTTTATTGAGTCACTGTTGTAATTTATTAGGTGTTAATTTTGCTGAATGCTTTTTGTTTTCATTTTTTCAACATATCGTAATTATTGATTTGCTATCGCCGCTTATAATTCCTTTCCTAATACCAAACTTTGTTTAGTTACCATTATTGCTCTTATTAACACGATAACAATTCAAAGTAATGTCTAAGTCTCAGTACTGAATTTGAACAATGTCCGAATGTAGTGGACACATTTGTTTTGTAATAATATGACACCAGCACTAGAGCACGATAGGGGTCGTCCAGAAATCAAGTGATCGTACTCAAAAATTTAATCAGATCAAATAAACCGCTCTATTTTATTTCCGCGTAGGTATTTACCCAATAAAAAAACATGAATCGCACCAAATTAAAACATTAATAATTAAAACGAATTAATACATATTATTATGAAAGTATGTTATGTACTTAAGTGTTAAGCGGATTTTTACGATGCCTGTTTTTGAGAGATAGCATCTTGATTGACGCAATATAGTAGAAACGCATCATTATTATCACGTGATCCTTTGGCGGGGGGGGGGGGGGTGCGTTAATATCACCGAAGGCCAAATATGATCACATGATTTCTAGATGACCCCATACTGCTTGTCGCGGCATTAAGCATTCGCCTCTTTTACACATACAAATTTGCTGAAAAGGGAAAAAAGACGAATGTTTTATTTTGACGATATACGACATAGTCAAGTCAAAGTATTAGTACATCATAATTAAAGAGACCGTGGTTGTTCAGGGTCGGCCATCTCGTGACATGAATCGGAAACGAAATCATTGACGCCTTTAAACAGGTGCTGCCCTCTACAGTTTACGCTCAGTGTATTGCGCGTAGTAGGGTCTGCCATCTAGTGGCTTAAATCTAAAAATAAAAACATGACATTATGCTTCGTGCCAAAGAATAGAGGGCTTCTGTGCTGGCCCCTACAGTTTATGCACGCTCCCTATAGGTCTAGAAAGGCCTCACCTGGTTAGCACTGACGCTGCAAGACTCTTTCAACCAGACAACTACGGTTTTCCCAAGTACGTAAAATGCAACCTAGTGGCGTCAACAACGCTTGAGCATCAAGGTTCACCGAGCACTTACTAGAGTGATCAGATCTTAAAGGAATGGAGTGAATTTTCTTTTTTGTTAATATTGCATATGTGTTCTACTTCATTTGCTATAATATTTTTATATACATATAATACCGGCAACTAGTAAATTATTAATAATATTTCAATGAAATTCGAAAAATTAACTAAGCAAACGCTTATATTAAAGAGCTTAGTCACTAGGTAAGGGAGATGGTAAAAAATATGGACCTTACAATATTCAGACATTATCAAATATAAAGCAATTACCTTAGGTTTTAATGCTCCCAAGCCCATATTTTAATGTCCGTTCCCGAAGCAGAAGATACAAAAATAAGACAATTATCTACACACATATCATAAACCCTCTATGATGCCTTCAAAATCCGTAACTAATGGCCAACATTACGATAAACTGTTTTGTTACAACAAATTTCTTATCTGTGATAATGTAGTTATAGCTTCATAACTACATCAAAATCGATTTGGTTATGCATTCAAATTTGGAACATCTCTAAAAAAAAGCAATTCGATTTGACTTCTATTCTAATATCAGTCGAGATGCCTTTAAGTTCGAAATGAAATGTCAATTGCATACAATTTTGACTATGTCGCATGTTAGTTTGTATCGAATGATACGGAAATAGGCCCCCGACTCCAGTATGTCTCTGAATTAAAAAAAAACTACATGCGTGAATAACATTTTCATTTACCGCCCTTTCACGTACAGTTTATATTTGAATTAGTTTTAAGTATAAAATGAATATGTTTTGTTGTTTTTAAGGTAACTATAGAAAAGTTTCGTGTAAAATAAGCGATAAAAATATTTCGGTGACGCCACCCTATATCCGCGAATTCCGCCATGCCCCAACGGAGGCTGTACTTTGGGTTAGTGAATATTTCATAGAAAATTTATAATATGTGTGTAGATAAAATAGTGTATGTAACTGTACATTATTAGGCATTAAAACACTCGTGTGGTCTTTTTAAGAAACTCACTTCGTTCGTTTCTTAAACACATACTCGTGTATTTTAATGCCTTTTATTATGTAGCAGCATAATAAAAGGCATTAAAATACAAAATACAGCACATAAACTACTATTATTAGTCATAAAATGATCACCATCACGGCTTGATCCATTATAATAGTTATGTATTTAATAATAATTCGCTAGATAAGACCAATCAGTCTGTTAAAATTACAAAGGTTTTTTTTTATTCGAGCTAGTTAAGAAAGTATTGCCTTTAAGCAGGCATGCTTTTTATTTAGGTATTGGGTCTTGTTAAAAAAATTGATAATGAAGTAGTAACGTGTGAGTTAATATGTGAACTGTTTGCAGGTGATATTTAGCCAAAGTTCGGAGCTGCTGGAGCGCGAGTCATCGATGGCGTCGTCGCTGGAGGAAGTGTCGGGCACGCCGGGCAACGAGCCCTCCGGCGGCGCGCCGCCCACCGACCACTTCGGCGTCTTCAAGGACTTTGACTTCCTCGAATACGAGAGCGAAAGCATCGAGGTCACTTTTATACCTTCACTTTTACATCTGTTTCAATTGTACAATTGTATGCCTCAAGCTGATCTAATAACTCTCCCATCACCTGAGCTAAATCTTTTGACTATGCTTCCGTAGCAGAACAAATCAATCACTTCCCTTTTTTGGGAGACTTAGTAATCAAAATCGTGATCGTTTGAGACGTAAAAATTGATTTAAGGAATATATATATATTCGATGAAGGAACAATCGTCGTGAGGCAACCGGATTAATAACATTCAGGCCTAGTATCTAGTATCCTCCCTGGGTTTGGTTGTCGTAAAAACTAGTTCTTGTGCCAATTTTTGGGATAACGATACCGAGGGGACCTCATGCTGGGAATTGAACTAGGGGAAAATGGGAAAATGCAAGGACAATGCTATGAATATGATGAGTGCATAGTTAGGAGTAAAATATTGTGTTTGTATTAAAGTGTGGTTTGTCCTGCAGGGCGAGAGCTCGGACAACTTCAACTGGGGCGTGCGGCGGCGTTTGCTGAGTGAGGAGCGCGACGAGGGCGCCGCGGCCGAGCGCAGCCCGCCGCAGCCACCGCGCGCCGCCGGCCTTCCAAGCGCGGCGCTGCCAAAGCTGGTAACATTAGCTTTGCATTATTATACGAATATACTTCTTCGGTTCACGGTGTATTAAGTTCATGGACTACCTCTCCTACTTGTGAAATACTAAGCTGTCAATAACAGAGCGTTTTGTCCCCCCTTCATTTATTTGGTGAAGAAGATTTTTCATGAAGTGTTTTGGCATTTTGATGATATCTTTGGCTGTCTGGTAGTGATCCACCCCCTGACTACCATCAAACAACCAAAAATATCGTCAAAAATGGAAATAAACGTTTGTCAAAATATGTTCAAAGAAATTAGGTTTTCGAAATGCCTGTGATACGAGTACTAACCCAAGTCGCATAATTCTAATCAAGGTTGTAGTCATGGACGCAACTGAATTGAGCTGTTGCACATCCATACCTCCGGGTGAAAGGTAAGCTCCTGAGCGCCACGTTAGTGCCCAAGGGCTTCCATGTTTGATTCTTAACTATATTATTGAGTGTCATTATGATAATGTTTTAGAGCGGACACGAGGACTCATCGGACGAAGAGGGCGGGTGGGAGGAGGGTGCGGTGGGGCGCGGCGGCGACGGTGACGCGGGCGGCACCGAGCTGGCGCTGCGGCCGCGTACGCACTCCTTCTCCAGCGCTTCCAGCGGGGAGCCCGACGGTGAGCACTGTTGGCAGGGCGAGCATCAACAATTAGCTTCATGCATGAAGTATTTTCCTCTCCTCCCAATCTCCGTTTCAACCGGCAAATTGCATATTGTCATTTTAAAAAGTTTTGTGCAAAAGTTTGAATATGCGGTTCTATATTGCGTATAAATTCGTAAATACTTAGTAAATTCAAAAACTTTTCATTACATTAATCGATATAACTGATATACAGGCTTCATAATGTAGGTACGTCCAAAGCTTATGGCCCAGCCCAAAAGGTAAGGAATAATTTGTTACCCGATCGATTGAAATCTACAAACAAAATTGGTTGGCTTTTGTATCTTCGATTTTATTTTTATTAGAAATACTATTGAATACTATTGTCTATTGTGAGCTACATTCTTAATTTGTTAATAAACTTTGGCAAAAGATAATGACTATAGAATGGTTTTTAGGTTCATCCATGGTATTTCAAAATAATAAAACGAATAATTAGTGTCGAGTTGCTGAAATACACGAACAACGTCAGTTATTATTATTATGTCTAACGAGTGACGTCACCGGCTCTGTAGAATTCGCGGCAAAAATAATAAGCGTTTCAACCGCTCAAAATTTTTCAACATTTAAAAAAAAATTAATAAATTAATGTGAGGATTTATAAAAGTATTTTTATTTATTCCGGTTTTCAATGGATGTAAATAATTATTTAAAAAATATAAAAAATTAACCATGCGTCAGGCTTATTATCGAACGAGATGAGTGCAGATACCAGAATCGTGATTAGTACGCTATGAATGGCGAAGGCAACTGTCAAAGCGAAATTTCCAGCAATGGTGACAAAAAAGACAAATTTTGTATGGCGAGGAATAGTTTTTATTCTTGCAAAAATTACTAAATGTTTCATCCTGAATTACTCCGATATAAAAATCTACCGGGTTTCCGAAAAACTCTCAAATTAATTAAATAAAGTTATCCGGGCTCCCATGGATGATTGCCACCTACAATTAGCTTGGACCGGCGTTTTCATAAGATGTATTTATCTACACACATATCATAAACTCCCTATGATGCCTTGAAAATCCGTAAATAATAGCCAACATTACGATAAACTGTTTTGTGTCAACATTTTTTTTCTGTCAAAATGTTGTGATTGTTTCATTCATTATTAATACATTATAATATCAAAATCGATTTGGTAATGCTAATGACATTCACATTTCGAACATCTCTGAAATAAAAACAACAAATTGATTTGACCTCTATTATAATATCAGTCCAGATGACGTTTTATTCGAAATGAAATGTCAATTGCATACAATTTTGACATATCTTACATGTTAGTTGGTATCGAACGATATGGCAATCGGCCCCTCGACTCTAGTTAGTCTATGAATAAAAAAAAATCAACTAACTATAGCAAATGTTTCGTGTAAAATGCGATAAAGATATTTCGGAGACCCCACCAATCTGCGAGTTCCACCAGAGAGCAAATATGCCCTAATGCCGGCTGTAATATGAGTTACTGAATATATCATAGATAAATCATAATATGTGTGTAGATAAAATAGTGTATGTTACTGTACATAATTAGGCATTAAAATACGAGTGTGGGCCTAAGAAATGAACGACGTGAGTACCACACGATTTTTATTATGTAGCAGTCATATAAACTAGTATTATGTGTCAGGCGACCGCGGCGACGTGACCCCAGTACCGGGCGCGAGTGCGAGCGCGAGCAGCGGCGGCGGCGCGGTGCGCGACGCGTGGCGCGCTTCCGTGGCCGCACTGTTGCGCCACGCGCAGCACATGCAGCCCATGGCGCTCGTGCACCGTCTGCATACCGTGCTCAAGGTCAGTGTGGGTCAAGGGACCGCGTTGCCGGGCGCGAGCAGAGGCGGCGGCGCGGTGGCTCTTTCTTTACGCTCTGGTGATATTTCGACTGTGACAGATTCATCTCTATTTCTATTCAAATTTATTTTTATGTAAATACCCCAGCTTAACAAGTGCAGTTCGGTTTAGACGTTTAAAAAGTGACGTGAATTATGACGGAAGACAGTACCGGTATGTGCTTACCCCCTGTACTGGCCTGACTTGGTTAAATTATGTTCTATCTCTTTCTTACAAATAAGTCTAAATGAGAGAGAAAGACAAAACATTTATAGGTAATTCAGGCCAGTAACGCGTTTGTAAATAAATAACGCCATTAATCGGTCCATAAGTAATATCTAAATGTTTTAAACGCTTTAACAATATATATAGTGAACTGAAATATTATTCGATGTAATTTTATTATTCGCTTTCCCCTCAACTCTTTCTTTAAATTTTTGAATAGAATATAATCGCTTGGGGCTAGATTTGGACTGAAGGGTTGGTGGTCAATTTCATCAAAACCAACTTCCTTCAGAGCACGCCTCGCAACATTAGCAGTGTGAACGAGTGCGTTGTCTTGCAGAAACAAAATGCCTTTCCTTAGTTTACCCCGCCTTTTCTCAACTATGGCTTGTCGCACCTGTCTTATTAGATTTACGGGCCTGATTTTGTTAAATTATGTTTTATCTCTTTCTTACAAATACATTAGTCTTAATGACAGATACATACAAACGATTCATAGCTAATTCAGGCCAGTAACGCATTTATGAATAAAGCCATAAATTAATAAGTTTCTATAGACAATTTTTCTAAAAATAAACTACTTACAAATTACCTACTACAATCCGCGCGCCGCTCACGGCGCCGCGGCCGAAGCCCGACCGCGAGAACGGTTCCGCCGCGTCCTCGTTTATATATTTTTTGACAAGTTAATTTTTTCAAGTTATACTTATACTATATTTAAGAATAATTGGGCTATATTATCATATTTTTTATTTAGTGAATTTATCAATTATATAATTCTGATCGACGAATTTCCAAAATTATATATTTTATAGTTTTGTTTTTTTTTTTTCAATTTACTCCATTTTTGAAATGAATTGCTCATCCTTGAATTATACGAAAACGATACCAAACTCGATCTGATAGCTACATATATAGGGCCAGATACGGAGCCCCAAATGCCTTTCCTTAGTTTGCCCTGCCTTTTCTCACCTATGGCTTGTTGCACCTCAAACATTATACTAATATGGATATACCCCGGGATTCCACAACTTATATTGTGTAATAAGTTACTGGCTATATTACATTCAGTAAATTTTAGTAACATTTTGTCGCGCAAAATAAATATTTTCGGAAAATAAGTGTATGTGCATTGTGTATATAATAAGCGTTAGTATTTTCTTTAATCATCTTAACTCTTAGGTATAGGTTTTTTATAATATGCATATAATAATAAAAAACCAAAACATAAAAAATGCATACAAACACATTATAAAATACCTAACCTAGGATGCCGCCAGGGCGTTTATTATTATGCAATTTCGATATATGTAAAGATAGGTTGTACAACTCTGTCATAATTAAACATATTTCAGTCATCCAGTCAGACAATTCACCAATATTTATTTGTTTTCTTGCTTTGCACCATAAGTGGCCAGTAACATTAAGATATTGAATGATATATGTATACAACCTATTGAAGTATTGATAAACCGCGTTATATGTGATAATAATACCAAATAATATGGATATCTACTAAAAAATACTGTACAGGTTTACATTAAATTAAAGAATATTCAATGCATTGATAAAGATTTAGTTTACGAGCTAAACGTATTTTGTTATAAATCGTTGCACGTCTTTAGTTTTTAGCAAATTATCCGTTTAATAAAGACGAAGTTGCAAGTTATTTGCATCACGTGGTATGCAATTATTTCATTTACGAGTATATTCGTAATTTGAGCTGCCTATCTAAGTATACCTATCATATCGATATAATTTTTTTCAAACGAAATCCGGGAATTTTAGTCATATCCATATTACGTTTTCTACTTGGTATCCCACGGTGTTGCACCGGAAAATCCGATCACTGCAGTTATTAGATTCGCATAATAAGTTTCGTTTATCGTAGAGCCTTTTTCTAAATAATTGATTATAAGAATGCCATCACAGTCCCAAAACACCGTAGCCATTAACTTAGAGACCGACTTTTGCAATTTAAATTACTTTGGCGACCTTTCGCCCTTTTCAATCCACTGCATCGATTCAGACTTACACTCCGGATCATACTGTCTGATCCATATTTCATCGACAGTTTAATACTGTTCGGGACCAAACTTCATCTAAATCATCTTCGCACCGTTCTAAAAACGCCCTTGAAGTTTCAATACGACGTTCTTTATCGAAGGCCGTCAGGATTTTCGGTACCCAACGAGCACTGACTTTACTCGTGTACAAATGTTCATGTAAAATTTCTCCGACTCTTTCTTTACTAATCCTAACCAAACCTTAATTCTTCTATCTTCTAATACCAGCTTTTTCACTTTTGCTACATTTTCTCCGGTCACTACAGATATTGGCCGCCCTGAGCGGGGGAGTCTTCTTCAATCGACTCCCGTCCAAGTTTAAATAAGCGACCACTGACATAAATATACTAGACAGGCTATCGAGAACAAATTGTGTCCGCCATTTTCGGCGTTTGACGACTGTCACTAAGCTAAAGAATAAGCATCGCTGTGTAGCTAGCCAGAGGCGAAGCTGTTATGACAACTGTTCATTTTCTGCCTACATACACACTGTGAATAATCTAGATAAAATGTATTTATTTCCTTAGAAGTGTATTGAAATTATTTTACATATGTGACACGGACGACATTAAAATTTATAAAAATAGTCAAGAAACTTTTGATCAAATGGCGCTTATAGCATAATATACTCTTTAAATATGAGAAAAACACAAAAAAAAATTACGAGATCTTTAGCAAGGCATCTTTAGCCCTTCTAAGGCACAGAGGTATATATTTTTCCACCATGATTTTGAACTGCATTACAAAGTACTAGGGTTCAATATTGTCTAACTTCGGACACCCAAACATCTTATTGAAATAAGAATAAGGTTTTAATAAGACATGTATAAGTAAGCAGAACCTATGAACTACCAAGATGTGAACTAGTAAATATTACAATCGCTAATTTCAAAGCTGGTACGTACTCTGGAAGTATCTAGTTCATTATTTTATGCTAACACGCATTATAACACCTATATTTACCATGTGTATGTTTTAGTTGTAATAGCGGTTCCTTATTTTATTACCCAACGGCTTAAACCAAAACCCTAATTCTAATTAAGCATCTAAATTATTAATAGTAATATATCATTATTATGTATAAGTACATTCTGCAAACAATATGGTAGATAATGATTAGTATCTACTTGTTACATCTGCGATATTTAATCTATGCGCCAAATTAATCTAAATAAGCTTAAAACAAGAGTTTTTTCGCAGTGGATTGTTAATATATTGCTTTTATTATGTTTCTTGATATTATTAGAATACATTTTCATAACGCATAATGGTATTGTTAATATTTTTTTTTAATTTATGAACGCAGTGAAGTGCCGGCACTTCATTGAGATGTGGAAGCATTTTCTTCCAGTGGCCTTCTCTAGTATAATACCTCAATGTAAGCGACTCCACTTTTTGAACGTGGCATAAGAAAGCCCAGAAGCACCGTAAATAATAGCGATTTCCACTAAAATACACTACGGTGATTTGCCACTTTTTGTTAGGCACTTAATTACAGCACGGTGCTAAATTTTCGTAATATTCTTTTTTTTTTATACTACGTCGGTGGCAAACCAGCATACGGCCCGCCTGATGGTAAGCAGTCTCCGTAGCCTATGTACGCCTGCAACTCCAGAGGAGTTACATGCGCGTTGCCGACCCTAAACCCGCCCCCCCCTCGTTGAGCTCTGGCAACCTTACTCACCGGCAGGAACACAACACTATGAGTAGGGTCTAGTGTTATTTGGCTGCTGTTTTCTGTAAGGTGGAGGTACTTCCCCAGTTGGGCTCTGCTCTAGATCTGGAATGACATCCACTGGCTGTGCCCTACCACACAAAGCGAGATGACATTCACAATGCCCATACCTCTCTTATGGACGTAGTTTAAGGACGTACCCGGGTCCAAAATTCGTTGGTAATTCACACATGATGTACTTTTCCATTGAATATCTCGAAACAGAATAATAAAAATGTGACATGTTTTTTTAAATAAATTATTTTTAATGAGCCTTTCTAGTGGCCAGTATCATAAACGCATATATAACCTCGATATACATTAGGCTTAGAACTTTTCAGACGCCCCACGTAGAGGCCGGGAAACGATGGGTGGCAGGCCAAGTAGATATACAGATACGCGGCCGGCAACCCCGTTTCTCGCAAAGATTGTATAGTGTTTTATCAAACTTGCAATTAAAAAAGAATAATTAATAATAATTAATAAACAAAATAGTAGTCAATTTGTTATATTCGTAGGTTTACAGCTAAAAACACTATTTGATATTTGAATGCCAAGACGTTGTGTCACAATTTAAAAATTTAAAAACAAAAGAAGGTTGCTTTACAGGTCTAGGTGTGCAAGGCTGAATGAGATTCCTTTACATATCATATTGACTCATTGCACCGGATACGTAGTTTTTGCGGACCTAATTTGAAGCAAAGATAATTTAAACGCCATTTGACTATGATCCTTATTCTTTCACTGATATGTGTTAAATTTCTGAAACATCAAAAAGTGGCGCCATCTAATAGATCAAAGGCCAAAGGTATGGCGGCATCGTTTCGAGCGATGGCGCCACAACCGTTAGCCGATGCCCGTTAAACTGGCACCACTTTGTGATACTTCACATATCAGGAGGATAAGGGTCAAAGTCTAGTGGCGTTCTAAAAGTTTTAATCATGTGTCAAAAGATGGCAGTAAATTTACTGTGGCTATAAAATTTTCTTTGACAATCTACCTCTATTTAAAATTGTCTTTATTTGAAGTAAGTCATGTAAACATTTCATTGCAAGTTTGAAAAAACGATATTTTCAAAGCAGATAATGCATGATGCGGTAAAGTCTCCACTTGTGGTTGACAAAACAATATACATGTGTATTTGTTTGTAAAATTTTGTACAGATAATTTATATGAACTTAGGTTAATTTATCTTCATTTTTTTATTAATTTAATAAAAAAGCCGTAATGTAAAGTGAGGTTACATAATAACAGAAATACAGTACCGACCAATAATACATACTTATATGGTAATATTGTGTTTTATACCATATCCATGTTTTTACGGTAGAACTTTTTTATATATTTGTGAGTGATTTCCAGATTTCTTGTGCGAGCGATGAGAAAAATTGGTTTCATGTAAAGATTTTTTTTTATAAATGTTTTTAAATATATCGCCATCTTGATTTTTTATTGCAGCCTTTTAAGTAACATGCTAAGCCTGCTATTTGCAATTCACAGTAGTTAATTGCAGTATTCATCATATATTTGTATAAAATCACTGGTAAAATATGATATCTACAAACTAACCTATGTAACTGAAGGTAAAGCAATTACTCAAACCCGTTAATGTTTAGAACATACATAGCAACTTTTACTATGGGACTAACCCCGAAATCGCGAAAAATAATTTGGCTGTTTCATATATTTTGTATTTTGAAATTCCCAGATTGTTTTATTTATAATGAATCCGGTGGTCTACAACTCTGAGAACTAAAACAGGTATTACAACATGTTAGGTCATTTATAACACTTATTGATACACTTGTTGTTGTGGACTAGCTTGAATGGTATAAACTTTAATAGCTGTGGGTGGTAATTTTCCGACAGTTTTCTGCACCCGTTATCTAGCACATTGATTGCATTTCACTTTCACAAAATAACATATTGCTAAAAACAAAATGATTCCCAACACATTAGTCCAATTCCAATATAATTTTGGTTGCCACCTGACGTTTAATATGAATAAGAGCATTGATTAAAAATGATGACAACAATCGTAACCGTGTATGCACAGGAGGTGACAATGAAGACCGTGTCGCTGTGCGGGGAGTGCGGCGGCGCGCTGGGCGCGTGGGGCGGCGGCGAGCTGGGTGCCGTGCTGGAGCGGCTCGCGGCCGAGGAGCCGCCGCTGCTGTGGGCCGCGCCCGCCGCCGCCGACTGCGCCCGGGTGCGCGACGCGGTGCGCTTCGCCGCGCTCGAGATCAACGAACACCTCGAGACATACTTCGACAGGCGGGAACATGCGTTAGAGGTACATCACGCTTAACAAATTGCTAGAGCGGATTGCGGCAGAAGAGCCGTCGCAGCAGTGTGCCGCGCCCGCCGCCACCGACTGTGCTCGAGTGCGCGATGCCGTGCACTTCAACGCGCTAGAGATCGACAAACATACGTCGACAGACGGGAACACTTCTAGTCCACAAATAAAAATATTCAACAAATGCTACAGTCATTTTTAGCTTTAACTGTCAACCTCTAGCGTCCTAATACTAGTATTAATTAACTACCTACAATGAAATATAAATAATTATTAAATGGAACAGAGTTGCTTATTTATTAAAATATGTATGTTACTATTTCTGTTTGTTAGAAAGAGACAAAATTTAACAGAGGTTTGTAAGAGGTGGCTAAGTTTTATGAAAAAGGGGGAGACCCGAAGTAGATGGCGCTAAATAATCTTCGCAATATTTTTGTCGTAAATTTTTAACCAGAATTACCTCGTAATGCACGGGGTCATGACCAATGAATAGTTGATAGAATAATAAGTACCTAATAACAAAACAATTGGCAGTACTGTTGTAATTTCGTAGGCGATGGAGGTGTGGCGCGGCAGTCCGCACGAGGAGGTGGTGCGCTGCCTGTACAAGCTGATCTTCCAGCTGCTGCTGCTGCTGGAGACTAACAACAAGATGGTCGTCGCCGTCTACCACGCCGCGCTCGACAACCGGGTAACTTGCATATCTATATATCTACCTACATTTCGTCATTATTGAATTTTTCACAAATTATCATCTCCGTGAACAAAATAATTTTAGGTTTTATACCATGCGTTCAAATAATGGCGTAGGTTTAAACGTTTCCATTTTGTTTCATGTTGTACAGACCATATTTTTAAATATGAAACATTTTATATTATTTCTATCTAGAATCACCAACTCTTTCGATCCCAATAAGCGAAAAAGTCCCAAGATTTTTCTCCATTCCGTTACCATTTCTATGACCGTAACGGAATAGAAGGAACGAATAGTGAATGGAAAATTGTGACTCTTTTTCCCATTACGATCGAAAGAGCACGAGATTCTGAGTAGAAATACCTAGCATAAAAAATCCAAATAAAAAATGTTTTCATATTTAAATAAATGGTAACTGAAATAGTATAGACACTTGATATCTTAGAGCTTTTAACCAACCGGAGTCGCCTTTAAGAGCTTACCCCTCTGTCGAAAACCGACCAATGGTCATACTTATTGTATAGACTGACGTACGTACAAATAGCCATACATTTGACATGGCTCTCCACGCAAATATCGGCAGACTATTTTGTACAGAAAATGACAGACAAGGCGTCTCTAGTTGGTTAAATCCTCTAAGGTTGATGTTTGTGTCAGGGCGTGGAGATGAGCAGCGCCGTGATGGCGGTGCGCGCGGCGCTGATGGCGGGTGGCGGCGGCGCGCTCGACGCCTGGCCCGAGCACGCGCCCGCGCACGACGACGCGCGCCTGCTGCACCTCATGCAGCGGCAGAGGTACTACACGCATTGTTTACTAACAGTCAGCTCATTTCGCCCTGGTTGTCATAAGTTTACCTGTAAGGTAGACGTCCGATTTCCCGTCACTGTCGTCGTCACATACTATAGTGATCTTTAAACTTAAGTCATTGTCAAAAGAGGTGACAGAAAGATCTATTGAGGATCAGCACGTCGAGCAATTGGGCGCATATCTTACGATATGCGCATAGCATATGATTTTTACCGGATCCCTTTGTTTGACATAATTATTGAAAGTCATAATGTAATGATAGTCATATTATCATTAGTCATAACTCTGAAACCGTTAACTTTTCAGGAATTTCCTTAGATTATCCTATAGATAGGTTAGGTTAGGTTAGGTTTGTTTTATGGCAATCCTGAAAAGTTACGCGTTTCTGAGAAAAACCAAATTATGACTAACGAAAATGCGGACAAACAATACATTATGACTTAAAACTTTATGGGAAACAATAGAGACCCGATTTTTACAGATGAGGCCAGTACATGGCTATAACCGCGAACAACAAGCCAAAAGCGCAATAAGAACATGCGTGCAATTTGCGTTAAGAAGAAGATAAATTTAATTTAGTAAAGTTTACAGATAGTGTTGCGTACAGTGTTTATTTATGTGATAAATTAAATGGATAAGTACTTTTGTGATAGACATTTTTTGTGCGCAATAACTTTTGAGCCTACTAGTGCAGTAATAGGTAGTTAAGTTATGAAGTATAAAAGGAAGTTTTTAGGCAATACATATTTTAATTAATGTTAGACCAATAAAATACAAAGTGTACAGTGGAATTTGATAGTTCGGTTTCAGTACCTACTCGTTACTCGTAAAGACGTAAAACTATCAAAACTAACACGTATTCGCAAGACGTGCATGCATGTACAGGAATCGTTGGTTTACATTTAGAATCACGTACTTTTAATACTCGCGGACCTAGTCTTTTTGTGTAGTAATAGAAGTACACAATATATTATTTTTGGTAAGTTAGTAACTCTTATATATTTTTTGTCGATCCTGTCTATCATGATGAATTTGTATTGAATTATGTATTAAGAAAAAAGCTTCAATTTTAAATCTTAGTTTCAGTAAGAGTAAATATCTTTTATTTCAGTACAACTAATGTTTGTCAAACTCTGGCCCTATCCAACAGAAAGCATGAAACGTATGTGCTTTTTTTACAGATACATCAGATATAGATGTAGAAATAACACTTTAATTGATTTTAAAACAATTTCTGATACGGCTTAATTCGTACACCTACTAATGAGTAGGTGTAGGTAATGACCTACATTGAAATATCGATACGATACGATTAAAAACATCTTCGCTGCTAATATTTTGACATATTACTTCAATATTGAGACTGATGTCATATTTCCCATGCTCATTGACCATTGCGCGTTACCTTTGGAAACATCACTGAAGAAAGTACATACTTTATTTATTTTTATTTTATTTTATTGGTATTTAGGACAACAACAGCCGTAGATATATAATTTACACAGGTATTTTTACATAGTATTAGGCCAATAACAGTTATCCGTTGGTTGCAAAATAATTAGTAAGTAATATTTAAAGTGAAACTGTGCAAGCCCACAGTAACAGTAACAGTAGGTGATAATCAACATGAAAATTGAAATTAGAAGTAGGTACACATGCTTGCATAAAGTTAATAGTTGTGTATTAACGTTCAACAAGCAATGAATTACTTTCGAAAGTCCGGCAATGGACAATGTATTTTATAATTTTTGCCGTTTTTTTACACAAATTGATTGCTATTGTGATAAGTAACTCCACAATTATTGTTAAATTTACGTTGATATTGCGATTTTTGCACCTAATTCCTGCGCAAACCGGCATTTTGCTTTGACATTTACTCCGCAAGGCTGTCCATCAAATGACAACGCGATCGTGCTTTCTGATCATTTTGATCAGAAAATAGAGACACGCGCCTAGCTGTCTAACCACTTCTCCTTATATTCATGTTTATATGGTGAAATACGAGCACATCTTGGAGGTTTAGAATGTGTAGGCAGAATATTCCGTTTATACTAAACCGACATTCTGTTACACGTGTTCTTTGACAGGCTTGGTTTGTTATTGTTTGACGCAATAACGATGTATGATAGGTAGTGAGTAAAAACTCACGGGTTAATAGCGAGTACTCAGTATTTACTCAATACACCCGTATTTACTCGTTTTCACCCAATTTGGGGGTACAAATTATTTAGAGTGCTGCAAGGGGCATATACATTTGAAATAAAAGTGTATTTTGTAAGCCGCTACTGGATTAAGTACTCAAAATCGTATACCGTATAATAAATTATTATTAAGAGTAGCCCCTAGTGGGTCTTTAATATTTTCTTTAGAAGCAATTTAGTTCTTAAATCTCACTTTTAATATTTTAATAGCCACCTAAATGAGTAAATGACTACCTCTACCCATCTCTATTTGCGACCGAGTATGTAGTAGTAGGCAGGTAGTTGGCAATCAAATTGTGTAGCGCACTTTTCCTTGGGCTATGTTGTCCTGTAAATCAAACTTCTAATAAGAAAGTTACGTCAAAAGGCCAATTATTAGGCCCGTTCAGTCCCACGTACACGATTTTAAGTAGGCAAAGAAATTCTAAATTCGAATCTAATTTTCAACCTTCACGGTCGTTTTATGGCTTGAAAATTCAAACCCTGAGTGTTAAGGAGTTAAAAACCGCCTAAATGATATGCACGCAATAAAAATATAAGCCTCAATATCAAAGTAATAGGCTAACGTGTGGACAGGTGGAGCGCGGCGCTGGCGGTGGCCCGCGAGCGCAACGCAGAGCGCATCCTGGAGCGCGGCGAGCTGCCCGAGGACGACGCCACCAGTCTGCTGCACGTCTACTGCAAGCACCTTGCGCTCAAGCACCCCGGTATGTACTGTACCAGTAACACTCAGTTGCCACTTATGAACTTGCCTCACAAACTGGCTTTCTTTTCTATAAATGGGACATAAGGTCCATAAATTCCGACATGTTATTTAAGTAAATTGTTTACGCCCTGTTGAATGTGGAGTATGTGTTGATGCAGACATGGTGGCGATCACGCGGCCCGTGAGCGAGCTGTCGCAGAACCTGTCCTTCATGATGGAAAGCCTGTACAAGGTGTCGGTGGCCCTACAGCGCCACGACTTCGGCTAGCCTGCACCAACACCAAAGCGTCTAGATATATCTCAGCACCATAGTACGGGTACGGTACTACAGCTATACACCTTGAAATAATATTTTAGCTAATTACAATACCAAAATATTCCTCTCAATCTAATTTTAAATCACAAAAAATGTTCATCATTGAATTGAAAAAGAATATTTAATAGTAGGTTATTTAATTTGACTAGCCTTCTTTTATAGAAAACGCCATTAATGTTCCCAACTCACAATAGTTTTTCACCACACCAACTGGTAAAGGGCCTCTTGATTGTTCAAAAACTAATGAGAAAGTTGCATTTTATCCACATGTGGGGCAAAGTAATCAGATGTAAATTTTGAGTTGTTTCTTTATGTTAGCTGGTAGAATTGACAAAATAATGATTTTGGATGATATTTTTTTTATTACGTTCATTTGGATTTGATTTGATTGGATTTTTTTGGTATTTCATAGTTAGTATTTTCCTCGCGTTGCTGTGGTGAAAAGTTTGATTTCACTCGGAGGCAGTTTGCTTAACACTCGTGCCTTGAAACCCTTGCAACGCTCAAGATTCCACTTCTCAAACCACTCGCTACGCTCGTGGTTCAATTTTGGAATATTTCGCTTGCTCGGGTATTAATATTAGCACGAACAATTAAACAACAACTTTGCCCCCTTGTAAAACAAATAACTATTAAGCACTTTATGTCAGGGATTGTAAAGACGGATAACATTTGGATGTATCATAATCTGTAATAATTAGATCAGACTGATTTTAAGTAGGAGTACCACAACTTTTTATAAGCTATTGTCATGTTCTAGTTAATTTCCTAAGTCTGCCCTCGGAGTGTACTTAATAATATCGAGTCGTCATCTATTGTTCCTTCAGTAGATACGATTTTTAGGGTTCCGTACCAAAAAGGTAAAAAGAAGCCCTTATGGTGCGACGCCGTCTGTCCGTCTGTCTGTCACATCGCTAAATATCTCGAGAACTACTTACGCTATTGACTTGGAATGTGAAATAGTTATTAACAAGGCTAACACATAAGAGTTATTTTGTACTTTTTTTACTGTGGAGGAAAATGTCCAATGCGAGGGAGGGAGGTGCAAATCTTAAAGTCTAGTTATTAGTTCAAGTGGGATATCAGCTTAAGTTGTACATTCCAAAATAATGTATATTTATTTATAGTGAAATAAATTGATTTAAGAAGGAAAAATTAAAACAAGAACGAACATAAAATCTTATTTCCGACGTTTACCAAAGAAAAATTATGAAATGCTTTAATAAGTATTAAGATTATCATATATTACGTTACAAGAGAAATATAATCACACAACAATCTTGTATTTTTTAATCAACAAAAAGTTTTTTTGAATTTAGTTCACAATTCGCAACTTTTGCGTGTGTTTATTATACTTCTATGATATTATGCTAAAGAAATTGTTGATACCTGTTCCCATGATAAAAAAATCCTCATTCCCATGAAAAAGAAATCCCTGAAAAACCAACATACATACATACAATCAATCTCGTAAATTAGTTAGCCGATAGATGGCGATGAGTATAAGTAAACTACTTCTGGTCAAAAATCTTTCGCGTTTATAGTTGCATGAGATTATTGAAAATTTGTACGGAACCCTCGGTGCGCGAGTTAAACTAAGTTGCACTTGACCGGTTTTTATTTTATTTTTGACGATGTGGCCGACTACTTTCTTTTGACGTTATATTATGTTCCTATGATTTTATTGAATTCTGTGGTAACTTCTACGTTGGACATCTGTTATCCCTTAACGTCTACGTTACCTGATTACCTGGAATAGGTTAGATATTTAAATAACCAGTACTTCATATACACTAACTATGTATGTAGGTACTTATTCGTAATATTCGGTACGGGTTTCGTTGCCGATGCGTACAATAGCTTCGCCAACCAAATTATTTGCCGCGAGGCGTTTTATCCACCGTTCTTTTTTAGTGGTGGGTGTTACTCAAAGATACTCGTTTAATTTTAATTCTAACAAATAGTAGTTGGCACAAAATATATGCAACTAAGCTTGTCTGTCCTACCGACAGACTTGGGATGTACGTACCGCACTACGATTAAAACACGCTTCAATTATTATTCGGATTCCCGAATATGTTTATAGATAATCGTTTGGTATGTCCCTACCCAATCTGTTAAGTTAAACTGCGTCAAATTTTGAAAGAGATAGAGTCTACCCCGTTTCTTTACCATTACAAAAAAGGTAAGCAATCTAGACGTCTTTATATTGAAAAAGGCTTTTAAAAAATTAGTAACTAAGTATTACTAATGAAAGCAAAGGAATGCAAATGATCTTTTATGTTTTTTAATTGTTCTATGGCCCAGACTTATTTTTCAAAGGCGTATTTCAATAAAAAGACACGCCAAGATCGCTTACCTTCTTTCTAATGCTAAAAAAACGAACGTAAGATTGTTGAGGCGCCCAATTCAAACTGCGTAAGTCCCATTGTATGAAAAATATATACTAATTTAATGCATGTTTTATTTCGGGCGGTAATTAACTGATCTCACAGGATATTATAGGTACCTACATTATGCATGTTTGTACCTAAGAAGTACACTCTATATGGTTTCGTGTTTACATATAACGCTAGCTACCTTGTAATGACTAGAAAAGAAATAAATAAGCCAATTTATTCATTTATTACTATATTAAAATACGTCGTTTACGTATACGTAATTAGCTTTTAATTTCGAAACTTGTTAATCTTAGACTAAAGGTCGTACCGGGTCGTCCTACGCGTCTATGGGAAACATATTTTGCGAAAAGTCATCAAATACAAAGTGTGTGCAAGATTTGTAAAGTCTAACAAAAGTCGTGCTTGGAATTTCACAGTTGACGTAGATGGCGATGTACAGCTCCGTACATTATGCACTACTAGTTCTGGTTGTCAAAACTTGACGTTTGACAATCCTGTTACCACAAAACATCATGTCGCCATACATCAACTTCAGCTGCCAAACTCGGGGGCACGGTTAGAGCCACCACACACTAGCGTATTTTGAGCGTGCATCTTTTATTAGGCCGATCAAATTAAATTTTTTTGAGACTTCCTGGGATTCCACAAACTCGGATTACACGCATTTAGGACCAAATGAAGGTATTAAAAACGATTTCCAGCTTCCTGGGAATTATAACCTCAAAACGCTTTTTATGGATCTAATTTGATTGAGATGGTATTCCAAGGTTTGTACAAAATAAAACAGAATTGAATTATTGTACATAAATAATTTAAATTATCAGGTATCAAAATGATTGTAAAAACACCAAGAACATGAAAAGGCGGCGCCGTTGGTAATGATAATAATATGTACATACTTTACCAGCGCCATGGGAAACAATATGAGTAACGCTGAATTCAAGTTTTTGCCATTGTTAATTTTTTCGCTGCCAGGAGTGGTTATTATGAAATGATAAGAAGTTTAAATCGTTGACCATAAAAATTGCATCTCATGCTCATAAAGTTGGTGTTTAAGTCGCGTGTAAGCATTTTGTTGCTTTTTATGCTCTATTGCATAAAGTAAAATCTATCGACTCACCCCCTTATTCATAGACGTCTACTAAAGTTAACAAGCCGCTAATAATCGTTTATCCCTTTCCATCATACCAATACGTCGGAAACGATTATTAGTGACTTGTTAACTTTAGTAGACGTTTATGAATAAGGGGGTAATCATCTATTACGACCCTAATTTACTTAGGTAGTAATTGATGCAATAAAATTCAACCCTGCCATACAAACTATCACTGCTGCAATTGGCGGCCGGCGCACGTACTCATTTCTTTAGTCTTAAATACTTTAATTATTGATATTTCTGTATATTTTAATCGCAATCCATGTGAAAGCAGATTATATAACTCGAGCATAAATGCCTCTGACAAAATGGCTTAGTTTATGCCCTTGTTGTTTAATCTCAATGATTTCAAAGTAAAGATAAGCCCAAGCAACAATTCTAACCGCACACGCAACACAGCGCCCTCTGTTTTATACTGCCTAAACTATGTGGCTAATGGTCAAAGACACATAAATAGACTGCACTCTCGCCTCCAAAACCGTGTATAGAACTCTAGAAAAATGGCTCGAGGGCGACCTTAGTCCCTTTTTTCTTTAGGGCGACGATAAAGTGACATTTGATTGAATGTTATCAGCATCAGCAAGGCATGCTACTATTTTTATTAATATAAATGTCATTATTATAGATTTTGCCGTGCTAGTTTATTAACATAAGAATAATACGTAGAAAATAAGTAAGTGGGAGTTAAAACATATTAAAATATGTTAGATAAATACATTCTTATTAAATTACTTACAAATTACTTCATAACCAAAGAAGCTTTATTTTTCCTGAATTTCAGCATTTAGAAAATAAAATGAAGGAACATTTAATTTAATATATATATACGGTAATAGCAGAAGTATCCCTTCGAGGTATCTCGGTCGACACGGTTTTTTGGAAGCGAGAGTGCAGTCTACTTAAATATTTTTAAGTGCACCGAGCGAGGTTAACCGACCTGCATAACGTATGCGGAGTGAAATCTGCACAAAGTTTGTAACATGTAAAAAGTAAAGAAATAAAATAAACTGAAATTATATCTAACTGCCAATTTAAAGTCTATATATGTATGTCAATTAATCCGGCAAGTTTCATGAGCATTGCACTCTTTCTTTTGAAATTATGGTCAATTTAGAAGAACACTGTCGCGAAACTGTATGTAATTTCTCCAGTACTATTTCTCTATAGCCGAAAGCGAAGATAGTGGAACATTTTGTGGAAACAGGTTAAAGCTGAAGGTCTGTTTTTAATATTTGTGCGTCCCTTTTCTTTACAAAAACTACCGCTAGAAAGTCTGGTTCAGGGAAACATTCCAGCATTAGCTAGTTTTCTGGGAGAGATCGTTTAAAAAAAAAGGAAGGCCCTGTGAGTCACAAAATCTTACAGAGAGGTCACGAAAACATTCAAATGTTGCAATACAACTGTTTAAGACAAACGTTTAAGAAAAGTTAAGCCCACCGTCTCCGAAAACAAAAAAAAAAGGCTCTGAAAATGCGGTAACGTCATCTGGTCAAAAAATTAAAAAAGCTGCTGTTTTTGCATTATGGGATTCATGGGGGACTAATCATATGTCACTTAAAATAGAAATTCATGGCAAGGTAACTATTATTTTGAGAACACCAATGGTTCAACGGGCGAGAATGTGAAATATGTCGAGCACGCGAAGTTTCCTAAAACTGTTTTCCTAAGGAAGATTTATTTATTTATCGTATGGCGTTTACACACTGGTTTTTACAATAATGATTACATCAAATTAAAATTTACAGTTTTGTAGATATACACTCGCGTCCTTTGTCAGTTCTTTAAAATCTTCGACAGATCCGTTGTATCTAGTGATGGGGCAATCAATAGTATTTTATGCAACAGTTGTATAAGAAGGGTCAAAAAAGGCGAGTGGCGTGAGTTACAATGTGAGCCAGAGCCGTAGGCGTAGGCGAACATTGTAAAGGAATACGCCACGAGCATTTTTTGACCTACTTATACAACGTTGCATACAATATTTTTCCTACGAGTCAACAAAAATAAATCTTAATTTAGGTAAACAAAGCAAAAGTATATAGCCAAGACGCGCGAGCATACCTTGTTCCGCGCCCGGCCCGCCCCGGGCCGCGGCCGGCCGGTCGGCGACACCTCCTCGTAACTCATGAGGCCCTGGTACTTGCTACTTGCTAAATTAAATTTTTGGACAGTTTTTTCTCAATTTTGGCCACCGTAGCCTACGGAGACTAACAAGCAACGCTAAGCGGTCTTCGTAGTCTATGGGTGTTGCTATATTACGGGTGTCACATGCGTGTTTCTGACTTATGAAGTAATTATTTTTACTATGCAACCAAATGAATATTTTGTAAGTTGGCAGCAATGCACTTAGTTTAAAACTGTATTCGTTTTGGTTTTGTTAGGTTGGTAGCCATTAATCGCAGTAACGTTATAGCGATTAAAAGCACAAGAGCTTTTATGAGGAATAGACAATATAGACTTTTCTTGAAACCTTTTATGTATGCTCTTATATTCGTGTTAATGAATGCATATGACAGATAACAGTAGAGGAGTAGGAAAAAACTATATGATGTATGGTCTGTTCCGGATCTCCACAGTCGCACGCTGCCGACTCGCTCCACCCCCATTTGTGCCAGAGGTACGCACAGTTGCCCACACCAGTTCTAAGGAAGATAAAATAGTAACTAAAAAAATGATATTTGTGTTTTCACAGATGGTTTTAAAGTACCATAACTGCCGATAAAAATCTCACATTGGAGTAAACTTTATCTTACATTTAACATTGTTAAATACGTCATAAAAAACATGAATATTTATAAAATTAACCATGTTGTTTTTATTTAATACGACATTGAATTATGTGCAGATTTCACTCCGCATGCGTTAAAGAAACAACATGATCGCTTAAAATTTGTTTTAAGCATGAAATGAATATAATCAGAAATCATATACCGATTATATGAAATCTCACAAGTATATTTGAATTTTCTGTAATAGTTTTTACGTGGTTACGGCTCCGAAACGTGGTCTTTCACTATCGGCCTCATCTCAAAACTCAAAGTTGCTCAACGAGCTATGGAGAGGGCTATGCTTGGAGTTTCTCTACGTGATCGAATCAGAAATGAGGAGATCCGTAGACGAACTAAAGTCACCGACATAGCCCACTGGATTAGGAAGCTAAAGTGGCAATGGGCAGGCCATATTGTACGCAGAGAAGATGGTCGGTGGCGTCGAAAAGTGCTCGAGTGGAGACCACGGACTAGCAAGCGCAGCGTAGGACGTCCACTCACAAGATGGACAGACGACCTTATTAAGGTCGCCGGAAGACGCTGGATGTGGATCGCTTCCAACCGGTAAATGTGGAGGACCAAGAGGGAGGCCTATGTTCAGCAGTGGACGTCTTATGGCTGAGATGATGATGATGAGTTTATACATAATTTCACAACCCAATTAGGAATTTTTAAAAATTGGGAATGGCATAACGTGACACCTTTCCACTGCGCAAATTTCTTTCCTTCACGATTGAGCGCAGGGGTGTTCCTAAATGGGTTTTTGACACCCATGAATTGGCCCCATTCGTAGTGCTTGTAAAGGGGCCCACTGATTTCCAGTTTTCCAGTCGCGATTGTCAGCTTGTGCGAATAACTGACAGGCCGATATCGTCCAGCGAACGGTGGGCCCCTTAACGCCCGTCTTTACGGAGTAATATATTTGTCAATGTTTAACCTACAATTTTTCTATCCTCGCTTCATCGAGAGTCAACTCCGCGTGTTTACACTTGTGCGAGATTGGTGGTGCGTTCACTACTCGGTTCGCACGAAAATGTATATAGTTCGTGTCATCCACGATGAGTCGATGACGTGCAGTTATTAACATGACAATACGAGTCAAGGCACGCGTCTTCGTGGATGACACAATCTATAAATACGTACCTAGGAAGATCTCTCAACCAGATATAATGCTTATATATTATAAACCATAAGCCAAGTCGAGTAATGGGATACGATCGACTTTATACCTAAGTGATGTTACCACTCCAAATACAGTGCCCGGCAATAATCATGCATTGCATCATGCATTGATGTGCAAATGGACTTCCTCCTGAAAGTCTTATCCTTTGCGATTGAGATAATGATTGTGATATTTAACTCATTTGCATTGCATAATCATTATTAACCCTTTAACCGCAGTACGTTAAAATACGCCATTTTGTATTCTGTCATAATTTGTGAAAGTGTCATTAAAGTCACTGCTGATTAATAAATTTATCTGACTACGGTGGTTAAAAGGTTAATATTTACTGGTTCATAAGCGATAACATACTATTTTGTTAATATTATTTTAATTGGAACGTTTCGATATGGTGATTTTACTTTTAATTGTTATACATTATGATTGAATATATCTGATAATAGTTATAATTGTAACCGATTGTACGTGTATAATAATGTATTTAATTAATAAAGAAATAATTGTGTATATACGTAGTTTCATTTCTATATCTTTCCTGAATTGTAATACCGTCTTTTAAGATACTAAAGTCGTCGTATATAGCTGATTTGCAACTATGCGATAAAACTTGGCACAGTTGATTGTTAAGCGCCAATAACACCCACACTTCCCGATATCGGGCCCGAAATCAGTCCCGATTTCGGGCCATATCAGTGGAAGAATAAGGATTAAAGTCAAATGGCGTTCTAAAAGTTTTAATCATGTATCGAAAGATGGCAGTAAATTTACTATGGTACAAATTTTTTTTTTGACTATCCATCTTTATTTCAAATTCTCTTTGGTCAAGTCTTTCCGTGTTTATTGTTAGATGAGATAAAGTTTAAACGGAACCTTCGGTTCGCGAGTTCGGATTTGCACTTGACCGGTTTTTTACGTGCTAAAAACGATTAGAGCATTTAACTAGTTAACAAGCGGAATCTCCTTTAAGAGCTTACCCCTCTGTCGAAAACCTCGCCCAATGGTCCATACTTATTGTATGGACTGACGTTTATCTGAAATATACTTCAGCTTCAATTTTTTCTTTCGGAGCGATTATTTCCGAGAATAATAACTTTATAAAAAACAGGTTTTGAAGACCGTTATTCGTTTTGAAAGACTTATCCAACCATACGCCACACTGTAGGGTCAAAGCAAAAAAAAAATTAAGAAAAATCATTTTGTATGGGAGGTACCCTAATTTTTTTTATAAGTAAGTAGTTTTTATTTTGCCGTACTGTCGCAATGCATAATTTATGTATCCATGCCAAATTACAGCTATCTAGCACTAACGATCACGGAGCAAACCCTCGGACAGACGGACATGGCGAAACTATAAGATACACTGCATAACATGTTACAAACTAATCGAGAACTAGTCAAAAAAAATTAAGACATCGTAAAAATGTTGTGATGATACTGAATCCTCGGGGTGCGAGTCCGACTCGCACTTAATCCTTTTTTTTTTAAACCAGGGGGCCCCGTGAGTTATTGTGCTAAGGGCCCCGCGCCTTCTTAATCCGCCCCTGCTTGAGTCTACCTCAAAACTAGTCCAGTAAAACAAACCTAAATGCACTGGCTAACTTCAACAAAGTCATACTTAGATGGGTACCAGGGCACTCCGACATTAACGGAAACGAAGAAGCGGACGAACTTGCTAGAAAGGGCGCAGGGGTGTGTACCCCTGGTCGCCACAGAACCGTTCTGTGGAATCAAAAAACGGGATGTATATTCTCTGCTCAGCAAGTGGAAAAAACAAGAGCAATCTATTGGTGGAAGTTCGTCAAAGGACAAGAACACTCGAAAGCTCTAATGAAAGAGTTCAACAGCAAAACTGCTAAGGAGATTTTAGGGCTCAAAAGACACAAAACCGTGACTAGAATATTGACTGAACACTGTAAGTTGAACAAACACATGTTTCAAATTGGAAAAAATCAAGACGCGACATGCAGGTTCTACCGGAGTCCGAGGAGACTGCAATGCACTTTCTCTGTTCTGGACACCTAATGTAAATAAGAACTACAGGTACAGAACATTACGGCCCAAAGAATATGGAACTTCCTGGATTCCACGAGCATTAGTAGGTAATGAACTTTAAAGGACCGTCACAATAGATCACTGCTTGGTCGACGTGGCAGTCAAAGGCCCGCAACACCCCAACAATAATAATAAATCATAGCAGACTACTGTGTTTTCAAATGATTGGCAAGGACTCTCTTTTGAAACCTTTCCTCCTAGTAAACATCAGAAGTTAAGTTACGTTGCTGTTTTCGAAAAACGGACGCTTATATACTATATTGATAAATAGCTTGCCTAACCAGCAGTTTAAATATTTTTACATCTCATTACGATATAAAATTGCGGTCCAGGTAGGGATTTGTTATGGATTTGTAGTCAAGTTTGACATGCGTTTCATCGTCCATGTTAGTCTTTAGGTAGTCCATGGTAGTAGGTACCTACAATGATAACTTTGCTTCGTGTGCATAAGTACCCTTCTCGGATGGAAGCCACATAATAACCTAATAATAACTACACAGCCAACAGACAGCAAAAATAATTGTCTTTATCTGAGTATCACTAACTTGGTTACATAATTAACGATATGGTCCTTACAAGTTGTCGAACTTGGAAAAGATATGTTCAAATAATACAGGGCTCATTTTTGCTCATTTATATATATATATTTAATTCATTCATCTGAAATTCTACAATACATTCTAGACAGAAACTAAACACGAATTTAGTGAGATTTACTTGGTCACTGCAAATTGACATGTCAATACAGATACACTTCCGCTGCGTTAACAACGACCCACTTGTCTCGTGAGCGCGAACGTATATACACACTATACAGAGGACTGTCTGTAATCTACGACCAGAAAGTGTGACTGAAAGTGAACACAAACTTTACATCTTTGATTACGGGAGTAACGACATCTTTTGGCAATGTCGCCGTGATTTTTAATTTAATATAATATAATATAATAGGTAACTTTGTGAGATGCAGTTTTTAGGTTTGATAGTCTCCTGTGATCACACACATAATATATCTTATTCAGTACCTAATATGGTTCAATATATTGATAAAAATGAACTGTGCTTCTATCCGCTTTAGGTGTACATCCGCGCTCTAATGTAATTAGTTAAAATTTCATTTTTCGTGAATTAGAGTCGTAGAAAGTAGACGTACAATCATAATGATTTTAACATATTTCCCAACAATGGTGTAAACTCCAATATAAAAAATGGCATTGCACATAAACGCATCGCAGAAATAATCTACAAGTTAGAAATGTTTATTTACAAATAACACACTTTAATTTTAAATTCTCAGTCCATTTTTATATAAAAATACATCGATAGATAATTCATTCGTAATATAATAAGAATAACACTCAAACACTTATGATTAACACGTGAGTTAGCAGATAAAAGATTGTGTATAAGTATTACAAACACTGGGCTATGGTTGTTGTTTGGTTAGCAAGAGTTCTCAAGTTATAAATATGCTCGTTCAAAACAATACAACACAATATTGCAGCAGTGCTTAGGATTAGGAAGAAGCAATACTGTACCTAGTTGGTTACTAAATTATGTTACTGCAATAATCTTTATCTACATAAAATATACGAACGAAAGTTGAATAAACTATATATTAAAATAAAGTACACAAAATCTTACATAATATGAAAATATCATTAAAAATGGCCTCCTCTTTCCTTGACACAGGCCCTCAAACGACGAGGCCAGTCATCAATAGCGGCACGCATGATTGTCATGTCTAATTCCGTCACTGTCTTAACTATGGTCCGCTTGAGGGAGTCAAGATTTGTGTGGGGTTTAGCACAGGCTTTCTCCTCAATAACCCTCCATATGGCATAATCCAGGGGGTTAAGGTCCGGGCTTGACGACAGCCAGTCTTCGTGGGCAATAAACTCAATTTTGTTCCTTCGAAACCAGGCTTGAGTTGTTTTTGCCTTATGTGCAGGAGCTGAGTCTTGTTGAAAGACCCATGGCTGATTTTGAAATAGGGTGTGGCTTAAGGGCTTCACTATTGGTTCGAGAACGGTTTCCTGGTAAACTTTGGGCCCCAGTTTTCACACCTTTTTCACAGAAATGAACCTATATTAGCCCTGATTCATCACACCCAGCCGAATCATCACATAAGAGGGATGATGGCCTCGTTGCACTCTCGGAATAGCCGCAATCGCCTCTTGACTGTTTTTTGCATACACTCTGTCATTCTGGCGGTTACAACATTCTTCAATGGTAATTTTTTGTTCATCTGTAAATAGTATTTTTCGGTGGCCGTTTTGTGCGTACCGCTTCAATAGCACGCGACTTCTCTCTAGCCTCATAGTCTTTAATCGCCCATTAAGCAAATGACCGTTTTGTCTGCGGTAAGCGTGTAGTCCAAGGTCTTCATTGATAACTTTTTTTAGGGAGCTAATAAGTGTGTGTGTGTGTGTGTGTGAGCATAAGGGAAATAGCTCCAATCTTTAAAGTCAAGGGTAAAAGGGGGGATATGGATGCATACAGACCCGTTGCTATTATCCCCGCAGTGGCAAAGGTGTTTGAAAACGGTCTCAGCCGCCGGTTGACGAGTTTCCTGGAATCCACGAACGCCTTATCCAACAGACAACACGCCTATCGTGCGGGTCGCTGCACAACCTCACTGACCCGTGATGTGTAGTAGACGCCAGAGAGAGGAAGCAGCAGGTTGCTGTTTTGTGCTTTTGACGTCGCAGACCATGCAGTCCTTACCAGCAAGCTAAGGCACTATGGGATCGATTGTCCGACACTGTCCTTGTTCAAGAACCTTCTGCAATATAGGTCTCAAATCGTAGTCGGAGACGGTGGAAAGGCTAGATCAGACCCACTTGAAACTACCATGGGTGTAGCTCAGGGCTCATCGGTTTCTAACATATTATTCTCTCTGTTGCTGAACGATCTGCCACATGCAATACAGGCTGCTGAAATCCTCATGTATGCCGATGATGTTGCTGCAAACGTCACAGCGCAATCGGTGGACACCATCGAAGAAAAATTTAATGAAACCACGGCGCAGCTTGCACAGTGGTTTAATGCCAATGGTCTAGCGCTAAACCTTAAGAAGACCCACTACCTAGTCTTCAATCTATCAGGCCGCAGCACAACAACGCTTGCTGTATCTGTAAATGGGACTGCTCTAGACCAATTAAGTAGCACCGGTTTCCTAGGGTTCGAAATTGACACCTCTCTAAAGTTACTCTCTCATATTAACAGACTCAGCGGAAGAATCGGCAGCGCGTGCTTTGCATTGGGACGAGTAACTAATCTGGTGTCGGATGAGGTCGCGCGCTCGTGTTATTTTGCCACGGTGCACTCACTGATCCAGTAGGTACGGTGCGGAGCTATGGGGACGCTGTGCCGAGTGGAAAAGGATATTCCGTCTCCAGAAGCGCGCGGTTAGGATAATCGCGCGGGTCCCGCACAACACCCCTGCACGATCGTATTTTAAAAAACTGGGGATACTGACTTTACCAGCAATAGTCATCTTGCAGGTGGCTGTGTATGTGAGGTCAAACCTAACAGCCTATAAAACGCATAGCATGGTACACAAGTACAACACACGTAACGCCCACAAGCTCGTCGGCGTGGACTGTAAAATGGCCAAGTCCGCCAAGCTCACCCACATCATGGGGCCCGCCGTGTACAACAACCTGCCCGACAGCATCACCAGCGCCCAGAGCTTGGGCAGTTTTAAATGCCGCCTCAAACGCTGGCTTATTGAGCACCCGTTTTATGATTATGATGAATACCTAAATGTTCACAAAAAGGATGTCAAGTAATTCTTATTTTTATATTATTAGAAAGAATGTGATATTATATGTATCTTTAATTTTGTTTATTTGTTAACGGCATATTTAAATATGTTCCATTTTTTATAACGTGTAAATTAACTTTATGAATAAATGACTTATGACTTATGAGCTTCTCTTCACAGACATCTGTATTGCCAACAACTTTTGCTTCCGGACGGGGTTTCTTGCAATTCTCGCCTTCACTGCCTTTATTAGAGCTGGGGTCCGAACGGTGCGTGGTCTTCCAGACCTCTTGCGGTCATCGAAGCCCTGAGTACTATTGTATCTATTAATTGTGCGATAAACAAATTTTGTTGATTTTTAGGTTTTCAAGTAACTTCAAAGGTTTGTTTGGCGGGTGCCCACATTTGTGCAACGCAATTACTGCGATACGATTCTCTTTTAGGCCCCATTTCATTATAGAGACGACGAGATAAGCGTTATGTGTGGTATATAATTATAGCTCACAAATCCACCATATTATGTCATTTTTTTTATTTTTTCGGTAGCATTTGTTTTAACGGAAATAAAGAGATTGCAAATCGAGTAATTGAACTTAGTAACCAACTAGGTAGCATTTTATTTGCATTAATTCTTTACAATTATTTGTTCCTCAATAAATATAAATAACAGTTATTTTGCATTGTAGAGATTATGGTTTCTTGTTTAAACAACTGCAGCTTCCAAATTGTTTCCGCTTTGTTAACTTACGTGGAACACGTATTGCTTTATTCAGTAATGTATTTACAAGTAGAATATTAAATGAAATTAGCTGTAAGCCCATGACATGTAATATAACTTAGAAATTCGTAACAAAGTAGAAACTATTCTAAAATGAACGTCGTTTAATGCAGAATTCGACTTTATATCATCCGAAACCGAGAAATTTTAACCTCCAAATCCAAATTAATACCTCCATCAGTCACCATTCAACCAAAAATAAATTAAAATGGCGTCGTCTAAGGGGTAAATACCTCTATACAAGGTAATTTCACCGATTCTTGCTAACCTACCTCAGGAAAATCATCAATATTATCAGACCTACTTTTTATCTACTAATCACGGTTTTATAACTTTTCTTTTTGCGACGTTTTTTATTTAAGTCGGCAGGGCAGTACAAACCACATTTCTACTTTAATTTAAATATATATCGGGTTACGTTCGATCGTAATTTGTTTTTGAATTTGCTATTAAATTACATTGACACAGTAACTTATACCTACGAGTTCAGTACATGCATGCAATATGTTAAATACGTCGATGACATAATTTATTTACAGACATAATGCACTTAGGAGCAAAACTGTCCCAATAGTAGCATATTAGTAGAATGTGGAGAAGTTGATGTCGATCAAGGGGAGGGGCATGTGCCCAAAAAAAAAATTTCAAGGAGTACTGTTATGTATTAACTATTATGTACTCCTTGAAATTTTCTACAAATCCGCCTAACATATGATGTACTTGGCATTTACGGTTATTTAGTAATTTCGAATCGAAAAGTAGAAAAAAACATATCCTTTTTTTTTTCAATATTTCTAGTTCCTCCTATGAAACCATACATAATTAAGAAATTTAGCCTAATTTAGTCTAAAATGAGGTATCAACTGTTTAAATCGTTAACATAGTTTTCTAGTTATGGCAGAATAACAGTCGTCTTTAACATTAAACTAACATACACTTACTATGGCGCTTTTTTTAATGGTACACTTGTGCACCGAACTATAAGGCACCTAAAAGTAACTTCAAAAATATGCCCATTAAAACCATTTCATGATGATTTTATAGTGGCAGAATTTCTTAATTATTTATGTTTCCTTATTTGGAGTTTCCATAGGAGGAAATAAAAATATTGGAAAAAATAAAAATGTGTTTTTTTTCTACTTTTCGATTCGAAATTACAAAATATCCGTAAATGTCAAGTACATCATATGTTAGGCGGATTTGTAGAAATTTTCAATGAGTACTGTTATGTATTAATCATGTGCTCTTCCCCTTGATCGACATCAACTTCTCCACATTCTACTAATATGCTACTATTGGGACAGTTTTGCTCCTAAGTGTATGTGTGCGTTGCCTCGGGCGAGGCACATCTATGCATACAGAGCTGCTTTCCGCGCTTATTTCTTAGAGAGGCCGATCATTTTGTGTGGCCTGTTGAGATATAAGTGGTGGCTCCAGACCTGCTAGAATTAAATGTAAAAATGCCACGTACATGTTTTCTGTTGCTACACCAAATACAAACATAAGTTAGAAATACTGCATTAAGTAGGCTACACGTACACTCTGCTTTGCACGTTATGTCTAATTAGTAGATATGCAACGAATAGTGGCTTGGCAGAATACCTACTCAGTTGCCTATAATAAAGCCTTTCATTCAATTGTATTTTGTTCCGCTCTATTCCAGTGGTTGTGTGAGATTAAACGGATAGTACACCGAGTGTCTTAGCATTGAAAAGAGTGTCAGGCAAGGATGTGTAGCGTCACCGTGGCTGTTTAATCTACTCATGGACAGTAGTTTATTGCATTGCATCATTTGAGAAATGATGAATGTGGGTTGAGAATGAGTGTGTTACTTGACAGATGTTTTCTTTACATAACCTGGTATTGCTAGCATCATCGGGTGAAGAGTTGCAGGAGATGGTAACTAGAATGCATGGGTCTTTTGAAAGGAAAGGAATGAAATAAATGTAAGCAAGACCAAAGTAATGGTATTTGGAAAGGGGGAAAATATGACAAACTGTGAAATTTTTTATTGGTCAAGAAAGAGTGGAACAAGTGAAATAGCTTGTGTACCTGGGAACTTTGTTTACTAGAGACGGTAAGCACGATAAAGACATTTAAAGGGAGTAAATGCTGGAAATTTATCGTGCTGTGTGGATGGGGCACTTAACGCTTTTATGAGCAGCCAGAAGGTGTCACAAAAAGCACGGTTGTCTGTGCATAGAGGGGTGTTGGTGCCCGCACTTATGTATGGTAGCGAAAGTTAGGTATAGCAGAAGAGGCATCAGAGCCACGGGGATGCAGTGGAAACGAGAGCGTTTAGAAGTGTGTGTAGTGTGAGATTACAAAAGAAAAAGAGCTGAGTGAACGAAGATGTAGTGACAAGACTTGAAAAAGGTATGTCGAGATACCATCTCAAACCATTCGACACGTGGAAAAAATGAGTGAAAGAATAATAAAGAGAGTGTATAATGGAGAAGTAGAAGACGGAGCTGGAAGGGGTAGACCTCGGCAGACTTTCTCTGATCAAATCGGGGAAATCTTGAAGAAAGGCCAGGTCTAGACACCCTAAACAGTAGCAAGTGAAAATCCGTGGTCTCTGCCTACCCCTCCGGAAAATAGGCGTGATTGTATGAACTGTATGTGTCTATGTATATTGAATTTTTTTTAGCTTTATTTGTTTTGGCAAGTTTTGATTCCTGATGGTCGGCTATTATAATATTGGAATATTAAAGGGAAAAAGTGGGCTGACTACTGGGTAGATTATTCGTCACCTGAAGGTGCATGATTAAATTAGTCGGGCAGGTGCGTTTATGCTTGTAGTAACCCTACTGAATAAACAGAATGACCTTTTAACTTAAAACGTACGTAACGCTGCTCTGTACCCACAGTCCTACAAAAAGCATTAGCCGCACAATAAAAATAACAATTTTTGATTTTATTTGCGTTGAAATCGAGTTAGGTTTATCTGTAATTTCACGAAGCCTATCGAGAAGAATACAATGAAAATATTATTTCCTTCCGCATTTAGATACCTACCGTTCCTCATTCACTGTAAAAAATACCCGGCAAAACACACAGAAACTGTTACTATAGCGGATGAAATAGATTTTTCGAGTAATAAAAATATACGAATATTCGAAAACTGAGCGGCCGAATATTCGAATATGAAAACAGGTCGAATAATCGAATTGCAAGCCCTTGTTGCAACTTGTTTCTCGCTGTAGACAGTCCTTGATAGAAATTGCGCCTATTCTGCACGCAGTGCGTTAGTTTAAGTCATGTGTGTATTTTATTTTGTATTATTTTCTCATGTTTTTGTACTATCTAAGAATATAAAGGTAGTCTAAAAGATTATACTGATCTTAATAATTACCCGGGTCCACACAGAGCGAGCATACGCACGAGGCAATTTCCTCACGCTCAATATGGCCAGTGTAGACGTGCCTCTAAGCACTTACGGTATTTATTACTTGTGGATTGTTACTTTTTTACCCATCGTTTACCGCGGTACCCGACTGAATACTATGCTACTATTCGCATTCGGCCGAATAGTGAAATTGTGGCCGAATAGGCCGGATACCGAAAAGTGACCAAATATTTGTGGCATCTCCACTAATTAGTATGCAATATGTCTACAATAAATGTAATGTTATTGTAACATTAATTAGGTTTGCTAGTAAAATAAAAGAAGTTTACAAAAATTTACATTATCAAGATTATTTATTAAAATTAATTATTATTTCATATGTCAACTACTATACTCATAAATATTAACAATGATTCATTATGTACAATTTCTTGAATGATTATGAGAACTTATTCTGAAATCATACAAATGAAAAGTCAAGATATAAGAATAAAAATGATTCAAATCTCCTTAATTGATTATTAAAATCCATTAGACAACTAAAAATTGTAATAACATGATTTTGCGTTAATATTGCAAATTGCTCAATGTCCAGAGCTAAATATAAAAAAAAATACCATTGATTGGTATCTAAAACCTACCAATAAATATCACGCATACCTTCTTTATCAAAGGAACATTATTCAAGCCAAGACAGCGAACAGAGGGATCTCATTTTGATAAATTTCCGCAGTTTTTCAAGTTCAACTTTCTATACCTTGATGCATGCTATACCTTAATGAGGTTTGCATGTAACGCATATGATTTCTGAACTAAAATATCATTATGAAAATATTAATTACATCAGCAAATTATATGCACACTTTGATTGCACTAAATGTACAAAATATTAATTGTTCTATTAAATAAAATGTTTGACTTAACACATTAATATAATTATTTAAATTTACTACTCCTACAACTAGAGACAACAATAAAATAATAATTATATAATACAAAGATGTAAAAGGAGTTTCATACCATGTTAAAAAATGCCAGTCGGCTTTCTCAAAGGTTGTCTCCATACAGAGGTTTATATCTATATAGCTTGCCCATTCAAAAAATAAATAAACGCTGTTACTTCAAATAATGCGCATGTACATCCAACAACGCCTACGATGGCCCAATTGAGATAAAATTAAATATTCAAATCATTTTGTATAAATAATGTCATCTAGAAATTGTGTTATAAATAATACAAACTATACCTAAAAAGGTAAAAAACGATGATTACGCTCGGTGCGGCAACAATTTTAACTCTTGTAGACTCAAATTTTCATGCATCCTGAACCGCCTAGGCGAGCGCCACCATAGCACAAAGATATTAGTATCACTCATCACATAAAATTATGATTTCAAATTGGGTCGAATCAATTTTCTCTTCCTTCCGGCTATGTGAGGCATTACCTTATTTTTATATTCATCGTTGAACAATACTAGTTGAACCAGTTACAGTTATCTAATGAAAATTGAATATCAACAACACTAACCTAACTTTTAATACGTGGGTTATGCTTGCAGGTCATACGCTGTTGGCGTGTCGGTTTATACTGTTTCGTTTAATCAATTGAATAAAACAGAATTAGGATCTTCGTTGTCCATCTGTTTCACATGGCGCAGGACGTCCTTCTTCGTAATTACGCCCAGCAACCGCCTGTAACGAATTGCAAATTATTTCAATGTGCGCAATTGAATAAACTATAATATGTACCAGGCTGACGCAACTAGGAAGAAAATAGTTTTGTATGGAATTTGTTTCGCAAATCATTGCCAACGAAGAAAAAGAAAACGTCAGTGCTATTTATTCTGTCAAGTTTACATCAAGTCTACTGTCAGCCTAATTGCTTTGTTTGTTTTGAAGGCTTCAATGTTTTGTTCGGGTATTTCGTGTAATTTCTTTATTATTTAGTGAAAAAATCGAAAATAGTCAACCGTGATCAGAGTAAAGAGCGAGTTTGTTACAATGCCAGCGAGAAAACGGTTTACTAAGTGTGAAATATGTGGCAAGCGAGCCACTCGAGAAAATCACGAAAAAAGGGATTTATGGCGAAATTTCCCTTGGATGAAGACTGGTAAGTATTGCTTTAGATACTTTTGACCTTATTTTGGGTCAGCAGGCTATAAACACATCGAAAATTAGATATTTTACATTATTTTTCGTTGTGAACTAGGGATGTACTATAACTATCGATAACTGTAGTTTTATTTGTATATCAGTGTAAATAATTAAATTAAATATGTGAAATTTCCTTAGAACTAGCAAGCAATATGACCATAATTAATTCGTCGAAGATTAATAATGCATAAATTATCTATTACTTATGCATTAATGGTCATTAGTTAACATATTTTTTTTATCTAGTGATTATTTAATATATTAACCTAAAATGTAAGAAAATTAATCTCTGTTTTTATGATAAACAAAGAAATATTATAGGACATTATTACACAAACTGACTTAGTACTAAAGTATGAATGGCATGTGTTGTGGGTACTTAGACAACAATATATATATATATATACCCACAACACATGTCATTCATACTTTAGTACTAAGTCAGTTTGTGTAATAATGTATATATATATGTACATAGACCTAATTTATCAGTATTTATAAATACATAGAAAATACCCATGTCTCAGGAACAAATATTCATACTCATCACACTAATAAATGCCCGTTCCAGGATTTGAACCTGGGACCATCGGCTTCATAGGCAGGGTCGCTGCCAACAAGGCCAGACCCGTTCTCATGATTAACAGACATATAAATACATAAAAAGTTAAAGCATTGATAAAGGGTTGTTGATAACTGGATGCCGAAAAACATGATTTATAGATGCATATTAGCGCGAAATAATCAGTTGATCATCTCATTAGCAAACACATGGAATATAAACTGTAGATAAAGTCATGTTTTTCCAAGGCTGTATGTTTTCAGATGCAGGCAGTGGGCCAAATTTGTTGGGAACGAAGACCTGATACATCTTTCCATAGAAAAGTTACATTTATTCAAACATGTATGTGCACATCATTATGAAAATCAAGCATTTAATAAAATAAAAAAACACGACTTAAAAACTGTATTAAAATAATTCGGGTCCACATTAAGCCCGACCAGATAGTAGTCCAATTAAGAACTATCCACTATATAACATACAACTTAAATGTGGACTCGATGCTAACCTGATTTCGAGTACAAAATTTGTAGACAGGAGCCTATGTTTCAACTCTCCCCATTTTATCGATATCGATAAGAATCGTAAGCGTGTAGCGTACTACACTATTTAAATCACTTATGTTGGTACTATGGTTCTTTGACAGTTCTTTGTCGTACATTTTGGTAATGATTTGCGAAACAAACTGATTCCACTCGCTAGTATGGAAATCCCGTCTCTTAAAACGTAGTGATTATATGCTCTTTGATATGTACCATCGGGCCTTCGCCGAGTAGAGGGTATGGCAATGTTTACGAGGTAGCGGCACAGTACACTAAGAACAGTAGTGAATCTAAGGCCGCTCGGGAAGTTACTTGCCTACTCTTGCATTGGCGCTTAGGGTTGTCACTTTTATTTTTAGTTAAATATTATTGGCGTATTATGAGTAGCACTAGGTTTCTATTTATATAATATAATGAAATGTTCTATCAATTCATAAATAAAGGCCGGTAAAGAGCAGGCTGTGATGGGGAAATTATCCGGAGGATTTAAATAGCAAAGGGAGCCATGGCTCGGTTAGACAAGATCTGGAAAGATCGAGGTATATTAAAACAGACGAAGGTTAGACTTGTGCGTTCTCTGGTGTTCCCAATCTTTCTCTATGGTTGTGAGACATGGACTAAACGAGCAGATTTGATCAAGTGTATCAACGTGTTTGAGATGTGGTGTTGGCGCCGGCTTTTACGGATACCTTGGACAGCTATGAGTACTAATAAGTCCATATTGGAAGAGCTATGCATAAAACGCCGGTTGGCAACAATATGCTAGGACCTGACTCTCATATACTTCGGACATCTCTCACGCCGCTCCCCGTATAGCCTAGAGAGAGTTATTATGACGGGCAAAGTTGAAGGCACCAGACCTCAGGGCCGTCCCCCTACTAAATGGTGTGCTCAAATCACTGCACCTGTGCAATTAAAACTGCACGAGGCCATGCGCTTGGCGAGGAATAGAAGCTTATGGAAGAATCTGGTCTTCAACAGAAGGACATGTCACGATCCTCAGCATTGAGGGACCGACTGAAGAAGAAAGAGCAGGCAAATGCGAGCGGGAGTGCAGCGTACTCGAGTGCGCGCGATCACAGTCGCGGTACGGCCCACACTGTCGCGTACACGGCGCCCGGCGCGCATGCAGACATTCAAGCCGGCAGCGGCACATTTCTATAAAGATTACCTACTGTTTTTGTACTGTGGTAGCGGTGGCAGGGTGTGAGGGCACTATTAGGCTAGGTTCACACGGCAATGTACAGCACGTTTTTTACGTATTCGATATTAAAGGTATAACCGAGTGTTTACACGATAGATTTTCATTCGTGTAAACACGAATAGCCAGTTTTCGCTGAGAGCATACGTCAGTGATAAATCCATGCTTCATTGTACAGTGAATTCTCGATAATCCGGCACTTCGATGGTCTGTTAAACCCAGCAATCCGTCTCTAAAATAAAGGTGCTAGTGTTCATTCTATGTCAAAATTTACTAATGCGCTTACATTATTAATCTTGAATATCTTTATAAATGCCTAGAATCCAGAGAACAGTAGAATTTTCTTTGAATAGGTGTTTGAAATCTGTGTGAACCCGCCTATTCGTTAAGACGTATATTGCAAAAACACCTGCAGGGCATTGCAATGTGAAGGAAGCCTTAATTGGTAGCAACTGACCCATTGTGCGTGACGAGCGTCTGGCGCAGGCCGAGCTTGCGGAACATGTCGACGACGGTCTCCATGGGCGTCTGGTCGGTGACGGTGATGGGCGCCATGTCGAGGATGCGATGCAGGCTGAGCGGCGGCGGCGCGTGGCCGGCCGCTGCCGCGCCCGCCGGCGGCCCGCTGCCCGCGAACACCACCAGCGACTGGCCCGTGATGCCCTCCACCATGCGCCGGCCGTTGGCTGTTACAACAAATAATACACATATATACTCGTACACAATACTTATCTACGATACAACTGCACAAAATTGGAAATCGCAACGAGTGGTGATAAATTCTTTAAATTAAAGGTGATAAAACCGACACGAGTTGCAAATAACCTTTTCGCACGTGTATCGTACAACGTTTTACAGTACATATGGCTCTTTAAAGTTTCGACATATGCGCGGAAAGTGCTCATTTCCGCACGCGTGCACCATATTTACTATAAATTTCATTAAACGGCTTAGCAAAAAATCTATAAATAGATACATCGTATTATCTTTTACTTAACCGAGCCGGTCCTTGATATGTTATTTTTTTTGGTTTATGTCTGGCGCTCATTCAAAAGGAATTAAATAAAACTACATGCCAACTTATTTGTAAATCTTAGCAAACCTGTTAAATTTTCTCGTTTCATTGTAAAAACATCTAAAAAAATCTTTCTTCTCTTTTTTACAGATAAAGAAAAATATACAGATTCGAACAAATGATTATCAACGGCATTTTAGATTTAAGATTAACACCATTAGTACCTACCTAGCTAACTATCTAGCGAACTAAAGTAGATACGAACCGTCTTAGTTCAGTATTTTGGGCATCGTGAAATTGTTGTATTTTCATAATTGTTTAATACGAGTAGCAGCAAAAACGCAGTGCAATTTTAAGTTTTCAATAGCATTAACGTCCCTATACGTGCATGACCAAAGATAAGATAATGTCAAACTTTGACAACCCTAAATGGCCGACATGTGTCATTTTTGTACGGTAGTACTTATTTATTGTGCTTTAACATTAAAATAATAAACCGCAATAAGGACGGTAATGGTAAATTAGGCGCATCGATGTTTATAAAGTTAGACGAAGATAACTCTGCAACGATTTTGATAGTACATTCTGCGCAAGTGTTATTTATACGTCATATTTTTTTAATACTACATCGGTTGCAAACATGTATACGGCCCGCCTGATGGTAAGCAGTCGCCATAGCCTATTCATAAAAGATTTCGTTTAAAATAACACTTTTACAGTCTGGGCTATCAAAATCGCTGCAGATTTACTTTGGTCTAACTCTAGTCTTAACTGTACATGTATTATGGGGTTTGTGGAAATCGTATGATAGTACCCATGGCGAGGTTGAGATCCCTGCGCAGCACGAAGCCGACTAGGTACTGCGACTCCTTGGAGACCACGACGGGGTAGCCGTTGTGCTCCGTCTCCTTCAGCAGCGCCTCCACGTCGTCCACCGTCATCGAGTCCTGCGTGATCACCGACAGCGACTCGTTGCGCCTGCAACACAAACAACTTATTTACATGCTGTATCACACTATATATAGTACATTGTAAGAGAGGCTGGAAAACCGCTCAAAGATGGATGAGTGAATTTACTCGAGGCATTTTCACGACTACTGCGAAGATATAAGAAAACATTTGCAGAACTATAAGTCCTTTAATAGAAATTAATATTTATATTGGCGTGAACTGATGTATTTTTGCCAAAACATTTCTATTTTCTTCACTAGAAGAACTCATTTTTATAGCGTAGATACGTGTTTCTTGTATTTTTTAGTCAAACACAATTTTCACTATTCAATTCAGTATTTTCCGATCCTGCCTTTTTTTACTTTTTTTATCACTTAAGCGGCGTTTTTCTGTTGTTTGCTTCAAACCGACTCTAAACTGAGAAGCGTGTTTGCTAAAAACGCCTTAAGCGTGATCTGAATGGTTTTAACGTTTATTTTTTTAACAAGTAATTGGTCCTATAAATAACCTAATTTTATTTTTGAAGGAATAAGTTGCGCCATAAAAAGACCTTTCGCACCAATGACAGATGATGATAACAATGATCATCAATGACAGATGATGATAACAATGAAATATTGTAGTAGTGGCAGTTCAGGTGCTACAGCTATTGCCGACTTTCCAGCTTGGTTTTAGACCATCTATTGCCACATTTCCGAACAGTGTGAAAAACTAATAACGAAACGAAAACATGCTAAATCGATACCCGTTACAATACTTTAGCATTCAGAGTAGGGATAAACTAATAGGTATGAACTAATGATGTACAATCGTATAAAGACTTATGAGATTTGGAAACATCAAAAACACGGCCATTTAACCTCCTAAGGCCCTATTGTTCTACCTATATAGTACAGTCATTATATCCAAAAAACCGACCCTACCCGTGAATAATCAGATCTAGGATTTTTTTTCGTAGGTCCCTCGGGGGGGTCACTGGGACTGTAAATTCAAAAAGTAGATTGAATTAGGTTCCTGTGTATATTCGAAAAACGGTTTTTCTTGAATAACTCGGCCATTTTTGATTTTACAGTAAAACCGTGAGGACAAAAATTGTAGGAAATTTGATTTTCTACAAGTTTGGTCCTCACAATTTTTCTTCTAGGATCGATATTTTGGAAATTAAACCTGAAAAACGCGACAAATACAAAATATTATCATTGTCTTCTATGTTCCACGGTTTACACATAGAACACAAACTTTAGACATAGGTCAAAAAAAAAAAAAATATCTTAAAAAAATAGGTATAGTTATTATTTTACAAATTGCTTTATTTTACGTTTGATATGAGGATATGACAAGACGTATGGAGTGTGTTTTGGAAAAAAATCACCGGGCCACATTTCACCTGGGGGAGCCCAAATTTGGCATGTTTCGAAAAAGTTTTTTAGATTTTTGGAAAACACGTGGCTAAAAGGTAAGAGTGTAGTATATTTCTAGAATCGTCTCATAATGCTATTTCATTTGATTACCCACACGATAGGTTTTTGAAAAAAAAAGTTTCAAATCCCATATAAAAATTTGCTGTCGTCATTACTCCCCCCCCCCCCCCCCTAAGGGGGGATTTTTAGGAACTAGTGGAAAAATTAAATGTTTTGGTCCGAAGCACCTGTGTACCAAAAATCCTCCATGTAGATATGTATGCAGCAAAGTAGCTTTTTTCCGTTGTAGCACATCCACTATGTTGGATGTGTTCATGTTTAAGTGTGTGAGCTTACTTGGGCTGCATGACGTCAGCTGCGAGCGAGGTATGCTGGAACTCGTCCTTGCTGTCCAGAAAGGGGTAGCCGTTGAGCGCGATGTGCGCGTCGTAGATGCCCTGCTTGCCGAGCGCGTCGCCCACCCACTTGGACGCCATGGCCGCAGCCATCAGCGGTACGATGTACCGCACGCCGCCCGTCAGCTCGAACATTATCACCACCAGTGACACTGCGCACGTTTAATCAACATGTTATACAACTTATACGCTCACGCTCACATTTATGTTCTGTCTCGGGGAATGCAATACCGGGTTCCCGCATGCAATTTACGGGATTAATCCCGCTCATAAATAAAGCATCCCGCGGAATTTCGGTGGGTTACGCAGGATTGAGTGGCGACTTGGTTCTTAACAAGTAACACGTGCGTGGACGCGCGCCTACTGGCCACGGAGCCTAGATGCATCTGTGGAGGGGTATGGACACGAAATATAATTTCGCCCGAATGTATCTATTTTATACTACCTTATGGAATGAGTAATATTTGTTTTTTTATAATATTACATTTATTTTATATAAATAAATATTTTTGTTGATGTGCTTTTTTTTGCTTGTATTATATTCCATGTTGACGTGCCCACAACCTTTTTGCTGAATAAATGTTGAAGTTGAAGTTTTGTTTACCAATAAAATACTGTTAAGTATGTCGGAGACAGTGTATAAAGTCTTTCAGAGTACTGGCAACAGTATCTTCTAGGAAACTTACGCTGGATAGAAGTATTTTTTGAAGGCGGAAGATTCGCAGAGTGCTAAAATGCAAGTTGTGTAAAGTAATTATACTACTATGAGGGGTATTTTATACCAGTAATGTCCAATAATTGTTCTTTAAGAAGTTAAATAAAGAACTTTTATCATATACTTACCCGCAGGCGATGTGTCCGAAAGTATGCAGAAGTTAATTTTTTTCCCTCTTATCACCTCACAAGTGTGATTGAATTGAAAAACATTGTGTGTGCCACGGTACAGGAATTACGAACTCGTGTTCATTAAGCCTTCAATTCATACTCGTTAGTAAATTCTTGTTTGACGCCCTTAATACACAATGTACTATGTATTTCTAAATGTTGTTTACTCTTTGTTTTAAACCTACAGATTTAGGGGGACTGAGACTGGCAACCCCGCTAAATACCGGGATTTTATTACTCATGCGGGATTGCCTTCCCTAATCTGTCTATATTAGACCTAAATGAAAACTTTCACCAAATGAATCGGTTTTTTATTTATTTATTAATTTAACCATTATTGCACAATACAAAACAGTACAAATGGCGGACTTAATGTCTTAAGGCATTTTCTATCAGTCAACCATAACAGGGCCAAACAGAAACTTACAATGGATATGGAAAAGAAAATCATTACAGAGAGATAAAAGTCACTCTCTAACTACTATTATCAATAAACATGCATAAATACATAGTATTCTACAAACATATAGCTTATTTCATGATTACCACTATATTCAAAATATTTATATGGTATTTATAAATATTCCATTATAAAATATGTAATTACAAATAAATACAATCTTATATAGGTACTAAAATTAAAACTAAACTAGCCATATATATATATATATATATATATATTTGAAATATTGTACCCAATTATAACCGTCATATTGTCTAACAACGTTGGTGTACGTCCGAAAAGTATTTACGTAATTAGCGTTGGACATTAAACCAGTGCGGTAAAGAGGAATAGAGAGTTTAAAACTCCGAGAGGTACGAAGGTCGCAACCGGGATGAGGTGTTACAAATTGAAACTTTGATTTAAGGTTATCTGGTGCAGCTGGATCAAAGAAGATGGTATAAAGCATGCAAAGTATTCTAGACGACCGACACTCGCGGCTCGGGAGCCAGTTTAGTTTGCGGCGGAAATCAGAAACATGGTCATACTTTCGGAGATGAAAGACTTCGTTAGTAAAACAATGTCGTGTAAAGCGGTATCGAACTAGAACCTGTAACTAATAGAGCTATGATCTTCATTGTTAACACAGGTCAGTTTGAATAGCATGCGCACATTGCTATTGACTGTACAGTTGTACATGTACACGCCTTTTGCCAACCATAGCTTAGACAACCAACTGAACCAACCTTGTAGTATGTTTGTATTGTTTGTTACCATATTGTACACTCATCTGAGTTATCTGTCGTCGCTAAATGTTGGGAGCATAGAGGTACAATAAGTATAGAGATGAAATGGTAGAGCCAGCAGATGACCGAACAAGATGCTCGTATCGCACCGTAAATTTTAGTATGGCTTATGGTGGGCAACAAATAACCCGACCAAATTACGTAGGTTGTTTTTGGTATGTTGTCAGGAATGTTAAAACGTGTTTGTCGCATTGCGTATGTTCTGTCCCTCACGGGCGCACGCGTATAGCACATCTAGTTGATCCTATCATCTATGGTTGGGAGCGTTAAACGAGTCCGTAATATGGATGTTAAGCTCCGCACCTGTCATCCTCGTGACACCGCCGAGCACGGCGGCGGCGCCCACCATGGCGTACAGCCCCGGCGTGATGCAGTCGTCGCCCGTCGAGCACTCGCCCGAGAACAACCAAATCTTCGAGTACTTGTACGCCAGGTACTCCACGCCTGTTACATATAAATATCTAGTCATCTACACAGATTACATAAAATAAAACGCGAAATCAGAGTATTCTGACGACACTTTCGGAACGGATATTTATTGTCAATCAATGTTTTTGTAATTTTTTAACATTGTTTTGCCGTCAAAAAGAATTCCTTTACATATTACTCTCTATAATTAGTTCTTAGCGCCCATAATGCACAATAACTAAATACGGCGAAGAAAGAAACGACAGTTTACTAGACTTATTACATAAATATACTAATGTCATGCTGGCAACTCTGGCAAGCGAATGAAGCTTGTCAACCGCTTACCAATGCCGACGATGCGGCCGGCGATGGCGCCGAGCGCGAGGCTGGGGATGAACAGGCCGCAGGGCACCTTGATGCCGAAGGTGAACACCGTCATGACCAGCTTCACCACCAGCGCCAGGAACAGCAGCCAGATGGCCTGGTACACACCCGGGCCCGCCGCCGCCTTCTCGATGGCAGAGTTCACGTCAGTGAAGTTGCGATTGTAGTCGCTGCAAGTAACGGAACACTTATGCAAATGCAATTTGTAAACATGTCTCTCAACCTAACGAATTGTTTCACTTTCTTCGTTGAATTACTCATAACTTTTGCGCTCAACGGACGCCATGAGGATCTTGAAAAAGATGAATAATAGCAAGGGTTTATTACTACGAGAGCCTACAGTACAAATATAAAACAAATAAGAAAAAAGCTTTTAGATACAATAAGCGGACAGATAAATTCGTCGAGTTCAAATCGAAATAAAAAAATATGTTAAGAAAAAGGAAGACATTTAAAACTGACCATAGCGGGTCGGAGTTGGAGATGCCGCACTGGTTGAAGAGCAGGTAGATGAGCTGGCTGGTGTTCATGCGCGTGTAGCGGTTGGGGTACGCGATCACGGCCGTCACCAGCGTCACCACCAGCACCTCCGTCACCGGGTACTGGCCCAGCTTCGAGTACTTGCGGTAGCGGCACCAGTACAGGTTCGCCTTTATGAATATCGTCGCGATGCAGCCCTGCACCACACAAAAGTAGAACATTAGTAGGGAATTACTGTGTTTTTTCCCATAATCTTATTAACATTTCAGCCCTGGTGACACCTATTAACAATATTTTTGGAACACTACAGTCAGTGCTATAAACACTTTTATTTAAGTTGTATTTAAGGTAAGGTGACTTAATTTACTTACACCTATAATCCCCAGTCCAACGAATGGTATCAGCTCGAAGAATATCCACGGTTTATTGTACTCCACAAAGAAGAGGACAGAATGTTCGTTGCCGAAAGGGTTGATCGAGCGCAGGATAAAAGCCGCTATTAGGGCGCAGAAGAACGAGCGCCACAGCGTTTTCAGAGGGAAATAATATGACACCTGAAATACAATAAATACGTTAGGAAGCTGACACTTAATATCAACTAATGATTGGTTTTGAAATAATATATGAATAAAGCGTCAAGTTACCTCCTCTAAACTGAAGAGCACTCCACCGATGGGCGCCCCGAAGGCGACGGATACGCCGGCTGCAGCGGCGGCGGACAAGATCTCACGTTTCTTTGCCTCATTGCGGCCATATTTAGGGAATAAATATGACAATATGTTACCTGAGACACATAAGGTAAATAAAATTCCTGTCCAAAAATGGTTACAAACGAGCGCGAACTTACAAAAATGTGAAGGATAATTTTACAAAATAACGTTTTTAATAAGTCTCTTAATATTCTGAATTATCGTTAATAATGAGATAAATAAAGTGCTCGCACTTTTCCCCAGACAATCGTTTATTACAAAGGAACCGGCCAACGGGTGAATGGCCAGAGTAGAGTTTGAGATCCGGACATCCGAAATATCCGGATATCTGTCAAATATAAGACCTGGATCCAAATTCTTATAGGATCCGGATATTTCGGATCTCACGGATCCGTTAAATATGGTCATGGACCTATGGAAGAAACTTCTTTAAAATGACATTTATTATGTAGGTATGTTTATTTTACTCATTCAAATCATGCTGATACATCACGTCAAGCGCATGTAAATACGAGTGTTGCCCAAACTAAACAATGATAACAGTAACAGTTTTTACCTTTAACCTGGATACTTCCTGACTGGAATAATGGTTTCAAAACCCGTTTTAATGCGGATTGAATGAGTGAGTACTAATGAGTACTTTTTCTCAGCACTTTATACATCAATTTTACACCTATTTTTAAGGATACAGCAAGTAAGATTTTTAATTAGTGTAATTTTATCAAACCGGTATTTGTTGTCTAAGGACTAAATGTAATTTTCATATCAGATTGAGAGTTAAACTTATAATATTTCTTTGACCGAATCATTACAGAACCTTTGTTAAACAGATCCGTATTTTCCGATTCCGCTCGATCAAATTTTAATATCCGAAATATCCGGATCCGAAAAGTTGGCGGATCCTGCAAAGCCTTAGCCCGAGTGAGATAAGCGCTAATTTCCATTTGTGATACAGAGCATTAGAGCCGTGGTAGGGATAATAATAATCTGGCAACACTTACCCAAGCAACTCGCGATGTGTACCATGGGCCCTTCCTTCCCGAGACTTAATCCAGAAGACACTGACAGTATTAGGCCCACGACTTTTATGATTAGCGTCCACTTGCCGAGGTAACCTCTGATGATGAAACCACTGAGAATAGTTTTAATTTCAGGTATACCTGTAAATATTACAATATTTCAATTACATGTGTAAAAATAGATATAAAATGAATAATAGTAAGTAAAACTCGCGTTCAGTGAATATCACAATGATAACTTATTATACATCCACGTCATACTTCTCCTTTGTTAAAAGATTGGTTACATCTTTACGGTAAATCCTAGTCAGATTAAATGCTCCATTTACAAAATTCTTGAAATTGGTGGAAAAGTAATAGAGGATAAGGCAATAATGAACAAATCAATCAAACATAATTACGTTTTGATTAGTATTAGTACTCATTGTTACGAGTCGGGGTTCTAACCCGCAACCTTCGGTCTAAAAGTCGCGTGCCTTACAACTAGGTCAACAACTCTTCACTAATTAATACAATCTAGGCATAAACTATGGGTAGGTACCAAAATATTTCATTCATATTCATATATTTATTGATCAAAGTGATTACACGTCCAAAATACTTACACACTATCGTATTACATTTAACTAAATGTAAATTGTAAAAGTAAATCAATAAAAAATGTCAATTATAATTATAAATCAAATGTCAACAATGAATACATTAGAAAAATACAATAAATTATGACTTAATATTATTATTGAAAGTGCACAATTAATTTCAATGTTTCTAGATACTAAAAATGTTTTAATTCAATCTATTGCTGTGTACTAGTGTGTTTAGTGCTGGTCGGATTCCTCGTCATGCCAGCTTAAACGATGTCATCCGAAGGGCTCTTGTCAGTGTAAAGGTGCCAGGCCCAACGGCATGACGCTGGTGCCTTGGAGTATGGGGCGGCCTTTGGTTTGGGACGCTACGTGTGTAGACACTTGCCGCGTCCGACTTACCGGGCACCAGCACTGGTGCTGGTCATGCAGCTTCAACGGCCGAGGATAGCAAACGGCGCAAACACAGTACACTCGGCAGTGGCTACGTGTTTGAGCCTTTTGGGGTGGAAACGTTAGGGTCCACTCATGGGGGCCCAACGCCCGGCGTTTTTATAAGGGTTTAGCGTCGCGTTTGGTGGATGCCACGGGTGACCAAAGGGCTTGTCAGTATTTTGCCCAAAGAATTAGCATCGCAATTTAACGGGGAAATGCGCCTGCTGGGCACACTGTCTGCTGGCGGCGATATTTGTAGGTTTTTTTTTTATGTATACTTTTAGAGTAAGTTGACGAAGCCTATTGCAGATTTTACCGTTGTATTGTATTATGACGACGCCTGTAGCTGATGAGTTGCGTTTACCTGACGAAGCCTGCGTTGCGGATATAAAATTATGGTCCCTAAATAAATTTTCATTTTGATGTAGTTAATTCAATCTTCTATTATATGTTTTAATTTTGACTCTTGGAGAGACTTTACACCTCCAAATCTTATGAGTATTCTGACATTGGGGACCTTTTACATTTCCAGATTTAATGTATTTTTTTAACCATAGAGACTATACATGTCTTTTGTATTGTAGTAATTATTTATCTTGAGATTATTATAATGTAATGTTTACTCAGGTAGGCCAGGTATTGCCTGTTGTATTAATGTTTTTATATATTTTTCATGTCACTATATATTATGATGTTACTGTAAATGTTGTATTAACTTGTAAAAGAGCCCTGGAGGCCTACTTGAAGAATAAAATTTTGAATTTTGAATTATGAACAATAAATAATCGCAGAATATATACTAATCTTTATTTAAAAATGTATAGCAATGCAATTGTAACTACAGACTCATACTTGAATGGCCCATCAGTGCATCAAATGATTAACTACAAACATACAATTCGTTTTACCTATTTGTTGGATTTTAATTTTTATAGTTCTCGTTAAACATTTAAAATATTAACAACAGATTTTAAGTCACTATATACCTAACCCCAATGGATCCTAGTTATCTGAATAAAGAAATTTATTATTATATTATTATTAAACAGACCCCAGGTACATGCTAGTGACGCAACCGAGAGAGCCTAGTCAAAGTTACACTATCACCTGTCACTAGCATGTAAAGTTAGTAAGAACACTTTTAGACCCTCACCTAATAACACAGAGTACCTACCAGAGCCACAGGCATAGGGCGCGAACATGCGCACAAGCGACGCTGAAAGAGCCGCGAATATGAGGCACCACACTATGTAGAACAGGTAACTGATGATGTAGGCGCCCGGGCCTTCACGGGAGCCTCCCAGCAGTTCTGGCCATGTCACCCACTGCAGGTTACATTGTCACACATTATATTTATAATGCCATAGATAATATGTGTTTTGTTACGTTATAAAATATATCAAACAAACAGGCAAGAAACAGACAGAAAAAGTTGTGCAGAAATTTTATAATAGTATGGTTTTTATTTAATTAAGTTACTATGTAGTTATCATGTTTATACCTGTGAACAATTTCCGTGATCAAATGTAGTTTCATTGTCAGACCAACAGCATTGTTCTTGATTGAACCAGAAGGCCTGCGGACAGATGCCGAACTTGAGGTCTGTCATCCAGGAGGCGCCGATGTCGATGACGCCGGCCACCACGCCCGTGCACACGCCCACAAGCAGCACGCACACCCAGCCCGACCACGCGTCGTGTGCGCCCTACCAACAGATTATCATTTAGCTTTTATTGTTATATACAGTATGTAAATTAAATAAACCATTTACTCAAACCCGTTAATATTTAGGTCATACTGAGCAACTTTTATTATGGGGCCAACCCCGTTACAGCAAAATAAATAATTTACTCTCCCATAGAAAATTTTAACGGGAGACCAGCCGAAATGGACGACATAGTCAAATTTTATTTCGTGATTTCGGGGTTGGCCCCATAATAAAATTTGCTCAGTATAACCTAAATAGTTACAGGTTTGAGTAAATGGTTTTAGTTAATTTACATACTGTATTGCATGATGTTATTTTCATAATAATAACCTGCAGTATACATATCGGCACCAGAGGTCACACACATACCTACTCTTAACATGTCATGTAATAACAGCAGTATTTTACAACTAGTGTTATTTTTTTACACCAAGTTGACCCTTAGTTTCTTTAGCTCAAACATTGTACACTGAACACATTCACTACCAAAAAGCCGCTAGGTGGATTAATTTTGTATTGGAAAGGGGGCGCTTGGCACTTAAAGTGTTAACACACAGTCTGTCTTTCATTCACTACCTGTTTTGCAACTTTTGCAATTAGCACTTTATGTCTCTGTGTGTAAAATCATTCATATCAGCTGTCCTGCGGACATCTATACACATTTTTAACATTTTCATTCAAAAGATATGACATTATCAGTTATCAATTAAGATAATTTCCAAATGAATATTTTAAAGCATGAGCTTATTGACAACTGACAATAAGGTGTCTTTTACTTGAAAGCACTTTTATTTACAAAATAATGTAATGATAATACTTACTTTGATTAAGTCCCATATTGAGTCTTGCCTTTTCTTGACTATGTATCTGTGGCGCATGCGGTCACGTGCGATGTCACGCTGCCAGTCGATCGTGTGGAAGTCGTCATACTGACCAATGCCAGGGATGTCATCATCGCCTACTAGTGAAACAATTACTATAAAATTGATCTATTTGATATCCTCCATCTGAAGATAAATATATGAGTAGAGAATTTGAATAACTCCAGTGGCATAATTAGGATACCTAAAATATTTTAAGTCAGCCACGCAACATTATTTCTAAACAGCATTTTTTTAATGTGATACATTTTGTGTTCATCAAAGATGGTACAGCCGAGTCTATATTTGATATTAAAGTGTTTATGAATTATATTGCAGTATTGAGTCATGGCAGCAGGCATCACAGCAGTTAAAAAATAGAAACGGAATGCATCCCAAAATTATATCAACTTTAACTCTTTTTTTATATTTGATTTGATCAATAGTGTCAAATTTCATAAAAATTCCAGTTAAAATTTACAATCTTTATTATTGTGAAATTATCTTCCAATAAACAAATTACAATAATATTGCAAAACTACATGAGCTTATGGTCTCATGACTATACAGACCTAGAGAAAGTTACCGACAAGTAAGTTACCATAAGTTTTTGATGCGGGATCATAATGACTAGAGCATATCAGTTTATCATACAGAATAAATATTTATAATAGCACTTATATATTTCAACAAAACTTAATAATGAAGTTTCTTGGAATGACAAACAAATTATCATAATAAAAGAATCTGCAGCAACTAAAACCAGCAAAAAAATTACTTCAAATTAGATAATCATTAAGGACTACTTACCCTGCATACCAGAAAATATAACTGCGTCCCCTGGAACAATATATCGAGGTTTAACAAGCAAGAAAATCGGGAGAGTTACCGAAAAATAAACTGCGTTAATTGAAGAAAAAAACTTCAAATGCCTGTAAAATGTTCCTTCTATTAGATAAACTTAAATTTATAATAAGTTACACGTAACATGATAAAAACAAATGATAATCATATTGTTTAAAATATAATATACGAAGGCAAGTGACAGTCATAATCGCGACGCAAACGTCGACGTAACTAACAAACGTCAAAGTATACTTTTTAATTTTCACTACTTTAGTGTTGCCATTAGTATATATTATAGCGGCGATGATAGTGCTGTACTAGGTCACACTAGATGTAAAATATACTCTGGCACAGCCACTTAAAAGGCGGCAAAAGATTTGACCTACCATTCTATAGAGAGTGAGATTCAAAAATCCAAAACAAATAAGACATTTGAACGCCGATTATTTAATACTGAATCTATTTATTTATTTTATACTGACATATCTTATTATAATTTTAATTTTATTTATGATGATAATATTGACATTAATTCTAAATTTGACAAATTATTAAATATATTGACATATTATACAGGGTGATTCATGAGACGTGAGCTGGACTAAGTCTAAACAATCAGTAAATGCTAATGAATCGTTCACCATCATATTTAAGTAAAACAATCACGCTTTTTAACTGTTATTTAACTTTTTGTTAAGGACAAATTTGATTATCTACAATCATGGACACCCTACAACACTTAATTAACAAAGATAAAACCTCTTTAACCGTTATGACAGCAGTTTGATTATGAAGAAAATAAAATGTCACATTTGAGTGAGATATGATTTTATAAAAGTAACCACACTCCGATGACATTCAATTTGTCACTTATTATGGATAAAACAAAGAGGGTGACCGTAAATATCGTAAATAAAATAAAACTCTTTTTTTTGAACAGTAAAAATTAAATTAACGTTAATCTCACAAATACTGGTACGAAACAGTTGCTGATAATTTACTGAATATGCAGGCTTGATCCTGCTCACGTCTCCTGAATCATTCTGTATAGATTTGCATTTCCCTGTTAAACTGTTAAGGCCCAAAAAGAAATTACCTGTTCCGTGGGCAACTGACGAGCTGTTTGGATATATGCAAAAACACCGCGACCTTCACGAGATACGACGTCCATATCCTAACAACCCGATCATATCGGACTGCATAGATCATTACTCGAAACTCATCAAGTCAGAGACGCTCCGCGCGCGTCAAAATCACATTGAAACCAGAGAGCCTACCGCGAACCACGTTCGACGTGTTGCCTCTCTATCACACTTACGCACGAATTTACAAGTGCGACATAGAGGCAACACGTCGAACGTGGTTCGCGGTAGGCCCTCTGACTGACAGAAACCGTAAATCCTTCAAAAGAATTGTGGAGGATCATTAATGAGGAGATAGGTAAAAAAATCAAACTCCCAGAAGGTCTGCATTACAAAACAAAATGATAATGCGTATATGTCTCATGAAGAGGTTCCGAATGCATTCAACTCACACTTTTTGAACATCGCTAAAAAACATGCAATAAACAGTGATGAAGAACTGTCCAAACAGTACGTCAGTAGGCACTTGGACAGCGCTGATATACCGTCATTCACATTTCCTTTTGTTACTCGTGACTGTGAGCTTTTGGATAAAACTATAAAGTCAATGTTAAAGACCAGTACGACTGTATATGTATATGACATATCTTTAAATATCATAATAAGTATATGGCCTATTCTATCTGACATATTAATAGTTTTAGTTAATGACATGTTTAAAATTGGAATATATCCGAATGTCCTTAAAAATACACGTGTATTTCCGGTGTATAAAGGAAAGGGTGATACCTAAGAGTGATGTAAACAATTACAGGCCCATAACTATCGTACCTACCGTCTCAAAACTTGTGGAGTCCATTTTATCATCTTCCCTGATGACCTACTTAGAACAGAATGCTTTACTCACCGACAACCAGTACGCCTACAGACAAAAACGCTCCACTACTACGGCAGCACACAGAATCGTTGACTGCATTTTGACTGGTCTAGATGACAGGTACAAGATGGCCGACATACTATGCATTTGTCTAAGGCTTTTGACATCATTACTATCATTAGCCATAATTTGCTCTTAAATAAATTAAGCCTCTATGGCATAATTGGTTCAGCACACAAATTGTTTGCATCATTCTTGACTGACTGTCAACAAGTAGTGAAAATGTTACTTAGTGGCAAAAAATACGTTTCAGACACTGGTTATATTAATTTGGGCATTCCTCAGGGGTCAGCAGCCGGTAATACACTGTTTTTATTATTTGTGAATGACCTACCCTCTGCCATCACAAATGGGCTATCTGTGTTATTTGCAGACGACACTACCGTTGTCCTGAGGGCAAAAACACATGCGCAGTTGGCGGAGGGAATACATGAGGCTTGTGACCAATTACAAACATGGTTTTCATCGAATGGCCTACTGTTAAATATAACGAAATCCAATGTGATGATATTCTCGGATCGCAGCACCACAGTGCCTCCATGTATTAGTAACGGTCCAATGCCACTATGTAATGAAACAAAATTTCTGGGTTTCATACTTGATTCGAATCTTAACTGGAAGTGCTATGTCGATCGGCTTTGTAACAGGTTGAGTAGTTCTATCTTTGCATTAAAAAAACTACAACCTCTGATATCAAGGAAGTCACTTAAAGCCGTATATTTCTCACACTTTCACTCCTTGATGTCATACGGTACACTGATTTGGGGAAATTCCACAGATGCAAAGAGAGTATTAATTCTCCAAAAACGTGCGATCCGTTTACTGGCTGGAGTTAAACCAATGCACCATTGTAAGGAACTTTTTAAAAATAATGGTATAATGACGCATTATTCGTTATACATGTTTCAAGTTCTGATGTTCGTGAGAAAAAACTTATCTATGTTCAAACGTGTCGAAGTCATGGGCAAACAAATTAGATCGACATGAAGACTGCGAACAGTGCCGCGTCGCATGGCACTTTCATGTAAGAATCCGCGAGTAATAGGCCCAACTAATTACGAACGTCTACCCCGCCGAATTAAGAACTGAAATATCTGACAAAGCTTTTGAACGTCAATTGAGGATTTTTTTATTGGAAAACCCATTATATTCAGTGGATGAATACATGGAATTAAAATTATAATAACTGTTTAACATTATAGTTTATGTAAAATTGATTTAAGATGACATTTGTTCTAGAATATTATTAATTATTACTGCTCTTAGTTTTAATGACGATCATTATGTGATATCTACTAAATATTTAGTTTGACATGTATTCCATTATTTCTTTTTAGTTTCCTGTTTCCTTTGTTTTGTAGTTTTGAATTTGACGATAATTTCGAATTTGTTTTTTTTTTTTTGATAATTATTATTGACGTTTTATAATTATATGTTTGCTAGACATGTGTAAGTAATGCGCGTAACATCACAAATGAGATATCACTCAAACGCGTAATATTGCATTACGCATCACTCCCAGAAACCAAGCATTACTTCAAACATCACTCGAGCACATGACTGGACGAAGCGCGCGTAAACTCGTAAAGCATCAATATAGATTGACGCGCCGGTAGTTGGTACGAAAGGTCCGTTCAAGTCTATATACAATCCGCGTAATGTATAATGAGCAATGAGACGTGATGGTGTGATGTGTGATGTTTGTTTGCCATGCTATCATTACTTTGCTATCCCGCTCGCACCCGCACTCAATGCTCGCTCGCTCTCATTCCGCAATGCTTTCGGAACACTTCGGATCGGTCCGCTCGGCCGGTCGGTAGCAGTCGCATTTGAGTTATTGCAAATTTCATTAAATTGATACGATAACGGATTTTTGCACCTGCAATCGATTTAAAACTGTAATGCGTTAACATAGAGCTTACAATGTTTTTAGTATTTTACCTATAAGGATGCGGCTAAATGATAATTCGCTTGCGAGTTTGAATTTGACGAACAAAAACGTATTTACTGTTTATTATTGTTGTGAAATGTTTGGTTTGGTTGACTTTCCCGGCAAACTAAATTAAGCACGAGTGAAGTTACTTATTTATCTTTAATTTAATAGTGAGCTAGTGTTTACAGTACATTCTCGTATCAGTATCATATCATAATTTTATTGATATACCCAAATAAATATACTACTACGTGACTCTCGATGGCGTTATCTCATTAATTAACAGATATTTTCTTTTATTTTTTATCTATGATGCATATTTTACGACTATAAAAATAAAAACATTAACAAAAACGATCTATCACATGGCGGTGACAAAACGTAATGCGTAATAGATCGACGCGCCGATATGATACGCCCTAGAGTCCTAACACTCGCTGCGTAATGTAGTTAGTACTGTGATGACTGTGATGAGTGTGATGTTGCCATCACGCGCGCGCCCGCGCGCTGTATTCGTTCGGGTAAATGTTTCGTTTCGAGTGATAAGTGATGTGATATCTCAGTGTAACATTACGTTTTCGAAAAAGTGATGTGATATAGCATTACTTTTTGAAGCACTGTTTCGCGCATGTCTAATGTTTGCATGCCAAATCATTGACGATCATAATGTAAATTCATATAGATTAACATAAGAATAATTTATACTGTAATTTATCGTTATGAAAATAAAAAAATCTAAAATCTATAAGCATGCTATACCTGGTGTCTCCTGTAACAGGAGCAATAAGTTAAACTGCAATTTGTATTCCTCAAACTGACCATTTAACAACTTTGACAAATGACATATGTTTTGATTTTTATTACACATTGAAATTAATTCTAAGACGCAATTTATTGCGAATTTTGTTGTTTAAAGCGTACATTGGAAATAATATTAAATTTGTGTCAAAAAGGTACAATCTAAAGATTTCATCATTTTTTAAAGTTGTTAATCAAAAGTCATATCGTTTAATTATTTGCACGTGTTACAGGAAACGCCCGGTATACAAGGTGTTTGCACATAGTGGAGCCGTTAACCACGTATAGTACGATGAATTTTATCGACAAATCACCCTCCATACCTATGTTTTTTCTCAGCCATTTTAAAAATGCACACTTCCAAAGTTTTATGGCGCCCAACACGAGTGCATTATCTGACCATTTAACAGTCGCACATTTAAAAAATAATTATCACACGATAGCTTATGAATTAGGGCATACATTTCAAGCATAAATGTCACAGAGAATTTTACACAATCACTCGGAAATAATAACAAAGATAAAAATTGTCTTAAAAACATTTACTTTTTTTTACATTTTATCTTTTTTTCGAAAACGAGGTCGTTGACCTGTACCTTTATTGTAAAATGCTAGTACATGATACCAGCTAAAAGTTGACATCAAAATGATAGCCCTAGTTAATACATTTCAGAAGTTACACGAGTCCAAAAAAGACCTTCTGTAATGTGCGTCGAACTAAGTTGCTTTAGTTCCAAATGATAATTCGGGCGGCGGGCAATTATTCCTTAGAACTAAATTGACGCTCATTAAACAGGGTCTTGTTTGGACTCGTGCAACTTGTGAAATGTTTTAACTAGGGCTACCATTTTGATGTCAACTTTTATCAGATATCCTGTACTATCATTTAACAATAAAAAAAAGTACAGGTCAACGACCTCGTTTTCAAAATAGAGTGAAGATGTAAAAAAAAAGTAAATTTTTGAAGACAATTTTTATCTTTGTTATTATTTCTCGAGTGATTGTGTAAAATTCTCTGTGACATTTATGCTTGAAATTTATGTCCTAATTCATGAGCTATCGAATAATAATTATTTTTTAAATGTGCGACAGGTAAATACAAATACAAAAATACAAAATTCTTTATTCAACAAAAACACGTAAATTATGATAAAAGGGATGGAGTCTCCCTGTAAGCAAAATAAATGCTTGTGTTGGGAGACACCGCTCTTCCTTTATAACTTTTTTTAAGTATAAATATCTTAGGATAACCATATAAACTATTAACTAAACTAAACTAACTAAAGAACTAAAGGAGCGATAATACATTCTCTGAATACAGATAAAGTGCCTTACTGTACTAACAACAAACTATCTTAGAGATATTCTGTGTACGTGTAAGTGTGTGAGTGTGAGTGTATGTGTGTGTGTGTGTGTGTGTGTGTGTGTGTGTGTGTGTGTGTGTGTGTGTGCGTGCGCGCGTGTGTGTGTATGCGTGCGTGCGCGCGTGTGTGTGTGTGTGTGTGTGTGTGTGTGTGGGTGTGTGTGTGTGGGTGTGTGTGTGTGTGTGTGTGTGTGTGTGTGTGTGTGCTAGTGTGTGTGTGTTTGTGAAAGATTATCGAATTATATTCTCTGTTTCATCGTATGTTTTTCTTTTTAGCCAGTTTATTATGAGCTTTCTACACTCATGATGTGGTTTTGTGTGAATGTCTAATAATTTATTTATTTTATTATAGAGATGTGAGGCTTGTCTGGTAGTGTGAGCTAGCAAATTTGGTTCTAATAGTTTTAGGTAGCATAGCTATGTTTGGTATTACTCTTTTTCTTTTACATTTCGGGCTAAATGGCAGATTCTTGTGCTTTTTTAAAGTTGTTTGTAGGATATACAGTTGCCGAACCGATAAAAGTCCACTGACTTGGTACAGGAGGTCAGTAGGGAATGTAATATTTTTAAAATACATAACTTTAACCAAAGCCCGTTGTGCTCGCTCTAAGTTTATAAAACGGCTTTTAGCTGCACCTCCCCAAACGGATATACAGTATACCAAGACAGACTGCGCCAGAGATGTATATATTTCATTGAGTATATTACGAGACTTTTTTTGTGTTGTTGTTATTGTCATAGGTACAACATGTCTTAGCGTCCTAAATATCCAGAGCAGCTTTCTAATTCTATTCTAAATGGTACATTAACCAAGTGCAGTCGTGTTAGGCGCCATAAAACTTAGGAAGGGTGCATTTTTAAAATGGTTGAGAAAAAACATAGGCATGGGGGGTGATTTATCGATAAAATTCATCGTACTATACGTGGTTAACGGCTCCACTATACGTGGACAAACACATTGTATATACGATATTAAAATTAATCATATTTCTTACAATTTCATAAATATATTAGATTCCTACGGACACTTCTTAGTACAGAAAATTAATAAAATAGTAATTGAACCAAATCAACACATCAAACCAAGCAATCATTGAATCAATTACATTTTGTAAATAAACGTCTAGATCAGTACAAAAAAGTACACAGGAAAATACACTTCTACGATGTTCCTTTTGATGATAATAACGCTCACTTTTAATTTTTACAAAGAAAATCATACATACCACTAACAACATACTGTTTTAAGAACTAACAAGGAAAGGTACCCAACTGTCCGGTTCCCATTTGATTTATATTTATATATGTTATAGAGTAGTCTAAAATAATACGCGTCTGTATTTTTTTCAGCTGCCCAAACTCAATCTATTGGGAGAAATTGTCCTCCGAAGTACTAAAAAATTACTAAATCTTTTAAGAGCCCGGTAACGATTTTAGAGCAAAAATTTTAAATTGATAGATTTAGTCGTTGGAATTGTACACCTTTTGTTACGTAATATCTAAATAACAAGTATTGGTTTCTATTAGCACGTTTTTTCATCTTGCCTTTTAATAATGAGGTCGCAAGCGAGCGTCCCCGGTAATAGATGACGAGAAGGGATAGTTTTTAAAAATTCATTAAAAAATTATGGTAGTAAATTATACAAAATGATGTATAAGAACAGTTTCAGCAAATGTTGTAGATTGTTTAAGTATCAAAATTACGTTGAAATTAAGTAAATTTTCAAAGAAATTGTCACTTGTTTTGAAGTAATTTCTGGAGAAAATTGATTTCGTCTAACTTTCATTTACACTACTTCAAATTTATAGTAACAAAAATGTAGTTTATTAAAGTTGAAGCACAGGATATGTGTAATACAAAATTATAATTTTTAGCAGTCCAAACTTAACGAAATTTACAAATAAGATCGACAAATCGCTGCTTTACGCGCGTTTACCTAAACGTCCATCAGAAAAAATATCATTACTAATTAAGTGAGTCTGTTTAAAAAAAAAAGATTTATTATAATGAAAGATAACAAGACGTGCTAATAGAAACCAGTACTTGTTATTTTAATAGTTAACAAAGGTGTACAATTTCATGCGCTAAATCTATCAATTTGACATTTTTTGCGACTAAAATCGATAACGGCCTCTTAACTCCTATAGAAAATGATGCTCAAGCAACATGCTAGGTAATGGCTGGTTTGAGTATATGTTTGAGAGCAGCAAAAAAAAGGAGCACGTGTTTTGTTGTATCAACTGAATCTACATTTTTTTCCTAAAAAAAAAAAAAAGTCATTCAAAATTTCATAATGTCTCTATCGCTAAAGATACACAAAAAGTCGGGTGTTTTTTTAGGAAAACTTGAGTTTAAGCAGATATAACAAAACACGTACTCATTAGTTTTTCCTGATCTCAAACATATAATCAAACCAGTCATTAACAAGTAGCTTGAGTATCACATTCTATAGGAGTTAGAAGATTCAGTAATTTTTTTAAGTACTTTGGAGGACAATATCTCCCAACAGGTTGAGTTTGGGCAGCTAAAAAAATACGTGTCTATCAAAATTACAAAAAGAACTGCGGCACAGTAAAAATTTTTTGTTACAATCACGATGTCCTGATATTTGGTGAAACGGAAAACGACTCTTGCTCAGGCCCAGGAGGCCTACCGCGAAACTACCTGCGGGGATCTTTCTCTTGTACTCTCACTAAGACGTAATTAGAGCGACCGATAAAAATGTCCGCAATTGACGAACTTCAATTTTCGCGGTTATAGACCAGCATCAGGCCCGTGGAAGTAATTCGTCCTTAATTTTAACATGCCCGTCAAAAGTAGCGTACGAATAGCGAATGAATATGGAACGAATAGAGTCGCTATGTATTTAAAAAGTTTAATGATGATACTGTTTTCATGTTAATTATTAAATACTTATTTGATGGCATTGTGTGAAATTTAGAAGAACACTATTTACAATTAGCTTTCACCGGCCTTCCTAATAGAAGTCGTGTTTTCACTTTAAAAATTATTATTTCTGGCGTACTGCGAGTAACTTACGCATAGCTGCTATTACCTCCTATGCTAAATATAAACCAATTTTAAAATAAATATGCACCGTGTTTTTTCTTTTTTTAATTTCAAGGCTGCTTCGGTCGCGTTTTAATTTATCGCCACTCGATTCAAAGTTCTTACTTTTCACACTTGTATCGTATGACGTATCGTAATGTACTATTACGGTGGTTATTAATAGTACATTACGGTACAAGTGCGAAAAATAGGAAATTCGAAACGAGTGGCGATAAATTAAAACACGACCGAAGGGAGTGTTTTAAATCGACACGAGATGCGAATTACCTATTCGCACATGTATCGTACAACGTTTTACAGTACATATGGCCCTTTTAATATTCGACATAGTACCGTAATATGCTAATTTTCGCACTAGTGCGGTAAAGTAGCACCATATGTACTGTAAATAAACTTTTGCAGTATATTCGGTCTTTAAATCGGTTCTCTAAATTATCTATAAAAACGGTCACCCATCCAAGTACTGACCCCGCCCAACGTTGCTTAACTTTGGTGATTGGTGATTGGATGAGAACCTCGAGATTGGAAAGAAATATTTATTTTATTCTGTTTTTAGTATTTGTTGTTATAGCGGCAACAGAAGTACATAATCTGTAGAAATTTCAACTGGCTAACTATCACAGAGTTCATGAGATACAGCCTGGTGACAGACGGACGGACGGACGGATGGACAGCGGAGTCTCAGTAATAGGGTCCCGTTTGACCATTTGGGTACGGAACCCTAATATTGGACATTGCTCCCATTTTTACATTAGTCTTTGATAAGATCACATTCACGATTTGCCTTGTGTTTACTAATCCGTTCGGATTAACCACCTGTATAAAAAAATATTAGTAAATGCATTAAATCTACCAAAGTTATTGTGTCGTGTCTGCTGATATGGTCAGTGTGGTGAGTGCAGACTGTAAAGGTAGGAATTACCACTGCAATAATAGTATATCTCATCTCTTCCAACAATCAGCTTTGGTTATATATTTATTAATAATGAAACCAATTTGTATTATTTACGATAAAGAACAAATCTTCCGCCAACCGTCACAGACAGATTTAATATATATAGGTACATATATTTATTTTGATTAAAACATTTTGCTTTCTAAATATATCTCTTAATTGTCCTTCGCAATATAATGATTAGTCAATCAAATTTCAAATTCAACAGTGTTTTGGCGACAGAGTGGGCGTGTATCCTAGATTACTTCTACGTTGTTGCTCTCTCCACTGATAAGTGCTTGATGGTTTGGAAATAAATGCATAATTGATATATGCGACCGGGGCCGGCAAAACGTCCCAGTTTGTCGCTTGCCATAAGGACGCCTTGTCAGGTTATTCGTATACAGATACAAGCAACTCGTCCTTTAGGCAAGCGACAAAGTGGGACGTTTTGCCAGCCGCGGTCACATATATTTGTATATACGTAATAAATTCAATACTACCTACATTCTGGATCCCTTTCGACAACCAGTGGCTCGGTGTCTTCGTCAGGGAATTGTCGAGATTCCATTAAATTTGGACTACCCACTCCGTAACACGTCGAAAACACAAGCACTAATAAATTAGGTTTTAGCCGATTCTACTATTAACTGCTTATCTTATCTATCCCGAAACATCGATATCGATAGTGAAGTGAAGGTTGTCAGTATACATAAATATTGTAGTGTCGATTTGTTTTTACTTGTAGTGGCATATACAATAGCATTAATAGCACTTATAATCGAACCAGTGCTTACCAGTAGATTCGCCAAAATATTGAGCAATGCAAGCTACAACAGAAAACAATAGATTTCATTTCAAGAATTATGCAGCGCCATATCATACGTAGTCTAATAGTTACATTCGTAATCAGTTAAAATTGCATATTCAATCAGAATATGGGCATACTGTGATTAAATGAAACCATTTTTCCTTTAAATGCTTGCCATTTTTTGGATTTTTTTTTGACAGTGTTCATTTAGCCTGGAAACAGAGGCAATACAAATAATAGGGAACAGCTGTTACCCAGGCTTGGCTAGCAAATCATCATTCATTTCGTGTTCGTAAGGCGAATGAAAAAGTATACTTACAGTTGGGCGTACTGTCAGGGTGGTTGGTCCGGGCGCCGTGCTCGTAGAGCTGGAAAGTTCCGTGGCTGGTGGGTGCGCTGTCGCCGTGGGCCGGTCGCGTCGTTGCGATCTCTACCAGCTCATCGGCTCCGCCCGCACCCAGGCCGGCCCCATTCCTGCCGCTCGACCCCTGCCACAACATACAATCTGTTAAGTCTGCATGCACTATACAAGTCGTCACGAACATAATAAATCTATCGCCGCAGTTTGTTCACAAGCACTTGGATGCAGAGCGGCGGATTTGCCCGTTTACTACAACTCCATTTGCTACCCTGAAATACATTTACATTTGCTAGACTGAATAGTCTCCGAGTTGTCATCAACGACAATGTATGATATCTCGCTTGAATGCTGATCGATACATAGTTATAATACAACAACTAGGCCTGTATAAACACATTTACGATCATTTTTTAGGGTTCCGTAGCCAAATGGCAAAAAACGGAACCCTTATAGATTCGTCATGTCCGTCTGTCTGTCCGATTATGTCACAGCCACTTTTTTCCGAAACTATAAGAGCTATACTTTTAAAATATCATTTTATTCTAAGCTGAATAGTTTGCGCGAGAGACACTTTCAAAGTGGTAAAATGTGTGTCCAAAGTGGTAAAATGTTGAACAAGATCTAGTAAGTAGATTTTTTTAATACGTCATAAATCAGGGGTCACCAATTAGTTTCGCTCGGAGTCTGTTTTAAGAAATGAAATGACCATCGCGGTCCGCACAACATTTTATAGAAAAAATATTTATTAAACAAATGTAATTACAGAAATAACAAAGGTATTTTTTTTACATATCAATGAGAAAAATGACATTTTTTGTTCCGGACTATCTGGACTATCTAGCTAGTGACTTCGCCCGGCCGTTTTCAAATTGACGTCAACAAAGATAATGCGGGGGATACATTTTTATTTTAAATTACGCACTCTGTAGTGCAAAAGTTGCTGTGTTCTCGCGGTCCGCACAAAATGGGTCGGCGGTCCGGATGCGGACCGCGGTCCGGATGCGGACCGCGGTCCGCCATTTGGCGACCCCTGTCATAAATGGTACGGAACCCTTCATGCGCGAGTCCGACTCGCACTTGGCCGCTTTTTTTATAAAATTATATTAAATTACTACCTATAGAAATAAAACGCTCCAAAATTACTCTTAGCCTTCATGAAGTTTTTTCACACATTAAGTCAATCCGAAAATGCAATTTAATTACATTCACAATTGCGCATCAGCAGAAAATTAAACACAAATGCAGTTTATTTGATAAGGACAAAAATAAGAACAATAGCCGGTCATCACTTACTTCAATTTTCTTAAGCCTTGTCCCTTCACAATGACTTATATTATTACTGTCTGCAAACACATTAATATGGTCGTAGCCGTTAAATATAAGTAGGTACAATCACCAACAAGGCGGTGCATGGAACGCTATTTCCTTGAATGAAAAGCGGGGGTGGGAAAAATCAATAACCCTCCAGGCGCCGCGCGGCACTCGCCAATATCTTGCTACAATACACTGTGTGTAGTAAACACAAATCGTTATACTATTCATAACTTGCTGATTTATTCAATTCCTCCGATTTTGTATACAGTTAATAATATTAATTAACGCTAGATTCTTTCCAAAAAAAATTTTTTTTAAACCTACTTATATGCCAAATAAGTCAACTGAATGCAAACCAATGCCTTTAACAATCAGTTTGCAGAGTAACTGATACTCTAAACTGCTGAATCGATTTAAGAACAACCGCAAGAAAACATGCTTTACTTACGTAAAAAAGTATCAAAATCAGTATATTCGTCGGAGACCTGTGATGCCACAGACAGACAGACATTGGCGTCAAACATATAACACCCCTCTTTTTGCGTCGGTGGTCAAAAAGGAGGAATATCTACACCCCACACTTGAATAACTAGCTTTATGGTGTCATCGTTGGTAAATCTCGTAGCATGCATATTAACCAGCATTCTCGTGATAATATTAGTACCCGAGCAAGCGAAAGGTTCCAAAATTGAACCACGAGCGTAGCGAGTGGTTTGAGAAGTGGAAGTGGATCTTGAGCGTTGCGAGGTTTTTAAGGTACGAAGGTTAAACAAACTTTGCCTCCGAGTGAAACACAATTTTATTTACCTCACCAACGCGAGGAAACTAGGTACCTACATAAGTATGAAATACCAAAAAAATAAAATCCAAATGAACGTAATAAAAAAATGATTATTAAAAATCATCAAGTCAATTTTACCAGCTAACATCCTTACGTATCCTTATGGAAACAACTCAAAATTTGCATGTCATAAAATGAGGTTATTTGCAAGTGTAGTGAAATAAGAGACTTGGGCGTCGTAATGGATGATAAGTTGATATTTGATTGATTTAATAGCAACAAAGCTTTCAAGGCACTTGGTTTCCTTCACCTAAACGAGAATAGTAAATAGTAAATGATATTTCGTACATTAGTTTCAAGACACTCATTGGTACGAGCAGGGGTTCGAACCCGCGACCTTCAGTTTGTATATTGCATACCTTACTGCTAGGCTACCAACAGTAAGTAAACGCTAGGGAAGGTCTCCAACAAAGTGTACTGCTAATCAGGCCAAGGTCACAGAAACTAGTTAAGTTGGGACTGTACGAGAATATGACCAATCATTTCATCTTTGAACCAGAAGGAAACATTGATCAGGTAATATTAATATGATAAATATCGCAACGCAAGGAGTAAAATGAGTGCTTATCAAATGCAACAAAACTGACACAAAGCTCATGCAGTGGCCATCAAAATGTTGCCTTCATAGAGTAGTAACAAATAAATTATGATTTTGGGCAACTACCCAAATCCACAGTCAGTTCATCACAACTTTATATTCATTTTGTTAGACTATAAAGTTGTGATGACTCACATTTGTCTTATCTTGACAAGGTTCTCAAATAAAAGATACAACTTTTTAGAAAATCTTTTAGTTTCTCAAATATGTATATTTAGGTATAGATCTATCTGTCATAAGTATTAGAATCATAATTATCAAAAATCGTTTTAGCAGACACCATTTTATGTTGCAGCTAGACCTGAAGGCCCTGAAGCAGCTGTACTATCACACATATCTTTTTAAACAACTTCAGGAGAATACTTCATTTAGTTCATATTTGAATAAGAATATTATTAATCTTCCCTTTGTCTAAGCTAGGATCAAATCAGTTTACAATAATTAAACAAATAATATGGGTTCAAAAGGTGCATTGTTAACTTGATTTAGAATTTTAGACTCAATTGTTTAGCATTATCAGTCCATTTCAATATTTACAATTTTAGTTAGTTTGCCTACAGCCTACCTGATGATATGATGCAAAGGCAAGAATCATTGTGTTTTTGTATGCTAGACTAAGGTAACCAGTATGGATATAATAGTTGTATTTGTCTATGTGACAATGTGACTGACAAGTTGTGTTTGCCAGACAATATATACATAAACATAATATTTCCTTATTTTACATACAGTTATACCCCGCTTTACGCGAGAGATGCGTTCCAGGGAAAATCGCGTAAAGCGAATTTCGCGTATATCGGGGTCTTTTAATAAAGTACCAAATTTAGGATCACGCCTTTCGATTTGATCGCCAAAATACTGGTAGAGTGATCTTATTTGTGCCTCTCATTGTATGCAGTGTTTCTGACTGATAAACCAGCAACGGTTTTAGCTTGAAATCCCCAGTAGCATTACCTCTTAGAAGAAGAGTAACCCGAACACCCAATAACGTAATAATACTTATAGTTAGAAGGTAGATTACCATCCGAGGTGGCGCGATGTGCCACGGCCAAGTAAATAACCAATCAGATACTATCAATCCAGTGATCAATACTATCAATCCATTGCATTAAAGCAATACAAAAGTCATCTCTGACTTTTGTATTGCTTTAATGCAATGGGTCCCTTATCCCTTGGAGTGGTAGACAGTCGACCCCTGACCAATTATGCCATTAAACTTTTCATATTTGATTAATTGCAATAAAATCAAAATTCCAATAGCTCATAAACAACATTTGCCACTTGAAGAGTTATAGACATTTGATCCTCAAAACATATCTGATTCGACTGATACCATTCATAAAAACTTGTCATCTAGACTAATTTGAAAATTATATTTTAAAGTAAGAAAACACCCTATTTAAAAATAAATAAAAATACATAATTGATACCTTTTTATACACAGACTGATATGTTGTGTTCATTTTAGGTGTTGTTAACTTCAAAGGAAATCTTTCCATGACTGCTTTCCTGAAAAAATAAACATCGTATGCACTTAAAAATAAAGTAAGTTTTCAAGATTTTTTTTGTAAATTTAATGTGGTAAATTAATTGATTTTTCTCTTACATTAACACAAGAGTACAGTAACGCCCCTTTGAAACAATGTTCGCTTTACCGAATACTTATATTTTTTAGCTTATCATCAGGACAACTGTCTAGACTTAGAATGTAATACAGTAATAATAAATGAAATACACGCAAAAAATAATGGAATTCATAGAGTAGATAGGTACCTTTTACAAGCCTATTGATGTTGCATCATTTCAAAGCGAAAAAGGCATAGATTATTTCCTTCAATTGGTTCTCACAAATTTAAATTTATTTTAATTTAGTTGTCATAATATCCGATGTTTATTACAAATAACTTGTTATTTTTTCCATACTTCTGAGAGATCTAAGAGATGCCAATGCCAAAATAATGACGACAACGACACTATTGACACTAATGACAGTCAAACAAACGTCAAGTCAAAATAAATCTATTCCACCTGCCCAATTTCTTGGTCGAATGTATTCCATTCCACTGACAATACCTCAATGTTCCATTCACATGCCATTCACCAAGAATATAAAAATGTAGAGTGCTGAAATGAAATTAAATATTACAATTCAATTTATAATAATTGTATGCATTTGAATCCAATATGAGTTTTGCTACAGTACGAAATCTATATAGTGGTATGGCATTTACCGTACAGGGCGGGAAGTTGATAACACAAAATATTTAAATTTAAAATGTATGTACTTCTGCTTTAAGTTTAATTTTCTTCCATTATATATCTCGAGTTATCAACTTCTTTCCGCCATATACCGTATATGTTCCACGATACCTTCATGATATGCTCTTCGTTTTCGCAACACGTACGAATGTGTAAAGTACCTTTTCTTCTCTTGCAATGCAAATACGGTATCCATGTGCATGTCCTAATGAAGTCTTAAGAGCTTCCTTTGGACGGCGAACGATCGGAGGAGAAAATAGCCCTGAAGGCCTACCGCGAACCACGTTCGACGTGCTGCCTCTCTGTTACACTTTAGAATTTACAAGTGCGACAGAGAGGTAACACTTCGAATGTGGTTCGCGGTAGGCCCTCCGATACGGGCCAAAGCAGCGTTTTCCGTTTCACGAAATATTAGCACATCGTTTACAATAGATGCCTTAGATTTCGTCCGGTTGTTTATCCAGTTTTTTCCATATTGCCTTAGATGGTGTATCCCTACCAGTCTGCTCCGATTTCCGGTACCTTGGGTCATTGATCCAAAGTGACGGCAACATCGACCGTGACGTGAAAAATTGAATAAATGCGGGATGGATGAAATGGCGACAGGTCTCTGGAACAACTTGCGATCCACGAATGCCCCTTAAACTTAAGGGGAAAATCTACAGGACGATCGTGAGACCAGGGGGCCTACCGCAAAAACCGAAATTCGCAAATTGCGGGGATCTTTCTCTTTTACTCTTCGTAAGACGTAATCAGAGTGACAGAGAAAAATGCCCGCAATTGACGAATTTCGATTTTCCCGGTAGCCGCCCTGTTTCAATATATGGATCAGAATGCTGGGCGACGAAAGTGACGGATGAAAGAGTGCACGCAGCGGAAATGAGAATGTTGAGATGGATGTGTGAATGTGTGGAGTGACGAGAAAGGATCGGATTAAGAATGAGTATATAAGGGGAAGTTTGAAAGTAGCACCGGTAGCGGAGAAGATAAGGAGTGGTAGGTTAGCGTGGTATGGGCATTTAATGAGGAGGGATGAATGTCATATAAGAAAAAGAATGTTAGGAATTAATGTTGATGGACGGAGAGCGGATGGTAGACCGAAAAAACGATGGATGAATTGTGAGAAAGAGGATATGAGAAAGAAAGGAGTGAGTGCTGAGGTGACGGAAGGTAGAGGAGAATGGAAGAGAATAACATGTTGTGCCGACCCCACATAACGTGGGATAAGGGCAGGAGGAAGAAGAAGAGATTTTTGCAGGTGAACTACTTTTTACATCAGTATATATTGTAAACAATGTGCCAATAAATCGTGAAACTGAAAAAAGCCACGCAAGAGCCATCAGGCCCGATATCGTGGCCGATGTCGCTGCCAATCGTTCGCCGTCCAATGGTCGGATCAGTGTAATAAGCCCTCATGAATATACTGAAACACTCAACTTTTCAATAGAACAAGGCGCAGCTCATCGTGCCCTAATTTTTTTTAATTTGCCGCCTTTTCTACTGACAAGCTCACCTTGTCAGAGTATATATAGAGTCTGTTCGGAAAGAGAAGAGTCGTGAAATGTATTGGGCCTCATACATTCCACGACTCTTCTTTTTCGAAACGAAAATAAAGTACTCAATAATAAATCAGGAAGTGAGTTGGTGGCTTAAGACGAACCGATTTTGTGATGTACGTATTGTTTAAAAACCGGTAATTTAGTATTCCCTTTCAACCGATTTGTCTACATGACTGCTCCATGTCAGCCGATTTATATAAAATGGCGTCAGCCGAGTTTTTAGAGCAAGCTTTGTCTACAGACGTTGACGAGAACGCGGTGAATGCTATCGTAGGTTCTCTGGAAAATCAATTGGTTACGTCCGTTTCATCAGTGTCGTCTCAGAACAATATAGTTAATGTTATTCCTAGTCAGCTTACTAATATTACATCAAATCCGAGTTCTATTATTGGTGTACAAAAATACAATACGGACCAAGTGAACATTGGTGAAATAACTACTGGTAATTTTCAACCGGTGGGCCAAGCTGCTGGTGGTGTGACTTATAATAATGTACAGGCATCGGGCCAGGGTTTCGTTTCGCAACAATCGTTAACTAATTCCAGCGAACCCATTAAAGTGATATACTCTCCTCAGACCTCACAAACTTTGTCTAACAGTGTAAACAGAGTGTCATTTCCCTCTCAATCCGTACCGAATGGGAGTATCGGCCTTGCAGCATCTCAGAATCAAATAATCCACACTGGAGCTCCCTGCGCCGTCATCCCGCAGACCGTGAACAAAACCATAACTATGCAGCCACCCCTCGTCATCAAGCAAGGCACTACCGCTGGTCAAGTCGGCATGCAGCCTGGAATGGTGACAGTGCCTATGACGGTTAATTCGAGCATGCCTAATTCAATACCTAATGTTATGACTTTAAATAAGCCAGGAGGGCAAAATGTTGTGGTGACCACACAAAATTTAGGCTCAGGGCAACCTGCAATAATTCCTAATGTTCAAATATTAAATATGAGACCAGGAACTCCATCAGTTGCAGCTCAGAAATCAGTAGCCACAGTTTCACCACGGGTAGTAATTGGAACACCTCAAGTAGTAGGAGCACGAGCAGCCACACCAGGGGTAATTTAGCTCTTATAATATGCTGCTTTTCAAAATGCTGACTAGCACTCTCACCAAATTTACTACTAAGACATTGCCACCACTAAATCTCATTTTAATTTCCTCTAATCTAACTGCATTCACTATTATTCATCATGCAAGGGAACACATGCTTTTGTACATAAATTATACAATGTCAAGGTATTATGAAATAATCATGATTAGTCACCGCCATATTACAAATGATGCTTCTAAATTCACATGAATTTTGCTAGGGATGGTAAATGGGTTAACAGGGCTCATCTGGGTAATCTACCCTATTCACAATTCAGGAGGCTTAACATAGGAGTACTTCTACAGTAACTTGTGTACAAGATATAGCATCTTTTTCTATCTGTATTAATTAGAGAGGAATGGGTTGTCTATATGTTATGCGAAATATTGTTGCAGCGCTCCTGTGCTAAGCCTACAGAATAACACATTTTATTTGAATGGGCACAACACTCAAGATTTTAATGCAATTATTGTAAACACCTGCCTAGTGGTTACTGAATCTATTTTGTTTATTATAAATTAATATATCTAAACAAAACATAAGGGTTTATTCTTCTTTAAATCATATAAATTGTTGAGGTATTTGAGCTTAAGGCTCCTTAGGGTAGTCTTATTCTAACTAAATATACCCAAGTGCTAGTTGTGACAGTTTTAACATTGCAAGTTATTTTTTAAGTACAGTGTAACCTCCATACATCATCACTCGATGTAACAATTCACTCTCTATAACATCAACATTAGTTGGCTATAGTTGCCTTACTTTGGTATTAATTTCTCTCTATCTAACGAAAACTCTATAGCATTAAAAAACGTCTGGACCATTGAGTGTCACTATATAGAGTCTACACTGTATTTCATCCAAAACTTCATGATTTTTCATTTATTTAGGTAAAGCAACTTGGCAGTTATTAAAAGGCTGTAGCAGGATAAGGGAAGGAAAAATGCCCTTTAATATTGCAATTGTGCCAAGTTTGCCTGCAAAAGTCTTGGTGATTCTGCAGATTTAAATAAAAATCCAAATGCATTATATTTGACTTTTCTCCAAAACTAATAAACTTTATTACATTATTATTTTTTCATTTTGTTAAGCTTAGGCAAATATACGAGGGTGGATTGAAAAATTCGCGACCTGAATATTAAAAACAAAACAGAAGTTTTTAAATTTATTTTTATTTCCCCGTCGAGTTGAATGCACTTGTTCCATCTGGATTCCAGAGCCATTACACCACTTTTGAAAAAGCTTTCCTCGAGACCTTCAAAATAGGCATCCACCTCAGCTTGGACCTTGTTGCTTGAAAATTTCATACCACCCACATGTTTTTTTTTAAATTGGGGAACAGATGAAAGTCAGATGGTTGCTAAATCGGGTGAATAGGGTGGGTGGGGCAATAATTCAAACCCACATTTGGCAATCTCCGCCATCGATTTTAGTGACGTGTGAACACGTGCATTGTCCTGGTGGAAGATAACTTTCTTTGTCAACATTCCAGGTCTTTTTATCTTCAAAGCCTCGCGTAATCTACGTAATAATTCGCAATAATAGTCGGAATTTATAGTTTTACCTCTCTGGAGATAGTCAACCATTATTATTCCCTTTGCATCCCAGAAAACAGATGCCATGACTTTATTGGCCGACAAAATTGCTTTGGCTTTTTTAGGAGGTGGAGATCCAGGACGAACCCACTGCTTCGATTGCTGTTTGGTCTCTGGTGTATTGTGGTGGACCCACGTCTCGTCCATAGTTACCAATCTGTCCAAAAAGTCTTGAGTATCGGCTACATTTTATGCGAAACCATATGCGATGCCATTCACAGGTCTAGACATTCACGTGAATTAGTATGGCGAGCGATTTTTTGTTCCACTGAAAGGAGCCTCGGGACCCATCTCGCCGACACCTTGGAAAAACCTAATTCGTTGACTATAATAATTTGAGTTCTTTCATAAGAGATGCCTACGATGTCAGCTATTTCCCGCACCTTTCGCATATAATTGCCACATTGATGTTAGTTACCGTTGTTGGCCTCCCGGGACGAGGGTCATCTGCGATACTATCTCGTCCACGCTTGAATTCAGCTGTCCATTTTTTCACCATCGTATATGATGGACAGGATTGCCCTAATGTACTTTGCATATCATCATAAATTTGCTTCGGTGTCAATCCTTTTTTATGCAGGTATTTAATTACAGCATGGTGCTCTAATTTCTCCATTTTCACGATATCTACCGACACGTAACTTTAAATATGCAGTAAAATTGCTTTTAAGTATAGACGCCAATTGAAATTTCGCGGGAAGACAGTTGAATAATGACAGTTCAAATGGCGGCAGTAAAAAGTTTTTTATTTTAATTGGCCAGGCCGCGAATTATTCAATCAACCCTCGTTAAAGAGAAAATGGAGTCTCTATCACTTATGAAAAAAATAATTAGGTGATAATTTTAAATATATAATTTTATGTTTAAAAGGCCTACCACTCTAATTGTCATTTCTAAATACGCCTTACTTAATGTTTTAATAATATATAGTTTTAAGATAAAATCAGAAAGCAACTATGTCAGAATTAAATAAATAATTGGGTTTGATATTATTACATTTTATTAGTAAGTTTTTGACACAGTTGCTCTTCAAGTTTATCCATCCATCAATATGTGTGACATAACGTTAAATAAAGCTTATTCAAAAACGCCCATTAAATGACTTGCCTCTCACATAAGTCAAAAGTCCAGACTTCGACATTGGCAGAATCCACCTTGCTGAAATTAGCGAGGAGTAAAAGCAATTTATGGAAAAAAAAAATATTACTTGCCTGTTTTTACATAAGTGTTAAAGATAAACTCAATTTTCTCTTAGAATATATTTGATTAAACTTAACAAAATGAAAAAAATATGGTGTATTACATTTTAATAGTCTCAGAGAAAAGTCATTTTTATTGAATTCAGATTTTGTTAATTTTCTGTGGAAGCATCAACATTTTTTTTAACTAAACTTGGTTCAATTGTACTGCTAGATAAAAGGGCATAATACCTTTAATAATTAATACTGTGTAGGTAGAAGGTACAAACCTTGTGTGGTTATTTGTCAAAAGAAATAAACACAATCACAAATAAAAAGCGGCCAAGTGCGAGTCGGACTCGCGCATAAAGGGTTCCGTACCATTTGAGACGTATTAAAAAAAATCTACTTACTAGATCTTGTTCAACATTTTACCACTTTGGACACACATTTTACCACTTTGGAAGTGTCTCTCGCGCAAACTATTCAGTTTAGAAAAAAATGATATTAGGAACCTAAATATCATTTTTAAAAACCTATCCATAGATACCCCACACGTATGGGTTTGATGAAATTTTTTTTTTTTAATTTTATGACTTATTAAAAAAACTACTCACTAGATCTCGTTCAAACCAATTTTCGGTGGAAGTTTGCATGGTAATGTATATCATATATTTTTTTTAGTTTTTTCATTCTGTTATTTTAGAAGTTACGGGGGGGGGGGGGACACACATTTTTTCACTTTAGAAGTGTCTCTCGCGCAAACTATTCAGTTTAGAAAAAAATGATATTAGGAACCTAAATATCATTTTTGAAGACCTATCCATAGATACCCCACACATATGGGTTTGATGAAAAAAATTTTTTTTTAAATTTTATGACGTATTAAAAAAAAAAACTACTTACTAGATCTCGTTCAAACCAGTTTTCGGTGGAAGTTTGCATGACAATGTATGTCATATATTTTTTTTAGTTTTTTCATTCTGTTATTTTAGAAGTTACGGGGGGGGGGACACACACATTTTACCACTTTGGAAGTGTCTCTCGCGCAAACTGCATTTTAGAAAAAAATGATATTAGAAACCTCAATATCATTTTTGAAGACCTATCCATAGATACCCCACACGTATGGGTTTGATGAAAAAAGATTTTTTGAGTTTCAGTTCTAAGTATGGGGGACCCCCAAAATTTATTGTTTTTTTTTTCTATTTTTGTGTTAACATCTTAATGCGGTTCATAGAATACATCCACTTACTAAGTTTGAACAGTATAGCTCTTATAGTTTCGGAAAAAAGTGGCTGTGACAGAATCGGACAGACAGACGGACATGACGAATCTATAAGGGTTCCGTTTTTTGCCATTTGGCTACGGAACCCTAAAAAGGTAAATCATCAGTATCAAAAGTTTAATCTAGTTATAAATTATTATTATAAACACTAAATTTATATAAATAGCCGGGTCCACTCAGAGCGAGCATACGTGCGAGGCAATTTCCTCACGCACAAACCGGCCAGTGTAGACGTGCCTCGGCCGAAGCAGCGCGCTCAGGCGAGGAAAACGCATGCGCCGCCTCGCCCGGAAATTGCCTCTTGTGTATGCTCCCCCTGTGTGGACCCGGTTATTGACAAGTAAATTGCACTTGGCAGGTGTAGGTGGGTGATAAAATAGAACACTTTAACTATATGTTATTGAGTTTATATATTTTATTTCATAGCAATTAATATTTAATATGTTCATTTAAATATTTTTACATGTAATTATTTACTTAGGATTTTATTTATCCTAATTGGTTTATTTTGAACCAGGGTTAAAGTATAACATTTCTACATTGACATATATCTAAGGACAGGCCTTAAGGGCAATAAGAATGGACCAGTACAGCAGTGTCACGCACGTGAATTCGAGCCAATCGCGCAGTCTAACGCCACAATGCGATTGGTTGATGAGTTCGCATCACGCGCCCGATTTGTCGCAACTAGTTGCGTTACATTGCATGATTGGCTCGAATTCGTGAGTGACACCACTGAACTAGCACCATTCTTAGTATCGTAAGGACAGTCCTTAGATATATGTCAATATATTTCTGTGTAAATTACGTTTTGGCAATACATACATCTTGGTATGTTGGTTTTGAACAACTGCCAATTGCTGACAACCAATCCCTTGGTTTTTGGGGAAAAATTGGGAATCTATGTATTATATTTCCTGTTCTCTGTGAAGGCTGTTAATGTTCATATAAATAAAAAAGTATAAATATTACAGGAAAATTTTACACAGATTGACCTAGTCTCACAGTAAGTTCAATATGGCTTGTGTCATGGGAACTAGACAACAATATAAAGCCCGAACAGAAATATATGATCATTGTCAAGAGGGCGCTGTTATTCTCATGTATAGGGTGACAGTTCAGTTTAGTATGAAAAACTTAGTTCCAATGAAATTCCGCAATATGGCGCGTGATCATATATTAAGCAGGATTGTATCAAAAATTTACAAAACATTTAAGTAGAATTGTACTCACGCTTAAAAATACTTGAACATGCAGCGGAACACCTTCATGACGCAATCATGTTCTGATATTTTTGGCCTTTGTTTGCTTTGATGGTGTCCATATAAAGGCATGTCGGTACCCATTTTGGAGCCCCTGGTGCTCAGATATTTAGAGTTGTGCTCAATATACTATGTATTTTATCCAGTTTAATAAGAAGGAAGGTACTTCTTTGCTAGTCTGTTCTATTATAGCTAATTAGGCGGGATCCACACAGAACGAGCCGCCTTGCATGGAAATTGCCGCGCGAGGCAGCTCGATCTGTGTAGACGTGCCTCGCGTGAAGCAATGCGGCCGAGGCACGTCTACTCAGACCAAGCTGCTTCGCGCGGCAATTTCCTCGTGAGGCGGCTCGGTCTGTGTGGACCCGCCTATTCACTATTAAAATTAAGCAAAAATAAAAATGAGCAAATGATTGCTAACCTCTGTGACCATTGTTGTTTTTATACTAAGTAACAACTTTTCTTAAAGTATTTTATACATTTGCCTAGGGCCATTTCTTACTTTCTTTAACAATATGTTTTATAAATATTTCACGTTATGTGCACCATTCATCCAAAATATCCACTAAAATGTGTACCTATCTAACAAATGACCTGCTTCAGTATCATGTTTATGGATTCTGCTATTTTATTGTTTTTAAATACATATGAAATTTAGAGAAATCACTCATTTGTAAAAAAAAAAACAAGAGCTTTAGGTTCAGAATCACAAAGTGAACCATAAATTGAAACAAGGCGTTCATTTTTAGATTACGCTGCAAACTCTGCAGAGTCTACAACCTGGGCAGCAGGGTCATTTGTTGTTAAAGACTGAGAATGGGCAATACCAGTTGCTGAGGGTGGGCCCCGCGCCCGCGGCCAGCTCGTTGGCGCCGCCGGCGCAGACCATCCGGCTCTCGACCGTGCCGGCAGTAAGTAGGCACACCGACTCCACTACTCACCGAAACTTTGAAATTGGACAAGCGCTTGCACTCACTTGTAATAGTACATTACTATAGAGGACGGGAAACGAAGGGTTGCAGGCCAAGTAGATACAGACGGCCGAGCGTAGCGAGGTCGGATAGGGATACGCGGCTGGCAACCACGTTTCTCGCCGAGATTTGTATAGTGCTTTTCTCAAACTTGTAATGAAATAATAATAAAAAAATTGGATGATGATGATATTTGTTTCATGTCCTAACGTGAAAGGTTATTCAGTGCGTGGGGTATTGAAGGGGAACAAAAATTAAATTATTTTGGCGCTACTACGCATGCCATTACGCTTTTATCTTTTCTTTTTCTTTTTTGTGTTTTTTTTTTTATATTATTACTATGAGATAACTAACAGGGGAACGAAAATTTGATTATTTTTACGCTACGACGCATTACGCAGCCCTATAAAGATTTCTGAATGACTGAAAAAAAAACGTTATAGGGCTGTATCTCCTAAACCGTGCGTCGTAGCGCAAAAATAATGAAATTTTTGTTCCCCTTTGAAACGCATAAACAAACACAAAAAAGAAAAAAAAACGCAAAAAGACAAAAAAAAGAGCATTTTGCTTATAGGTTTTAGACGTGTGCGCCGATTAAAAAATGATCGGCGGCGGAGTTTGCCAAAAAATCGGCGGCGACGGCGTGAAATCGGCGTGACCTTGACTTTCAGGTTTCTTGAAAATTTGATCAATTCAGATCACGGGTCGATGAATTACGTATAGTTTTGAATAAACTGTGAGTAAAATATGGTTTGTAAATAATAAAGGATAGGTATAATAACTTGATTTCCGTAGTAACTGGCTTGCATTAAGGGGTTACCTGTTCCCAATGACCTTCGATCCGAACTGTAAGTCTCCATATTCTCATGATTCCCATAAAAAATGGACACGTTTGCCATTCATTCGGCCTAAATTCATGTGTTTTCCCACATCGTGCATTGGAACCGCACAACATGCCAAAAGAATCCAAGGGGTCACCCATGGCATGTTGTGAAGAGCTGAGTGGCGATATTGAGGTCTCTGAGAACGGAGGGGTTTGTTGTTTTAGCTATCCAAGGTATACGAAGCAGTCTTCGTTAACACCACATCTCAAAGCGACAACCTTTGCCACTTCAAACTTTTTGAGGCTCCATGCTTCGGCACCATGCTGGAATATTGACAAGACGAGTTCTCGTACCAAGTACACTTTAGTTGCACGTCGAATACCTCTGTTCTTCCAGATCTTGTCGAGGTTAGCCATAGCACTCCGAGCCGTGCCAGCTCTGCGGCGTATCTCGGCGGTGCAATCACCGGCACTGGTTATTAACCCAAATATACAAACTAGCTCGCTTTTTCGTAATGCAGAGTGCGTCGGTAACTGGGTGTATGTTTGCCCTGTCTACTACCACTACCATTACTTTGGTCGTGGAATGGTTGATCTTTAGACCTCTCTAAAACTTTCATCTTCAATTTTCTTCAGGAAAGCCGCCATTTCAATATATTTCTTGTTATTATTCCCGTCAGGCAGGCGACAATATAGTAGCACAATTTGTTACAAGAACTTTTGTACCAAGTCATATTAGCCCCAGTGATCCAGGTGGCTGAACTGAACCATAGCAACAAGTGACAAGAAAATTTTGCTTCCCCTATTTACAGCTTGTACATATCCGCGGGGCAAGCGTTTGCGCGGTTCGCCAGATTGACAGTGAATCTCAGTCGCTCTCTCTCTCTCTTTCTATTTGTCGACATTTTTGGCACACGACTTAGAGTTATCGCACATCAATGTTCTCAGATTTTTTCTGGACTCCACTACATTTTAAGACGCAAGCAAATAAGCAAGGATGATGGTCGCAATATCAGCCAGTTAGTTTTACTTTTCTCTTCCACCTTGAAGCCCCAAGGAACATAGGCCCTGTGTTTTCGTTGATTTGTTATTGTAAGTATTTCCATGACTGCGCATGCTGCCTTCGTATGTGAGGCAATGTAAATTCACAATTAACAGGTGTAAATCCTACTTCATATATCGGTCCCTCATCTTTCTTGACGCTGGATACTGAGGATTACTCAGTTTCTTAAATCGGTTTGTCAAATAAATTCAAAATTCAAAAAAATATTCTGCAAGTAGGCCTCAAGGGCTCTTTTACAAGTCAATACAACATTTATAATAACATCATATAGTGACATGAAAAATACATAACAACATTTATAATAGTTTGTGCAACTGGCTATTCAGTTTAATTTAATTAATTGATATATATCTGACAACTGTAACACATGTAATACAAAAAAATCCATATTCTAATCCAAATACCAACTTGGAATAGTTAATTGTTAACACTCAAGGTCACGCCGATTTCACACCGATCATTTATCGGCGGCGGCGCCGTGGCAAAAAAGTCCAGCGACGGCGGCGCGCCGGCGCGGCGCACACGTCTAAATTAGGTTTTTTATGGTAGAATGCCAAGACGTGCCATAATTTGACGTTTAAAAACAAAAGAATGTTGCCTTACAGGCCTAGGTGTATAAGGCTGTATGAAATTCCTTTACATATCATCTTCACTCATCGCGCCTGATATGTAGTATTTCCGGACCTAATTTGAAGTAAGTCATGTCAACATTTCATTACAAGTTTGAGAAAAAGTATTTTCCAACAAATATAGCATGAGGCTGTTTGTCCATTTTTAACTCATCCTTTGTGCATGTACAAACCTGGTGAAGGTGCATGTTCTAAGGTAATTAACAAGGTAAGCTAATGGAATTACAGCTAATACCATCATATATATTGTATTGTATTGTATGCGGGCGATTTTCCGCAACTCGACGACTTGCGCCTATTTTGCGTGACATGTTGGGGGTGGGCTAGTCCTGCCAGCCCAGCTCCTCGAGGAATCTTATAATTTATATGTTATGATTAATTAGTTACCTGTGCATTTTGTTCATTGTTTAAATGCAGTGTTGGAATAATATGAAAACTTTATCAAGTGACTTTTCCTCCAGTCGTCTCTATACTTCGCTTGAGAATGATGAAGCTTTATTTGAAGATTATTACGATTACGCATGGCCGGCAGCAGGCTGTAGGAAGGTATTGAGTAATGTCGTTGGTTGCAGCATCCTGGCGTACAGACGGTGTCGACGAGTGTCGCCGCGGCGCAGATGCAGGGCCAGATGGCTGCGGGCGCGGTGGCGGCACCGGCGGCCGTGGCCTCGCCCGCGCCCGCGCCGCCGCCACAGGCGCCCACTGTCACTACACAGGTGCTGGACATTTTACCTTATTCAATTGCGCGCTTCCACGTACACTTTAACGTGTACTTGGGCTTTTAAAATATTGTAAACATTTTATAGTCCAAGGTTAACTTGGTATTTTTCAAACAGCATGGGTACGGTACGGTGACACTTGTCATCTCCATTCAATTCATAACCTTAAAACGAAAAATTTCGCAAAATACTCTAAAAACGATCTCATACATTTAGAATATAATAGTACATTACGATACAAGTGCGAAAAATAGGAAATTCGAAACGAGTGGCGATAAATTAAAACACGACCGAAGGGAGTGTTTTAAATCGACACGAGTTGCGAATTAACTATTCGCACATGTATCGTACAACGTTTTACAGTACATATGGCCCTTTAAATGTTCGACACAGTAACGTAATATGCTACTTCTCGCACTAGTGCTATAAAGTAGCCCCATATGTACTGTAAAAAATATAATTTAACTTATATTAGACTTTTTCTACTGAGTACGGCGAAATTTAATAAAAAGCTATATGTCTGCCTCACCTGTCTATAAGGTGAACTCATACAACACGGAAGTGGATATGTTTAGGGGATGAAACTACGCGATATAGTCATTTCAAATCAATTATCAATTATGTATTGTTTCCAGAAACCTTCAGACAATACAAAAGAAAAATGCAGAAACTTTTTGGCAAATCTTTTGGACTTGTCAAGTAAAGAACCCAAGTCCGTTGAAAGAAATGTGAGAAATCTCATCCAAGAGTTGATTGACGCGCAAGTGGAACCAGAGGAATTTTGTGATCGACTCGAAAGGTTACTAAACGCTAGTCCTCAACCGTGCCTCATAGGTTTTTTAAAGGTTAGTATCTTGAACTATGTTAAGTTGGGAAAATGAATCATTTAAATAAGGGAAAAATGAAGCATTTAAATGAGTAACGTGTATTTTTTAATAGAAAAGTCTGCCTCTTCTGCGACAATCCCTGGTGACCAAAGAGTTGGTAATTGAAGGAATCAACCCGCCGGCGCCGCACGTGGCTTTCTCCTCGATTCCGGCGCCGCCGCACCAGACCATCATGGCCACATCCAACGTGCAGATGGTAAGCAACTCTTATTCACTTTACTCCTTCTCTTCGATAAAAGTACTAATCTATACTACGTTTTTTTTTAAAGATTAGAATTTTACTAATCTCAAAAGTAGTGGCAATTAACATTTTCCTCCGAAGTGCTAGGGTTCCTATGATATCTAATATTGCGGTACACTGACGCATTCAGGCTGCTGCAGTAGTGTCGGAGCACTAGTTTCCAAATATATTATACATTTACAAATCTTACAATTACATTACATTAAAATTTGGGAGCGACTAATTAATAACTGACTACAACACCTCATAAGTCTTACACCAAATCAATGTGGCTTCGTGTCCGGAAGAAGCACATCAGATACAATTCAAACTTTACGTATTCTGCTGGAAAAGGCAAAAGCAAACAAGCGTAACATATGATATTCATAGACTTGGAAAAGGCGTTTGACCATGTCCCTCGAGATCTCATATGGGAATCGCTCAGGCAGCAAAACGTACAGTCAGCGTCAAATACTTTGTAGCAGTCAAAGTGGCCAAATAGTTCGGTACACCATACTAAATATAGGGTGTACCGAACTATTTGGCTACTTTGGTTGCTACAAAGTATTTGACGCCGACTGTACCAGAGAACTACATTTATCTGATACAAGACATGTTCGACGCTATCACCACCCAAGTTGTTAGCCCAGCAGGTTCGTATTCGCGGGCTGGGTTTCCGCAACTCGACGTCGCAATTCGCGCCTATTTTGCGTGATGGTGGGTTGACGGCACTACTCCTGCCAACCCAACTCTACCAGGAAGCCTAGCAGACCCTTGATGTTGCCGACGACTTCTGGGAGAGACCCCGGGGAACCGAGGTATTGTGCCCGGTATTCTGCCACCCCTGGGCATTCAAGAATGACGTGGGCGGCTGTCTCCTCCTCCTCCATGCACGCTCTGCAGAGGGGGCTATCTGTAACACGTAGGGTTAATAGGTGTTTGTTTAGTGGGGCGTGGCCGGTTATGGCCCCAGTCAAAAGCCGGAGCTGTGGCCTCTTCAGCTGTCTCAGCCTCCTCGACAAACCGGGGTCGATTGTCGGGAGGGCCTCCTTCGCCTGCCTGCACGTGCCTAGGTTAGACCAGTACTGTTGGTGTTTTACCTTGGTGTTGCATCTCAGCATGTTCCGGAGCCAGGCATAAGGTAGAGGTATGATTGGCTCCGGTCCTGCCACCCTCAGTTCCGAGCCACAGCCCAGCAGGTTAAAGGTGACAGGTTTGAAATAGAGGTAAGAGTTCATCAAGGTCCTACACTGAGCCCAATACTTTTCAACACTACTATGGATTACTTTACCAAACACTGTCAAAAGTCGCTACCGTGGAACTTACTTTATGCAGATGATGTAGTTTTAATCTCGGAAAACGTCGACCACCTACAACAAGACAAGACTTAAACACCTGGGTAGAAGTGCTTAAAACCAACGGTTTGAAGATAAGTAGGAAAAACCGAACATATATCCTGTATCTTTGACGGGTTAACAGACCCTGAAACTATCAACATCTCGATAGGAGACACGCCAATACCCAGAGTGTCGGAATTTAAATATTTAGGTTCGATAGTGTCCAGCGACGGCAAAATTGATAGCGATTTTACTCACCGTACCACTACAGGCTGGATGAAATGGAGACAGCTTACAGGAGTCATGTGCGATAACAAAATGCCGCTAAAAACCAAAGGAATACTGTACAAAACAGCAATAAGACCCACGGTTTTGTATGGATCGGAGTGCTGGGCTACAAACAAATACCACCTTAATAAGTTACACACTACCGAAATGCGTATGCTGCGATGGTCAGCTGGTGTCACACTCTTAGATAATATCCGGAACGAGTACATTAGGGGAAGTTTTAGAGTCGCGCCAATAATCGACAAAGCCAAAGAAAAACGCCTTAGATGGTACGGCCACGTCCAAAGACGCGAAGAAGACCACCCGGTAAAATTGGCCTTGAACCTGCCTGTAACCCAGCCACGCGACCATGGAAGACCACCCGCCACTTGGCTGACGACGATCGAAAGAGACCTTAAAGAGGCTCAAATTGACAAAAACGCCGCACGAAATCGTGCTCAGTGGAGGTCTTTATGCGGACGAGGAGGGCCGACCCCAAGTAAATGGGACTACCGGTCTAGGGAAGAAGAAGATACAATTACATTACATAATAAAATAGCATCTTAAAATTTAAATAACAATATATTATATTAAATTAAAATTCAAATAAGGGCCTGCATCCCGGGTCACCCTGATCCCGTCACAATAGGCTTGTGGTAGCCCCTCCAGCGCTCGTGCAGCGGGCTGGCGTCCCACTATCTCATCGCCGACAGTAGCGTGTTGGAAGAGGCGTAAATTGCCTTCCTGGCGGTGGCGCTTCTCGCGCGAAGCAGCAAGCAAGCAAAGCAATGGTAAGCGGTTTTCGTAGTCTGGATGTTGCCATATTAAGGGTGTCACATGTGCGTTTATGACTTATGAAGCAATTGTTTCTACTATACAACCTAAAATAAATAATTAATTTGAGCTATCGTTTTATTTCGTCCTCTTGACCGCGGCGAGCTGTGATTGGTCCATTTCATTGTAGTTGACGAAACCGTTTCGAAATGAATATTATAGTTGAGTTGGGAGCCCATACATGAAAAGTACCCAATTACAGTTTGGTATACGTACGATATCTTAATTCAACCATTACAGTCGACGAGTAGAAAAACATATTTTAGTTGGTTTTGGCCGGTGAACCATGGATTTCCGCCGTTGATTATTGTAATAACGAATTCACTAAATCATACTGGTTGATAAGAATATATAAAGTTGTGCTATAATGGTTATCTGTTCATTTTAGGTAGTTTATTTAAAGGCTTTCAAATAAAATTAAGTTTGTAAAAATGCCATAGTGTATCGATATGATTTTATCGACATGGCCACAACTTTTGGCTACTCATTGTTAATCGTACATAACAATTTGGCTGTGTGTGTGCGGCTACGGTGATAGCTGGCTTAGACTCCATCTTTAGGAATATTATATTATATCTATGGATCGAGAGTGTGTGGTATTGAATAACCGCGTAGCCACATGGAATGCGCGCGATCAGATACGGCACGTTGCATAATCGCGATTTTTTTGAGTCCACACTAACGATCATGATACGCATGTGAGCTACGATACGGTGAAATGATACAAGTGTAGACCCAGCTTTAGGTGCAGTGTACAGTTAAAGTTTAATTAAAGAAGTTGGTTGGCATTCTGGTGACCTGAAATGATTCGTGAGCTTGATAGTCCAGAAATACCTATCAGTCTCTTTTTAGCAAATATTTGGTCATATTTAAACTTGGTGCTTGTCTGGTGGTTTCAGACTCAACAACGCTCCATTCGTAATTTGTTTGACCTCGAAGTTTTGTCAAGTCTTCCTGGAGTACTTTCAATGATATCAAAATCAATTGTGACCATTACTATAACGACGTTAATGAACCTGTTTACATACAAGATGGAAACTGGGAACATACAGCGTTTTTTATAAAAATCGTAACTTATTTTGTACCTTACCTATTATGTCGCAAAAAGGTACATATTGTAATATTTTGCACGAAAACTGAAGTCAAGTAAGATTAAGAGCTTGTAAAAGACTTGCCTGCTCTCAACGGCGGTGCATAATAAAATGTGTATGCAAAATGCAAAGCAACTAAAAGTTTGGTAATGTCTAACATGTTCGAGTTAAGTGTTAGTCGATGGATCCTATACAAAATCGAACTTCAAGCAATCGGCCGGGTGCAAGAGGGCTTGGCGGAAAAACAAAAACTATCGGAGCGCTTGATGTGGCCAAAAATGGCGAAAACCCTCGCGGTGTGTCGGTATTTTCCGGTTATTATGTTCGCGATAAACTCAAAAAAGTAGTAAACGGATTTTCATCTGGTTTTCACCTATCAATAGAGTGGGCTCTTGAGGAAGGTTTAGGAGTACAATTTGTTAAGGTTTTGTGTAAATGGTTTGCTAATGATGTCGGAAGAAAACCACGCGTCTAGGAGCTTTAATCGTAAACGCTGCCTAATCCGTTTGAGTTACTATAACTTTACCATCATGCTTTTTAAGCTGTAATGAAAATTTTCAGGTTCAGGTTGCAAGAGGGATATTAATAAAACAAGTTACACTTTAGATTAATTGCTTTAAAAAAACCCCAGTTGCTCTACAACGTTGGTGGTTCATTCTTTATAAATAAACGTTTTTTCCCTATTTAATTGTTGTGTAATTCAAAATAAGAGCTTAAATGACTTTTTCAGCCTGTAATATCAACTATTCTGAAAATAACTCTGGCTGGGACTTCTTAAACATACTGTAATCATTTCGTGCAAAGTGCCTAGTGTCCTGGTCATCATAAAGTCTCGTGGTTTGTCAAATCCTGAGGCTGTCCAAAAAAAAACATGAAGCTGAAATGAAATTTGAGTATATTATTATGATATAAACAATAATCTTTGCTATATTACTATCTTTAATATAGCCCATGCAATTGGTACAATTTACCTAACATCAAATGAGGTAGTTCTGTTTTTTTAACCCTTTTCCAGGCTGGTGCGGCCTCTACAAGATTTTCCCAAAAAATTCAAATATATTCCAATTAATCCACCTTTGATGATTCATTTCAAGACAAGTAACATTTCCTGAAAGTGTAATCTAATTTGAACCTTAAATCGGAATGCTAAAGTTGAAATTCTAATGGCGCGTATGTGGTCGATAAATCGTACTATGCCTGGAAAAGGGTTAATATGTTGGTAGTGATGAATCCAAGTTTTTGTGTTATATGTATTGGTGATGTGAGTGATGAAATAGTAATGACAAATCTATGTTTTCCACCTCGAAAGCCCTTCGGATCATTGTGTGTATAATATACAGTATACTATACAGTACAGTGAGGGAAATTGTTATAACTCTTGTTATATGGACCAGGCTGGTCCTCTGAATCCACAGCACTCGTTTTGAAGCCAGCGTCTGAGGTAGCATTTCGTGTTCATCCTTTAAGACAGAAAATATATTGTAAATAGCTAACGCCCTGTTTTCTGCAGTTCTTTCTTCACGGAATGCAATATTTCCAACTCGCTGTAGAATAGTGTGAAGAGTAATGTTATAAGTGTTGTGCTAACTAGTGAGACGATGTTCTAACAGCAGTATTTGGTTTTGTGCGTAGTACGACGAAGATCCTACTTGCGCCTCTTGGCTGATGGCGACGTTACCATTAACTCGGGCTTACAGCGACGGCACGACCACCTTGACTTCTGTGAGGGCTATACCTGTAAGTGCCGAGTTTCAGGTGCGTCCCAAGTCATTTTGAATGAGCTTCGCTCGTGACTCGGTCTTAAACAGAATAAATTCCGTTCGAGTTCTTACACTTTGCATTGATACTTACTATGAAAAATGTAAGCATAAATGCGGCACATTCAACCGATTGGCAGTCACATTAATAATATGGGTAGTGAACACCAAATTAATGAGAACTTTTCAAAATTATGCGGAGTGGTCAGTACGGCCTGTGGGCGAGCCGAGCTCTTCGCGGGCGTGTTAGCGCATAAACCATCTCATGAGCAAGGCAGGCTCACACATTTTCATGTTTACACCTCCCTGTGCTTATTTACAAGCACTTCATGTCATTTTACAACTTTGCCAGATTTTTTTCGTTTAGATAAGTCTCGGCGATATCCTTGTGATTTTATTTTGCTATTTCATATAACCCAATGTTTTAATAGGTACATTAACTTGTTGTCCATGTATTCTGTGCTTCCTCTGAGAATGCCTCTTTTATATTGTAGGTTGTTGTATTAATGTTCAAAGTTAAAGAAATGTTAAATGTGATAAGTTACTTTTCTTCTGATCAATAAGTAAGACAAATTGAAATACAAATCGATTAATTACGAATCTATAAAATGGAACCTGGCTACAGTAGACCCCTGATTTAAACTAGTTAGATTTAGATAAAACTAACTCTGCCCCAACCGGCAAGCGACAGAGTATGGAAATGTCAAAATATGAAGATTTAAACTTTTAAACTGCCACTTCAGATCACTTCACTTCTTCTGCTTGTATGCATCTATGACAGACTATCTCTAGATTCTCTAGTCATACTTGTGACTATAATACGAGGGCTGCCTTTTAAGTTCTGTCGTTTGGTAAAACTAAAGACAATATAAGTGTTAATTGATATTTATTGTTTTTCAAAGTAATCACCGTGTTACGTATCACACGTTTTTCTTCGATCGAACCAGTTTTCGAAACAGTATACACTTATTAAAATCCGAAGTTGGGATCTCCAAAATGGCCGTTTTGTATGCCTCAACCGCTTCTTCAGGCGTTTGGTACCCTTGACCATGAAGTCGTTGCTTGATTTTTGGAAAAGTGAAGAAGTCATTGGGGCTTAAGTCTGGTCTATACGGCGGGTGTTCCAGATTTTCGATGTTTTGCTCTTTTAAAAACTCAATTGTCTGCCTAGCGGTGTGCGAGCTCGCATTATCGTGGTGCAGACTATACGACGTCTGGAGTTATTTTTTCGGAACTCGCTGATAACTTCTGGTAAACAAACATTGGTATACCAGTACGCATTGACCGTTTTACGATCCTCTAGCACGGTGGTGGGAACGAGGCCACTTTTCGCTACAAACGTGGCGACCATTTTTTCAAAGTGCTCCGTGAGCGTATCACTTCGGCCGGTTTTGGCTCATCTTGGAACACCCAAACAGTCGACTGCTGTTTAGAATCCGGATCGTAGGCACATATCCAAGACTTGTCACCACTGATAATGTCGTAAACGTGTTTAGAGTTTCCTCGGTTGAATTTTCGAAGAGTTCTGCGACACCATCTAACGCGAGCCGTTTTTTGGTCTTCACTGAGTAAATGTGGTATCCAGCGTGAGATCAATTTTTTACGCCTAAGTGGTCATGCAAATTAATTTTGAACACTGGTCCCTGAAATACCCAATGAAGCTTCTATCTCGCGGTATGTCGCATGGCGATCTTCGACGATCAGCTGCCGTACAGCATCAATGTTCTCCTGATTCGCGGCTGTTTTTGGTCGCCCTTCACTATGCCTATCAATAAGACTAGAGCAACCACGTTGAAATTCTAAATACCAACGTTCCATAATGCAGAGGCATGGTGCTTCATTATTAAAAACAGTAGTCAACTCTCCAAAGCACTGAAGACGCGTTAAACCTCTTTTGAAGTTGTAAAAAATTATCGCACGTTTATTTTCCTTCGAAATTTCCATTTTCACAACTGACTTGTCAACTTTGAACCGACGCTGTACTGAAATGATTCGGCCGATCTCGAGTCATTCTTTTGATTTCGAGTTCTGAATTCAAATATTTTACGATGATACTAGTGAAGTTTGAAGTGAAAACTTCTTTAGCGGCGCTGTGACTTTTGTGATGGGGAAAAAATGTTAAACTCGCGACAGGGGTCACGTGACCGACAAATTGAAAATTCGTAAGACGGACACGTGACATCATAGTGACGTGCAAATTGAATTTCATCGAACCATGGTTATTTTTGAAAAATCGTATCTCAAGTGTGACATTTTATTTTCTTCGTAATCAAAGTGCTAATTGCGTTGTATTGCTGTGTTAATTGTGTTGTATTGTATCTTTGTGTTGTTGGGTGTCCATAATTGTAGATACTCCAATTTTTCCTTATCAAAAAGTTAAATAACAGAAAAGAAGCGTGATTGTTTTACTTAATATAATGGTGAACCATTCATTAACATTTACTAATTGTTTAGGCTGTACGAGGGCGGTTTGAGTAGTCAGTGAATTTTAACATATAAACTTTTTAATTACAATTCTGAACTCCTTGGTAGCTGGCAGTTTTTTTTTAAGACGGGGCAATAAAAAAGTTTTTGAGGCGTATGTCAAATACGATCGGAAAATTGTTGGAAAATGGAGAAAAGCGAATTTCGTGTGTTAATTAAACATTACTTTTTACGTGGAAAAACTATTAAAGAGACTGAAAACTGTTTAAAAAAATATTATGGGGAATCTGCTACTTCTCATAAAATGGTAAATAAGTGGTTTACAGAATTTCGTTCAGGACGTACCACTACCAGTGACGCAGAACGCTCTGGAAGGCCGATTGAAGTGACCACTGATGATGTCGTGAATAAAGTTCACGATATTTAGTTAATAGTGAAGATTCGTGAGATAGCTGAGACTGTACACATTTCATCTGAACGAGTTTTTCATATCTTGCATAATATTTTGAATATGAAACAGCTTTCCGCAAGATGGGTGCCGGGTTTGCTGACAGCCGATCAAAAACGACTTCTTGCAACAACTTCCGAGCAATGCTTAGCCAAATTCAAGTGTAATCCTAATGAATTTTTACGTCGATTTGTGACGGTAGATGAATAGTGGATCCACCATTATACGCTAGAGACGAAAAATCAGTCAAAACAGTGGACTTCTGCTAACGAACGGGCCCCAAAGAAAGCGAAAACCGTTAATTCGGCAGGAAAGGTAATGGCCACTGGTTTTTGGGACAGCCAAGGGGTTATTTATATAGATTATTTAGAGAAAGGTATAACAATAAATGACCCTTATTATGCTACTTTGTTGGAAAAATTTAACGCAGAAGTGGTGAAAAAACGGGCACATCTGGCAAAGAAGAAAATCCTTTTTCACCACGACAATGCCCCTGCACACTCGTTTAGCAGTCGCCACAGCCAAATTAGTAGAATTGCGTTACGAAATACTGCCCCACCCACCTTATTCTCCAGATTTGGCCCCCTGTGATTATTTTTTATTCCCAAACATGAAGAAATGGCTCGGTGGGAAAAGATTTTCATCAATTGAGGAAGTTATAGCTGAAACTGAAGCATATTTTTCAGGGTTTGACAAAAAATTTTTTTGGAGGGGTTGAAAAAACTGGAACATCGTTGGATGGAGTGTATGGAGTTGAAAGGAGATTATGTAGAGAAATAAAACTAAAAAAGGTGAAAGTTTTTTGCAAAAAGTCACTGACTTATCAAACCACCCTCGTAGTCCTGCTCACGTCTCATGAATTACTCTGTATGTGTATATATTAACACTAAAATTCGCATTTCAAAATATCTTCCGCACTTAAATTTATTTACGTGTAGGTATAATAGAGAATTCTCTTTTTATAATACTACTACTCAATTTCTCCAAAATATCAAGAATGCACAACGTTAATATTCAAGTTTTCACTTCTGCCGGCACTCCCGGAGTGCAACCCGATTTTTTTATAAAATCGCGGGAGGTTTGCAAACGACAGAACTTAAAAGGCAGGCCTTGTATAATTATGAATATGCAATTGGCTATGTGCGGCATTTTGGTGACCTTTTGCTGTTATGGACCACTTTAGTTTTAAGGCGGTTGTCAAATGTAAAAGTTTGAGCCCACGAAATGTCGTGCGATGTCATGTATCGTCATTAGCTTTCCCACTACGCACTTCGCCAAAAGTCAATTTTATTAATTTGGCAAGTATTGCATTCGCATACTGAGTCTTTAAATGACTGTAAGTTTGAAATCGAATAATAATACGTATTTATGTGTCGCGTTATATTTGAGAGCTTTATTGTAAGGATAGGTTTTATGCGAGGACACGTTGTGATGTGTACCGTAATGAGCAGTTGTGTTGGTAACTCAGCCCTTGGACGATGATGGCACAAGCCCCACACTGACGACGCTGCTGCCGCCCGTGCTGCCGGCCAGCATGGCGCCGGCGCTTGTCCCTACTGCTAAGACTATTAGCGTTGTGTCGGTGCAGACTCCCAACCTGCAGGTTTGTTTGCTGTCCCAACGGATCTTACGTGCATCGGTGTCAACTTGTAGTCTTATTTGCTCGTTTGTCGATAGTTTTCCTTCAACTGGTACGAGTTGCCATTTGCTTTTTAATGAAATGAGTGAAAATTTAAAATAGTTGTCAGGATCACGTTAAACATCCGTGTTGCATATATCGGTAATATTAAGCACATATTTTATAAAGGTGCTTCGTAACAATAATACAATAGTACAACTCGTTAAGGTTGGCCAAAGGTTTATGTTGGGATCACCTTGCGGAAGGTGCCCATAAAGTTTCCTAATCTTAATTTTGAAAGTACTTTTTATTCATGTGAATGTAAATTTAGCAAGTCTTTGTTTTATTTCATGTAAAAAAGCTTCAGCTCTGTCGTGTTAGCCCGCGAGCCTGGAACAGATTTACATAACCAGCATCCCGGGTGGTAAGTGGTAAAGTGGTTAAGAGCGATGTGTAATGAGCCCTCGTGGACCTGACCCTGTTTCAATCGGGATGCGTTGACTCATTTTTTGTTTGGGTGTCTGCCGTTCCTCAACCCACCAACAGAGCGGCAGCTGTCGTCCACGAGGGTTCATTACACATCGCTCTTAAACACTTTACGAGTTATCGCCCGAGGTGCGATGACGAACTTAGCGCTTGGCCCGCGGTCTGTGTCAGATTATTTTACTGGCTCAAACTGCGATTAGCTGTAGTGCATGTTTTTTTACAATAAGAGGCTTAAAACATTTGTATTATTTTGAATATTTTAATTATGCTGTTAAAATAAATTGGTATCGTGTGGGTATAGTTAACCATTAAAGCATTTTAAAATTAATTTAATCGTGATGGTCAAAATTTATATATTGTGGTAGCGCAAGGGAATTCCAAAGAGGGTTGTTAGGTTTGTGTAACTTTCGGTACCCAAATAAATAATTTAATAAGTTATTAAATATGTACCTACTTTGCTACGTTTCCTTCAACGTAGGCTTACTGGATACCAATTAAATGTACTGCAATATGTTAGGAATGAGGTTAATGTTTGTGTTATCGGCATACTCAGTTTACGCATAAGATATATTTATGTGCTTACTCGTGTATGCATCGTTGTTGATATAATATATAACATATCATTGATATTATTGCAATACAGGCCTCAGGACCGCTTCGTCCACAATCCTATTTCGTCACTTTTTTAAATACGACTCGTAAATCGTCACCTTCCTAACTCGTCCACATCACTATTATGGTTACAGTCCCAGATTCCTACTTTGACCACAGTTCCGGCTCGTCAACATTATTGTATCATGAATTATCCTGACTGCTTTCTATAAATGAGACAACATCGGCACTTTACATTTACTTTTGCATTGCTTTTTTAGTTTTTTACTACTGAAAAGTTTTGTTGGCCAGTCATTTTCACCTCCACCATACCATAGGGACCATATAGGAATGTGGACGAGTTAGCACTGTGGACCATATAGGAATGTGGACAGGGTAGGAAAGTGACTGAATAAATGAATCAGAACAGTGGACTATAATATGACAATATTGTCAAGTTAAGAAGGTGACGAAATAGGATTGTGGACGATGCGGTCCTGAGCCCAATACAGCTACTGCTTGTTCCTAGCAAGAGAATCGATGGTGATAGTGGTAATAACGAACCAAGTGTTTTTGATCGACATTTCGTTATTTTAACGATATGGAAACATGGCATTACTGTAAATAGGACCATTGTCAATGTTATCTACTATTATTTTTGCAATTACATATATGATTGATTGATATTAATATTAATGTACGAACATGAACGTTATTTATGCCATTTTGAAAACAGAACTAGAATGCACTATACGATAATCATCTTCACTTCCTCGTAAATAACTACATATTTATTACAACAGAATAGAACACTGCCATGAAGTCCACTTATTTGATTGTACTTGGCTCTTGGTATTGTACTAAAGCAAACCACTGTTACGAGATCGGGATATTTATACAACATATAAATGTTTTTTTTTCTTTCCTTTATTAAGAAACAAACGGTAAATTACAATATGCAGTATTATTAACTATTGCATTTTAAAGTTAGACCTACGGTTTTACATCGAAATCTCGATCGAATTGAAATCGAGAACCGAGGGAAATAAAAATAATCCAGAAGGATATTCCAAAAAGTATCTTATACCTTTAAACGAGCAATTCTTGTATATATATATATATATATATATATATATATATATATATATATATATATAAAATTTGGTATATGGGGGTTTTTGGGGGTATACAATCTATCTAGATTAGTCTTATGTTTGGGAAAACGCGTGTTTTCGAGTTTTCATGCGTTTTTCTTTCGACGCAGAATATGGTCGCTAATTTCGTGTTGCCGGCCACTGTCCGTCTGGTCCAGCGGGTTAAGACGCGGACTGCTAAACGAGTGTTACGGGTTTGAATCTCGCCCGGTGACTAACTTTTGTTTTTTTTTTTATATGTTCAAGTTTATATATTTTTTTTATTTTTTATTGTTTTAGACAAGTTTAATTTAGTAAAAAAATGTAGTTAAGATTATCACCTATACACCACCATATTATAAATAGTTATAACCGAGCAAAGCTCGGTCGCCCAGGTACTAGGTATAATATGAGAAAAGTATGTACACGCTAGTAAATACCTGGTGACTCGGCCAAGTCGCTCGTTCGGTCAATTATGCGATTATATTGGCTTTAGGATCTATGGACCATAGACTAAATATGGTATTTTAACATTGAGCAACGATGATAAAGAGACTACAGATTTCATGCTTTTAAATGTTGTTTATCCTAACAATTTTAGTCTTCTTAAATAGTTTTTGATTCTATTCATGAAATTAATCTGAAGGTATCTCGGATTGTAATAATAAACTTTGTTTTTAGTTTATAGTAGCTTGGCATGAAAAAATCGACAGTGTTCCTTAGTATACACACACCTCCATGTTACTTACTTAATTGAGATTTTTTTTTCAGCCTAAACCTGCAGTAAAACCTGGAAATACAATAGCGGTGTTACAAAATATACCGGTTCATACAAAGATAAACGTGAGCAAAGTGGGAGGCAAAGCGATGACTGTCAATAGTAAAGCAAATTTCAATCGATCAGCGGCGGCGACCGCGGCGCTCTCCACAGTGTTGACCCCCGGAAAGTCGCTGCTGAAGGAGAAGGAGAAGAAGTCGTCCTCGCAGTACTCGCAGCCGTTCGTCGACGACAAGATGGCCGGCGACGACGACATCAACGACGTGGCCGCCATGGGCGGGGTCAATCTAGCCGAGGAGAGTCAGAGAATACTCGGCTCCACTGAGATGATCGGAACACAAATAAGGTGCCTCATTTCAAATATCAATTGCGGTAGTTTTCGCTAGTTTTACGGTTTTTTTACTGGTTGCTTTACTTTCCATAGTTCTGTATGTGTATATGTACCTCCTACCAGTTATTTTCTTCAAATCTAGGCGTTCTAGACTAAATACAACTTTAAATGGTAATCTGCACCTAAATGGAAACTGTTTCATAATATGATCAGGATATTAAATGAAACGCTAGATTACACCTAAATATACGTACAAACTTAAATGAAGTTATATTGGGGTTTATGAAATGTAAGGTCGTGCAAGGACGAGTACCTGGTGCCGACGGGGCTGATGTCGGCGCGGCTGAAGGCGGCGGCGGCGCGGCACGGGCTGGAGGAGCCGGCGCCCGACGTGGCCGCGCTGCTCACGCACGCCGTGCACGAGCGCCTCAAGAACCTCATCGAGAAACTCGCGCTCATTGCGCAACATAGAATCGACCTCGTTATAAAGGTAACTACTATTAGCCACCGATGACAACCAAACTATGTATATTATCTCGTAAGTAGGGTTTGCACGACGGATTTGAAATGTATGGGAAGATCCGCGGATGCGGATCCAGATCCGGATAATTTCATACATTTAGGATCCGGATGGCAAACCCTACTCGTAAGACTCAATGTGCATTATAATGTACACTCCGATTCAATTAATACGCATTTATTTTGTTTCATTGCTTTCTCAAACAAACGATATTCATATCAATTTACTATGCAACAAAGGCCAAGTTAAAAATAGGAAATATTTGTACGGTGCGCTTTACGAGGATAAACGACAATATATCTTCTAATGATTCTACATTGGAATTACTACACATTATCCTCATACTATTTATACCCGTCTGTTTAATTCAATTTCTAGTAACTACTCTTAAAATATAATCTGAATGATTTCTTTCTACAAGTCATATTTTCATGAGCCATGTACAAATTAGTTTTAAGCACTGCTTTTTATTTGCGATTTGTCATGATACGTATATTTCATACCAGTTTTATTGTTGAGTAAAAGACAACAGTGTTTTTTTATATACCGTAATAAAAAAGGAAGACACGACCAAAATTACCGTTTAGTTTTCCTTGTGTTTAACACCACACTGCATTGTAAACCTTAGAGCAAATATATAAGGCTAACTGCTGGTCTGTTAAGAGCGCTGCAATTCGAGTTGAGCGGGCGATTTAGGTATCATCATGCCAATGCGATTGCGCCACGCCGTTTTAAACACTGCATAGCGAATGTTTATTTCATAAATGTATATTTCATGTTGAACATGATGTATAATTATGTACATAATGTATGCTTCGGGGATGAATGTTGATGAAGTTGCATCGACTGACACTGGTAATCTCTACTAGTACCTATCAGGGGGACGAAACTGACCCTTTCGGGTATTATCGGCTGCGTTTGGTTCTGCATTGCTACGAGCAATTATTAGGGTTGGCACACCTTGTCGTCCCTTTGTGGGCACAATCACAGATAAGATAAGGTCTTGAATTTTGACAAACCTAAATAGCCGAAAAGGATAGTGCAATTCATTAGAAAGGGATAGCATGATTCTTCCCTGGATCGCTGTCAAACTGCTGTTTTATTACTTATTCTGTGCTAATATAGTCTATCTGTCTGTTACTTCTTCACGCTTAGATCGCTGAACCTGTTTCAATTAAATTAGTAGATAGTTTGAAGCCCGAGCACGGATATAGGATAGTTTTTATCAATCATCATCATCAATAAACATCAGTACCAACGTTCAACTTTCATGACAGAGTACGGTTTGCAGAAAAATAAATACAGCAAAAAATACAGTTATACTACTAAGTAATTACTTGTATTTTAAACCTTTGTTTCTTCGCTAAAATGTTTTAAAGGTTTGAACAGATTACTAAGATTTGTTCCATGGATTTTGCTGTTTTGATATAATTTAATGTTAACGATTTTGTTAATTCTGCAAGCCTCAGTTTTGGATCTTCCAACAACAAACTTAGCAATCATACCTAAGTGTATCGATATATTGTAACTCAACTTTTCTTCGCTTTAGCTATTATACACTTGCTTCACGCGAATTTAAAGTGTCAATTACAGATTTGATTTGATCATAATTAATATTAGGTAGCATTTATCCCTTTTGCCCCATCCATAGATGGTCGGATCCTATAGAATGAAATTAAAACAAAAAATATTACTTTGCTTATCCGCGAAAAGATAACGTGCTAGTCAATCAGTCCTAACCCGTTATACTTACTTGCTTATTTTTACGTGCAATTAATATTCCCACCCTCCCACCGCAAAAATAAATACGTAAATAAATATAACAACCCACCACCGAAAATACAAAACTCGAAACGTGTTTCGCCTCTCTACAAGGCATCCTCAGGAGATGTTGACGGTCTGAAGTCCGACGACTGTATAGAATGCTATACGCAATGCGATGAAATTTTTACTCACTTCGTAAAACACAAAATACTTACTCAATCCTGCCTTTACATTTTGGAAACTTGTAAATTTGTTCAACACAGAATTTAACACAAGACGGGGAGGCATACCCTCCCTACCTATCTACACACAATTCAAGATTAATGCCACCACCCTCCCGATTACAACCACATTCGTCTGGCCCTTTAAAAATGTCAATAAAACTATACAATAAATTACCTGAACAAATTAAAAACAAGAGAAAGAAAGTATTTATATATATATATAAAAAACACCTAGGTTGCGTTAATTTAAAACAGAGTATCTATGGCCGCCTCCTGTTTTCATCATCAATAGCATTTTCAGCGCGATCTAATAATGGGAAGTGGGTCTAATTTGAAATTGCTCACAAGATTTGACCAGAACAAACATATTACAAACAAACATTGCAAGTTAAATAAAAGCTTGTAAAAAAGAAAATAAACATTATTCATCAAATATTCAAATGTATTTATATTTTTACGAAAACAGAATTTGCTAAACTAATGACATAAATTGATACCTCAGCATTTGTCAAGTTGAATTTGACGACATGTAAAAATAATGTTTGTTTTTTTGAATTTGTCAGACCGACTCCAGGTACGAAGTGACACAGGACGTTAAAGGGCAGCTCAAGTTTCTGGAGGAACTCGACCGCGTGGACAAAAAGCGGCGGGAGGACTCCGAGAGAGAAATGCTGCTCCGGGCTGCCAAGTCCCGGTCCAAGAACGAGGACCCCGAGCAAGCCAAGCTCAAAGCGAAGGTGATTATTAATATATTATTTTTATAATATTGTTTGCTAAAATTCAACGAAATGTAACGTAAAATCTGTGTGTTACTCAGAACACATCGCGATCCAATTATTTTGTTTGAACATTATTTTCGGAAATTGAAAAAGAAAATGTTATTATTTTATTTCAAAACATGTTGTGTTGTATTTCGGGCTCCTACCCAAGTCAGTTGTGACCGCCTACGAAACTGGAGATCCTGGGTATTTATTAGTATGTTTATCACAAACATTTGTTTTGACGACCAGTCTGGCCTAGTGGGTAGTCCCCTCCCTACGAAGCCGATGGGTCCGGGTTCAAATCCTGGTAAGGGCATTTATTCGTGTGATGAGCATATGGATATTTGTTCCTGAGCCATGGGTGTTTTCTATGTATTTAAGTATTTATAAATACTTATATTATATATATATCGTTGTTAAAGTACCCTCAACACAAGCCTTATTGAGCTTACTGTGGGACTTGTCAATTTGTGTAATAATGTCCTATAATATTAATATTTATTTATAAATTTATATTTGAGTTGTATATGTTTTCTGTGTATTTAAGTATTCATATATATCGTCGCCGTAATACAAATTTTATTGTGCTTACTATGGAACTAAGTCGATTTGTTGAAGATTGGTCCGTAATATTCATTTATATTATTGTTATTTTAGGCCAAAGAAATGCAACGTGCGGAACTGGAAGAGCTGCGGCAGCGGGAGGCGAACCTGACGGCGCTGCAGGCCATCGGGCCGCGCAAGAAGCCGCGGCTGGACGGGCCCGGCGGCGGCGACCTCGTGCCCAACGGCGCCGCGCACTCCGCCACCGGCTTGGTAACTCATATTGCTCACTCCTAAACAGCCACCAAAAACTTTGTCGAAAGGGCCCATGATGAACTATATGTACGAGACAATCTGTCAAAAGTAAGGTCGAGGTAAAGTTATATACATATATTACAATATTTGAATAAAATAATAGTACATTGTAGGAGAGGCCGGATAACCGCTCAATAATGGACAAGTGAGTTTGAGGGTCGACACGGTAGTGGAGGCCCTCAAATAATATGAGTCCATCTTTAGCGTTTCCGGCCGAGGCATTGCATAGTGTTTTTCACGACTACTGCGAGGAAATAAGAAAACATTTGCATAACTATAAATACTTTAATAGACATTAATATTTATATTGGTGGACAATTATTGAAAGAAAGCGATATATTTTTGCCAGGAACATTTATATTTTCTTCACTAGATGAACTCATTTTTATAGCGTAGATACGTGTTTCTTGTACTTTATAGTCAAAGACAATTTACACTATCCAATTCAATAAGTGTTTTCCGATCCCGCCTTTTTAAAATTACTTTTAAGAGGCGTTTTTAAACCTACTCTAAACTTAGAAGCGTTTTTGCTAAAAAACCACAAAGAGCTACAAAAGTAAAAACTAAAGTAAAAAAGTTGCGCCAAAAAAAGACCCTTTACCATCACGAATGACAGCTATAATCATATAGCAATGATTGCCTACTTTCCAGCTAGGTTTTAGACCATCTCTTGCCACATTTCCGAACAGTGGCGTGAAAAGTTTCTTTATTAGCTTCGCTCGGGTGAGGAAAACGTGCGCGCCGCCTTGGCCGAGGCACGTCTACACTGACCGTATTGTGCGTGACGAAATTGCCTCGCGCGTATTTTCGGTCTGTGTGAACCCGGCTATACGTAATAAAATGATGTGCAAGTGAAAGTTGACACATGAACGTTTGACGTAAGCATACTAATGATGATTTGTGTGGCGCGCAGAGCGGACGCAGCCAGCTGGCGCTGCGCTCGCGGCTGAAGCGCATCAACCACCGCGACATGGTGTTCCTGCTGGAGCAGGAGCGCGACACGGCGCACTCGCCGCTCATATACCGCAGTTACCTCAAGTGACCGGCAAACCCCGACCACAGGCCCGTACTCGGCTATCCGCCGACCACCATCAATCCGAACTACAGCACCAACGAGAGGGTTCCAAGGAAAACGTATGTCGCACGATCTGCTAATTAGCAGCCAGGATCTGAATGACGAAGTTGTGAAACCACTGAACGGTGTGTCAGACACCCGACTTTACTTATTTCACTCTTCTTTGCGACTCGTGCTAACATATATCCGTTAGTGTCTGTATGTGATAGTAATGATAGGACTGACTTATTGAAATTATTCAAGACGTCAAACAGTATGATATGGTATACCTAAAAGTAAATTAAATTTGTATATACAATGTAAGGGACTGTTACATACATAATATATTAGTTTTTTGTCTATTAACAAAGAACGTAAGCGTTAAATGAATCAGGCTTTCTTCCTTCAGCTGTACATAGAGCTGCAGTCTTGCTAAATTATAAGTAATTGGGTACTTGACACATGTTGAATATTATAACAAAATTTAGTTAAATGGGTAGAAAATGAGCCATCCATTATAAAAAAGTGGAATTTAAAAAATTATATTGAGATTATATAAAAATAAAAGGCTCCGAAGTCTCAAAAAAAAAATTATTTTTTTGTCTTTCAAAAATAGAAAAGAAAAATGGTACCATTCGAATCCTTACATTTTAGTGAAAAATAAATTGTATGACAACTATACACATAAACGCAATATTTGAGGGTCAAAATGGCAATTTCCTTGATCCTCCATACATTTAGGACAGACTTATATGATGTGACGTCACATCACCTTATCATTTTGTTAGAGGCGTTTAAATCGTCAACTGCGAGCGTCAGACTTTAACTCTCATTTCTGACCTTTGTGTTGCTTAAATGCCATGAGTCCCATATAGACATTTGATCCTCAGGAAAATCAAGATCGTTTGACATTATTTACAAAAAACAGTCAAGTAGCCAATTATGAAGTTGTTGACAGCGTGGAACGTCGCATGCAACGCTCGTTAGCATAAGGTGAGACGCAAAAATATCAATAGTAGTTTCTACACTTGATAAAATACTGGTTTTGTAAGAATTTTCTACGTTAATTAATTATACATCATGTTTTTCATTATTGTTTAAATGTTTAATGAAATATTTACAAAAACATATTCATATTACAAATATGGGTTTACAAAAAATGTATCATTTATTTCTCAGCGTTATCTGTCTACTAAAATGAATATACAATAATGGTATTTTTCTTCTATTTACCGAAGTGGTCATTACTTTATCTTACTTTGTGAAGGAAAGGAAGGAAAAAATAGGTATGTTAAGGACTGCTATTAATCAATTTTTTTTTCTAAACATAAATACTTACGTGATGACATAATAAATAAAAAGTCATTACTCCCCAGGAAATAAAAAGGGGCTATACATCCCGATTCGCCCGCGTGCAATACTACGATGTGTGATAAAAACCATATTTTGCTTGAGATGATTAATGTATTTTAGAACAACTGTTTGTTGCAATCGTTAAGTTTAGTAACGTTTAAGCAGTTTTATACAGGTAACCTTTCTTATTTTAATAATATCGGACTGAGTTCTGGCCCCTGTTTCACCACGGTGACAATCACCTGATAGTGACAATTCGCCGTATATTGCTGGTCCAAGTAGGAAATATTGACGCTAGGTAGCGTCATCACTTATCGGCCTTGAAATGGACAGCAAATTGTCAATGTCAATAGGGTTCTTTCCATCTACAAATTTTAGGGCAGAATTGTATCCCAATAAATTCTTTTGGATTATAAGAACATGTTAAACTACTTTTAGGGGACCTGTAATGACCATAGTTTTGTAAATATTGAATTTAAAATACCTTTTGGCACACGTCACGTGACCAAGCTCGAAACGTCATTGAAGATTCTGATGACGTCACAACTCTCGGATTGACACTGTTGACAGTTAGGCGATAAACAACAAATGACAAATGTCAGTTGACAATTCGTATCTTCTACGTGCGTATGTAGTTATGTGTCAAACCGTAAACTGTGACGTCACACAATTTTCAAACAGCGTTTTGGGCGCGAAAGCATCTGTCAAAATATATTTTGCTAATTTAACATATTTAAAGCCGTTTTTGATATAAAAGTTGAATTTTAGGGCAACTTTTAATTAATATAGAATGTAATACGAGCGTTCCAAAAAATTGGAAACAACCCTATTGTCGGAGTGGTGAAATAGGCCCCTGGGAGCAGTTTTGACTTGTACATACCAGCATATTACTTAATCCTTTCACCAACGTTCTTAACTTTCGGTATCAGAAAACGCATTTTTTTTTTCTAAATTGCCATGTAAATTGTGTCTATTAAATCTTTTATAATTAAATTACTTGTGCAGGTAAAGCTTGCATTGATTGTGGATAGCTTTTCTATCTTATTAAAATTGTAGTAGCTGGGCTGTATTGGCTAGTATTTATAGTGCAATAAGATATAAATTGGTACATTCTTACACGCTAGCAGGAAGGAGATCGTCGTTGAGAATACAAAATCCGTAATGTTCTCGATTTTTAGGGTTCCGTACCTCAAAAGGAAAAAACGGAACCCTTATAGGATCACTGCGTGCGTCTGTCTGTCCGTCTGTCACAGCATATTTGCTCCGAAACTACTGGACCAATTTGGTTGAAATTTGGTACAGATATGTAAATTTGTGACTCAAAGGCGGACATGTAACTTAAATAAATGAATCTCAAACATAGGGGGAACTTTTGGGGGGTAAATTGTGTGATGTACGGAACCCTTGCAATGCGAGTCCAACTCGCACTTGGCCGGTTTTTTATTTATTAACAAATTGCGCGGCGTGCTTTACTAGTACCTACGCTACAATCTCTACATGAGTGCCACACGGTGGGCGGAAACGCTAAAAAAGCGGCCAAGTGCGAGTCGGACTCGCCCATGAAGGGTTCCGTACCATTTATGACGTATTAAAAAAACTACTTACTAGATCTGGTTCAAACCAATTTTCGTTGGAAGTTTGCATGGTAATGTATATCATATATTTTTTTTAGATTTTTCATTCCGTTATTTTAGAAGTTACAGGGGGGGGGGACACTTTTTTTCACTTTGGAAGTTTCTCTCGCGCAAACTATTCAGTTTAGAAAAAAATGATATTAGAAACCTAAATATCATTTTTGAAAACCTATCCTTAGATACCCCACACGTATGGGTTTGATGAAAAAAAAATTTTTTTTAAATTTTTATGACGTATTAAAAAAAAACTACTTGCTAGATCTCGTTCGAACCAATTTTCGGTGGAAGTTTGCATGGCAATGTATATCATATATTTTTTTTAGATTTTTCATTCTGTTATTTTAGAAGTTACGGGGGGGGGGGGGGGGGGGGGGGACACACTTTTTACCACTTTGGAAGTGTCTCTCGCGCAAACTATTCAGTTTAGAAAAAAATGATATTAGAAACCTCAATATCATTTTTAAAGACCTATCCATAGATACCCCACACGTATGGGTTTGATGAAAAAAGATTTTTTGAGTTTCTTTTCTAAGTATGGGGAACCCCCAAAATTTATTGTTTTTTTTCAATTTTTGTGTAAACATCATAATGCGGTTCATAGAATACATCTACTTACCAAGTTTGAACAGTATAGCTTTTATAGTTTCGGAAAAAAGTGGCTGTGACAGAATCGGACAGACAGACGGACATGACGAATCTATAAGGGTTCCGTTTTTTGCCATTTGGCTACCGAACCCTAAAAAGAGTACATTCGAAGTTTTTTCCGAACAACCTATTTTTAAATAGTACAATATGAATTATGATACACGTGTGCTAAGTTGGTCATGACACACGAGGCGACATTGTGCGCGCGAGCTGTAAGCGAGCGCGCAATAAGAAAGCCGATGTGGGTAATGACCAATGCACACGCGTTTCATACGACGTTTTTCAACACAATTGCGAGGAAAAAACAAAACTTATAAATTCGTTTTTTTTTGTCAAAACAGTAAAACTACAATGTTCAAAATGGTGGCGTACAATTTTAACATCGAATTATTGCACCAAAGCGTAGGCTGGGCTTGTAGGCACTTATTCGCCAGTTCGTTGAAGTAAGCTATTAACACGTTTTCCAAGAAAGACAGGGCGGTTTTGCTGATTTTTCATTGAATAAAAGTTTCATATGCCGCCAATTATTTTTCACCCGATTTTGATGGTGAAAGGCTATCGTCACGGCTCTTGCCTCTTTTAGTATTACTGGCAGCGTCAATTTTTTGTGTTCTTCATTTCCAATGCTTGAAAATGTCCGTTTCGTCAATATATAAACTAAAATCATGCAAAACTATTCCAATTTTGATGGCAAATACGGAAAATGGCTAGCGTGTTATTTTTAAAATTACATTCGATAGGAAATCTTTCGACAAACAATAATTTTGGTTTATAATATATCCATAATGTAAGAAGTAAATTTTCTTTATTGGTGCCTGGTGTTACCTGGTTCTATTTCCCTTATTATAGTTATTTACGATACAAGTGCAGAAAATAGGAAATTCGCAACGAGCGGTGATAAATTAAAACACAAGCGAAGGGAGAGTTTTAAATCGACACGACTTGCGAATCGCCTGTTTGGACGTGTATCGTACAACGTATTACAGTACATAATTATGGCTCTTTAACACGAATGTTGACTTATGACTGGAATAAGTAAACAAACCTGCAGAAGTAGGCTGCTTATCATTTTGTACTTCTATACTAGTTGGAAATGAAGCCCTGAAGTATATTGCATTAGAAAGCAGTTTCACGCAGCGGGCCGAAAGTTGATGCTTTCCGGCCGGAGGGCAGAAGAATATTGTATTCCAGATTAATTTGACTTCCTTCATAACACCTCTGTCTTCATTCTAAAGGTGATAGCGGACAGATTTAGCTGCCTCATAATGTGGCATTGGATGGAGCAGGTCAGATCTACTTTGACCTGTGTCAAGTAGGTCTGATTGGCATAACCTTTGTAAATAATATAGCTTTTAAGTTAATTTTTCTCAAACTTGTAATGAAATGTTGACATGACTTACTCGTACTTCAAATTAGACCCAGAAATACTACATATCAGGTGAAGATGATATGTAAAGGAATTTCATACAGCCTTTCACACCTAGGCCTGTAAGGCAACCTTCTTTTGTTTTTAAACGTCAAATTATGGCACGTCTAGGCATTCAACCATAAAAAACCTATAAGCAGAATTCTGCTATTATGCTTTTATCCTTTTTTTTCGGAATTTTTTTTCTTTTTGGGTTTGTAATCATTATTTTAGGGTTTCTTAAAGGGGAAGGAAAATTTGATTATTTTTGCGCTATGACGCACGGTTTAGGAAATACAGCCCCATAAAGTTTTTATAGGGCTGTATCTCCTAAACCGTGCGTCGTAGCGTCAGCATCAAATTTTCGTTCCCCTTTAAAGTAACCCCAAAGTAATAATAAAAAAACACAACATTGAAAAAAATGAAAGAAAAAGAATGGAAAAAAAGCGTAATGGCGTGCGTTGTAGCGACAAAATAATTACATTTTTTTTCCCTTCAATACCCCACGCACTGAATAACCTATCACATTAGGACATCAATAATCCTATTTTTTGCATTCATTGCAAGTTTGAGAAAAGCACTATACAAATCTCGGTGAGAAACGGGATTGCCGGCAGCGTATCCCTATCTGACCTCGCTACGCTCGGCTGTCTATATCTACTTGGCCTGCAATCCTTCGTTTCTCGTCCTCTACAGTAATGTACTATTACTAACCATATATGGACTTCTGGGTCTGAAATAAATATATATTTAATTTTTTTATAACTTACATCTGTTTTGAGTAATATTAAAAACATTCATCCGATAGCTCGGTTTCTTTTTGAGAATTCCGGGATACTTTAACATTTTCCAGATATTTCATTTTTAATTAGGCTCGTAGAAACATTGGCAAATCTTATCACAGTAATGAGGTTTTCATGTCAGTTAGCCGTGTTGGTGAATTATATACCAGCTACTGAATTATGAACAAAATGCCGAGGCTAATTCTTATCAATCTGTGTCATTATTTATTATGGTTTTTTACGACAGGAACAGGATCAATGATAAGAAAGGATATTTTAGTATGATTTAATTGTTAACGTTCGCTATTAGCGATAAGAATACAACACAAGAGTAGATACTACTGTTTGATAAACAAGTTTATTGTTTACAAAGTGTTGAACAAATTCCATGTTAGTATATTTAAGACTGGACTGTATATACAGTAATCGGGTCGTGTTTATAATCCTTGATTGCGAACACTAGAGTAGACAAAAATGTCTCAATATCTTATCTTTTAGTTCATCCTATATTGCGAGCGATGCTAAGCCGACCATAAATATTTGCTTGTAATATAAAAAATATAGTTAATGTAATATTAGTAGCTAAATTAATGTTGTAAATATATAATTTTCCTAAGTTATGTCTTTCATTTTCGTCTCAAGTTTTATGCCAGAACCAACCCTTGTGCGGTGGTTCGCGCCGTCCGGCTACGAGCGACTCGGAACAATAGTACATTGTAGGAGAGGCCGGAAAACCGCTCAAAGATGGATGAGTGAGTTTTTATATTTTCTTCACTAGAAGAACTCATTTTTATAGCGTAGATACGTGTTTCTTGTATATTTTATTTAAACATAATGTACACGCGTTTTTCTGTTGTTTGCTTCAAACCGACTCTAAACTTAGAAGCGTTTTTGCAATAAAACAAACAGCTTCAAAAGCAAAAATGCCTTAAGCGTGAACTGAATGGTTTTGACGTTTCTTTTTTTGTAAAACAAGTAATTGGCCCTATAAAAACACAATTTTATTTTTGAAGGAAAAAGTAGCGCTACAAAAAGACCTTTTACCATCACCAATGACAGATGACGATAACAATGAAACATAGTAGTGGTGTTGATTCAGGTGCTACAGCTATTGCCTACTTTCCAGCTTGGTTTTACCCATCTATTGCCACATTTCCGAACAGTGGCGTTAAAAATGTAGTCTTGAATGAATCTGTTTTGGACGACAGCGGCGCCGACCCTCGCACCGCTCACATCGCCCCGCTGCCCGCTCCACCGGTCGCGTGCGTCCAGTCTGTGGCCTTAGGGCTAACACACAAATACACGATACGACGTCGTATCGTGGGACGATGCGACGCCGTGAAACGTTGCGGCGTCGTGCTCCGGCACAATACGATGTCGTCTCACAGCACAATACGACGTCGTGTCACGTTGCGGCGTCGCGTCGCGGGGCGATGCGACGTCGTGTCGTAGCATAATATGACGTCGTGTCTCGTTGCGCGTTTAGCCTATTCATTTAAAGCGTCGGAGAATTGTGTCACTATGTAAAGTCTAAGGTGATTCTTCAATTTGTGTGAGCCATTTTTTCACCTTCTTACGGGCTCAACTATTTGATATTCATTCTACAATGTTTAAAGATTTGACGTTGCCATAGTTACGAAAATAATAAAGACGTCAATGAAAGTAAACAATGTATAAACAATGCTGTATTCAAGAAAAAATGCAAAATATATGATAAATACGTAAACACCATTAATAATCGTGTCAAAACTACATATAACTTTGCAAGTTAAGAAATATGAAGCAAATTATACAGCTCCATTATACAGGCTACTTTTGGCTACATAAAGAAGATATGTTGAAAATAGTACATACAGGTGAAGGAATTTATAATTTAATCGGTATACAATTTAGGGCTTGCCCTGGCCGCGTATTGTGTATCTACATAATCTACACATGGTCCGACTCCCGTCTGCATTACGACCGCGGCTCTCTCTTACTGATTATTAATATTATCTAATACGTAAGGCCTTATTAGTGAACTAAATGTTATATTCATGATCTCGATATTAAAACCTTATTTAAATATTCAGATTCTGAACCAGCAGCACAAGTTTTGGAAACACCATGACAACGCGCCAAAACTCGAACATCAAAAAAATAATCTTTAGTAGAGAAAAATAAATAAATTCACAAAATATTTTTTCGATTTATTTTATTAAGTATACACGATGGAATTTAATCGGGGATCAAAAGCAATTTTTCTAATTCAGTCATCGATGGCAATGAGTGAATTAAAAAAAATGGTACCTGATCCCCGATTTAATTTCATCGTGTATATAATAATAATAAAAAACAGCTATAAACGGAAATATATTAATTTTTTTGAGTCATACGTAGGAGTTTTCTCTGTGTACATATAAACAATAGGTCTTGGTATTATAGTTTATTTATTTATATTTATTTCTTGCAACCATGATATTATCGATATTACAAAGTCTGGGTAGTTCCACATGGAATAAATAAATAGCAATGTTAAATGCATAGGATCTAATCTTAACCTATGTGTATAATATAAAATTAAGTAAATTTAATAGTTTTTACATTTGAAAGACATTGAATCAAATAATTGTCAGTGAATTAAATACAAATAGATAATACAGTAGGTCTTATCTTAAAGATTTCGAAGCCCTTAGGCACATCATTGGTTTCCGACACGGCAACGAAAACGTATTATGCTACGACACGACGTCGTATCGTCCCACAACGCAACGTCGCAACGTGACACGACGTCATATCGTGCTGTGAGAGAATATCGTATTGTGCCGGAGCACGACGTCGTATCGTGCCACGGCACGACACCGCAACGTGACACGACGTCGCATCGTCCCACGATAAGACGTCGTATCGTGTAATTGTGTGTTGGCCCTTAGAGCTATGTCAGAAAGACATTTCAACGTCATAAATAGCGCCAAGACAAAACAATAGATTAGTAATAGCACATTATTTTTCTGTTCTCTACGTAAGTAACAAGGGTTTGGTAACAAAACAAACATTTCAGAAGAAAATTTGTATAATAGGTACTTTAATCTTACATGTATTAGCACTTTAGGAAATACATACTTTATGATTGTAATAATAATATAAAATAAAACTTTAAATACACTTATATGTTAATCGGAGGAATCGAACCGGAGGAAGCTGGACTCATCTGACGACAGCTCCTGAAAAAAAGCTATTAAAAGCAACTGGAAATGGTAACTGGTAATAAGGGTAACCTAGCAATTAAGGCGCTTTATCACACAGCTCCGCACTTCGGTGCTGCGGCACACGGCGGACACGCCATACATCAAAAATCATCTGATTTTCTATGTGTGAACGGCACGTCTGTGCACGCGTGTTTGTGTAAGTAGCTTAGGGCTGCTATGTGCGGCGCGCGGGGAAGGCGAAGCCGAAGCCTGTCAAGGCCGGCCGAAGTTAAACGCGAGCTGCCGGCCGCCTTGGATAGTCCGATCGAGTTATGTAATGTTTTCATTTTATTTTACAACTGCCATTTTAATCACGAAATGTAAAGGTTTTCTATCGCTCCAATTTTCAATTCACTAAGTCGTTTTATATTCCTGCGGTGGCAGCATGGTTCCATTTTTATCACTTGTCACTATGCCCGTCACTTACGCGCTTACATAATTGTTAGAACGGGACAGGTATGGTGACAAATGATAAAGAGGCGACCATCTTAGCCCTACTGTACGTACTTGTGCCTTAAAAACGCTATTATTCAATTGGAATTAATGTTTTTTAGTACATTACGGTACAAGTGCGAAAAATAGGAATACGAATTACCTATTCGCACATGTATCGTACAACGTTTTTACAGTACATATGGCCCTTTAAATGTCCGACATACATCGACGTACATACTCCCTTCGGTCGTGTTTTAATTTATCGCCACTCGTTTAGAATTTCCTATTTTTCGCACTTGTATCGTAATGTACTATTATAGCTTACATTGTTAATTATTAAAGTGATACGCGAACGTCCCTAGCTAGCAACAAGTGTATAACTGTCACAAAAATATATCAGATATAAATCAATAGGCAATTTCTAGATATGAAACGAGTGTAAAATAAAAATTATAAAAATTACTTGGAATATTACGTTTTTACGTTGTTTGGGGCGAAAGAAAATCTGAACAGGTGGAACTATATCAGAGATTGTGTGATAAAGGGTTGAAGAAAATTGATTTTCTATCTGAACTTGCTGTGCAACACACTGTGCTGGTGGAGTTTGTTCTTGTGAAGGTCATAGAAACTTACTGCATAATATGTACAGTGATGTCATAACAATATTTTCAAATGCGGCAAGTGCGTGTTACAGGCAGAGGAAGACAGAGAAGAGGTGGTTATATCTCTGGCTGGAATAGATATGTCGCTCGTTATCACAGGGAGGCTCGGTTGCATTTTCTTACCTGGGTTCAAGCTGGGAAACCCACTTGTGGCCCAGTGTATCTCAATATGTGTGAAAGTAGAAAGGTTATTAAACGCAAGCTCTTCGTCAAACTTTCTTGCCCACCTGATATTACCAAAATTACTTACTTATGAAAAGAAATGCCACCTTTCGTACGACTAACCACTCTCGTCGTATTCGCACAGTTAATTAAGCTAAAATGAGGCATTTTGTTGCGTGGTAATAAACGCCTGATACTTGGGATGTCATGAGCACCACTGAGCGAGAAGTAATGAACTGTGCTACTTAAAAACTGGCGCAAGTCTGTACTGGCGGTATACAGTTAATCCTAAATCAGTGGCTGCTTCATTAAAAAGCACGTATAAACGCAAGATATGACAAAATCGAATAATCATTAATTATGCATTTGAAATTCGTGATTTGTTAGTAAATAATAAAATTTTATTCAATAACTTTTAATTTATAGTTGTTATATACAATTAACTGTGTATAGTTTGTCATCTACGATGCCGCGCAGATTAGTCAAATCTAACCTTTAATAAAATTACATTATGAGTCAAGGCATGCGTGGTCGTGACACGATCTATAACAGAATTTATGGCTAGACTAGGTAGTTATATTATCTCATGTATACATGCACGGCCCGGGGCTTTAGAAATATTTTTTAACCTATACCGTTGTTGACAATAGCAAAAAAAGAGCACGGAATTTGCTATTTGTAAATTAATGAAAAATGTAAAGGAGGGGGTATAATAATCCTCGCAAGATGTATCTTTGCTAAACCAATGCATTATTTCGCTTCGTTTCTTCTTCTTCTTCTTTTGTCAAGCGGTTCGCAAAAAGTATCTTGGTATGGCTATGTTAGGCAAGATAACATATCTAGCCTGTACGGAATAAAAACGGAAAGTTCAAAAAAATTGTGTCACTACTTTATTTTAAATTTGTGCACTCTAAAAAATACATATGACGCCTTTGGGGTAGTAAGAAAATTATCCTCCAAAGGCGTCATATGTATTTTATATGTCAATCAAAATTTAAGAAAGGGACATACTGACACAAATGTTATACTTAATGGAAAATTCCAGCCCTTTTATGTTTCGTGTATTATAAGTTAAGCCAAATAAACTATTCTGTATTTGTATTTTGTATAATTGCGAAGAATCGTAACGCGAAAGGGTCAAAGAGACTTCGCGAGCTTATGCGTCCTAATATTTGTAGTCATAAACAGCCTGTCATAAGATCCATTCAGTATGAGTCCATGTCATTACAGGCATTGTGGGGCCACGTCGGAGGTCGCAGGTCACTCACCAGAGCCTCGTCGTCCTCCAGCGCTATGCCGTCGATCTCCTTATCGATCTCGTCCATTATGTCGAGAGGGTCCTTGTGATTAGATGTACTGTCCGTCGGTTTGGTTAGAATACTGAAACAAATTACATTATATTAAGTATAGGTTTTGTGGTAATTGGATTATTGAAGTATAACGCATTCGCAACGAGTACATCCGTGGCAGCCTCGCTGTCCGTGACGTAGCGGAGAAGCTCCAAGAATGTCACCTCCGGTGGTTCGGCCACGTGTGTCGCAGGCCAGCTGACTACGTAGGAAACATATGCCTTCATCATGGCTCCAAACAAGCGATGGCTCGATGTCGTGAAAGTGGATATGAGCGTAAACGGGTTCAAACGGACTTTCATACATTTGCGACCTTTGATTGTAGAGAATGGATTTTTTTTTTGTGGTAAGCACCCCTAATGGCGTCTATTATTTTGCCCATGTTTCAGCTTCTTATGTTTGACAGTTTCTGACTTATGTCACTTATACGGTTTTCAGAAAATAATGATTTTTTCATAAACTACCCACAATTTTTTTTAAATTATTAGTCCATATTCTATTAACTAAGACCCATCTTTACAGAAAATATTAATATCACTTGCGTAAGTTTCAACTTTTTGTATTTGGTACTTCATACCTAAAAACTACAATGTCTGTGTATATATAGGCATACTGTACATTCTAACAAGACATTTAATGACGTACACAAACTTCTGATTTCTAAATTAGTTTTCTTATCAATCCTTCACGTTAGTTGTATATAGATAAAATTACTGCTGGCCACTATTACTACTTTATGTTTATACACCAAAAGTCGTCACTTTCCACACAAAATATCATTGATATAAATTGGCTTATTTGTGCATTTGCTATATAAATCAGCCTCTTAACCAGTTTTTATGCATTTTTTCTTCCCATTAATATTTTTTAAAGTTTTTTCACAAGACTTACACTTAGTGTTATCCATTTTCTAACACAAATTGCAAATAAAACATATGCAGCTAGAATATGTGTCAAATGTTATCAACGTTGACATGTCATCGTAGATTCATTATAAATAGGTTCATAAGAAAAAGGTTACACACCTACATACTAACTTATCTACACCCTGCACTAGTACTTTGTTTACATATGCTCCTAACTACTTATTCGATTTTTTTTTGACATGACGCACGAAGATTTACGCAAATATTTTTATACGTGTATGTAGCGGGTACTAGTGGCTATCCATGCATATTTTTTCTGGAGGTGTACCTCCACGAAAAGTAAAAAAATAAATCTGAAGAAAAATAAAATGTTTTTTTTACACAATGAAGTATAAGTACATGACGTGGGTTAAAAATGGTTATTATGTAGCCTATTTTATTATTGTCAAATATAATATTGTTTCGTTAATCTAACTTGAACAGTTTATAAAATATGCCACTATCAATGATACGCTGATTATTTTACATTATCCTGAATAACTCGAAAACAAAAGAAGATCGAGGACTAAGCATAGACTGTTCTTAGGACTTGCCAGTACACCACCTGAAAGAATGACCAAATCCGTCGTTGGGGGCACCTCTAGTTCGCTTAGCCTGCTAGACCCTTTAACTTGCAAGATTTGATTACAAACAGACAACGGGCAGGTGACAGTAAATAAAAGCTTGTAAATACACCAGTTTGATGAATATTTACTGCAAACATACTAAGTATGTCATTACTTCACGAGTACTGAGATATCGCCTACGGCTCGTGGCAAGACTCGGGACGAGTGAAGAACGACATTTCCGCACGTGTATCGAAGGACGTTTTTTAATACAGTTGCGAAAAATAAGAAAAACAACAAGTCATTTTTTTATGCATGTTCTATAAGAGAGAGAAAATTGTAAATATATAACATTGTCCTATTATTTATTACCTAAGTATTGTTATTGTCCAAGCTTCTTAGAGGCCAGTTTGGCTTTGAATTCCAAATGACCCCGAAACTGGACTTCGTTCGCAAACTGGGGTTAAACTGGACGAGATTACGTTTACCCCAATCGGATATCTGCTCAAGAGAGGTCTCGATTTCGGACACAAGCTGCATTCTGCATTCCAACACCTGCTCACGAGTGGCATTTGCACGATTTGCAATTGTACATGCTACACGCCCCGTGTGCAAGTAGCACTGAAAGTATCCCTGAATCGTGTACCTAGTAACGCCTGCCGAGACGAGTACCAACCTGTCGCTGCTGGGTCCCTGCGCGGCCTTGGCCAGCTTGTCGTCGTCGGGCGGCGGCGCGGCGGCCCGCTCGGGCCGCTGCCACCGGCCGGCTTGCTCCGCCGCCGCCTTCTCCGAGGCGAGGTCGCGGTCGATGTTGCACTGCTTCCAGTTCGACGGGTACTTCGGTAGCTGTGAACTGTCCTCGAAGCCAAACTCGTTTTGAAACCTCTCCAGTTCTAATGATTCCTGTTAACAAAAAACGTAGGATACTTATACTTCGATACTCAGATATGTAATGTACAACCCTGCCAGACTAATACCTTTCTTTAGTATCCTATTGGCTCTGTGAGCTGTTGACCTTGCGAATGTTTCCATAAACTGACTCGACAATTTTCCATATAATTATCGAATCTGCTTACAATATTTCAAGAAAATTGTTTGAGAAACAGGTAACAACCTGTAGAGGAGAGCAGCCAGACATATGAAAGCCTTTACCCATACTAAAACGGAGATGCTTCGCGCTAACGTGGTCAATGATGATTCCGCTTTCATATACAAAGTATCTAATTAATACGTTCGGGCTTTTCCAAAAGGAATATGAACAAATTTTACAGAATGTACATTTTTTATCGGAAATGAGTAAGTACGAAGGTTGCTGACCGCAAATTCAGGGAACAAGTTTTCGTAGTTCTCGGGATCAGCGAGTGACTGTCCGGATCGTTTGTTGGTGGTGCCGACGGACTCGCGCCACAGTTTCACCACCTCGACCATCTTTGAAGGAATGTATGATCTGCAACAAAAAGTAACAATTCAGCACTGAGATTTGAGAAGCTTACTCTCTATACAATTGTAGACAGTATAATCAGAATCATTTCATTTATTCATGGCCAACTAATTTAAATTTCGGACAAACGTATAGGACGACAAAAATATATTTAAGATATTTGTTTTGGTTTGCTTAGTATAACATTGGTGGAAAGTGGATCGGAAAATAAGGCGTCGAGGCGATTGAGCGCGGTGTTAGCGGCGAATGTGATATTGTCGTCGCCATGAGTAGGAAGGGTCTGAACCTGGCGAAGAAGGCGGCCTCGGGCAGGCGTCGCCGGGCGATGAGCAGCTGCAGGCAGGCGTCGAGGCGGTTCAGCGTGAAGTTGGCGGCGAACGCGATGTTGTCCTCGCCGTTCGCCGCCGACAGTGTCGCCACCTCTTCCAACAGTGCTTCGTCGGCTGCAACACGTGCAACGATTATAGCATCACAATATTCGCTACAGGCTAGGAAGCGATATACTTAGTGTGGAAAAGTAACAAAATTTAATTAATATCATCAAGTTTGTGTGTCAAAGGTTTTTAGGCTTTTCGAACATAAGAGGTAGCATTATAAATACAGAATTATATTATTCAATAAATAACAGGTTTTATAGTACGTGTATTAGATTCTCTGATAATGACGAGATTATGGTGAGATGTCTGAGGTTATCAGCTGTATTGTTGCACAGCACGGGCGGATCGCCAGTAATATGTGAAAGAAGTCCTACCAGTACTCGCGGCGAAGAGCAAGAGCGCGCTATAATCCTGCGCCTTCTGGTAGCAGGTCTTAGTTAGGTCCTGGTCGGCGTGCGCAGCGGCGGCAGCACCGAGGCGCGCCCAGCGCGCCGCCGCGGTGCGGGACGGCACGCCCTCGGCCGCCGCCGCCTCCTCGGCCAGCGCGCGAGCGCGCCCCAGCTCGCCGAGCGCGAGCGCCAGCTCGAACTGGTGCTCCGGCTCCGTCGACACGGCGAGTGCCTGCTGCTTGAAGCCCTGGTAACACAATGTTATCATTTGTATAGGTCCATAACGAACACGTCCATTAAAAATGCTTCCATATAATATGTACTATCGATATTATCAAACATATTCAGCATCACTGCGTATCAACTAATATGTAATCGTAACACAAATGAGAACGATATATGCTCGATATCTTCTTGATTTTAGAATTTGTATACCAAATGGCAAAACATTGTGAAAGATAAATTATTGTATAAGAGCTATATTGAACCTATCATTTTTGTACTTTACGTTTGTCGCGCGAATTTTGTAGAAATATTCGCCGATATATTAATAAGTAATTGGCAAGCTTTTGTGAAACCTGCCTAAAGTAAAGACTTAGTATTAGGTAAATGGATGAATACCTGTTTCTCTAAGAAGTGTGCGACCCTGGTGCGGTGTTCGTGCGGGACGGTGGGCAGCACGCGGTCGGCCGTCTCGAAGTCGCCGCGCATCACCGCTGTCTGGTACTCCAGCACCGACAGCAGCAGCGAGTACGACACCACGTTCAACTCCTTGTCGTTTAAGTACAGCCTGCAAATGTGAATACTTAGTAACGTATGTCTGAAAACACACTCACAGATGCTACTACCCATCAAAAGTATGAAAGTTTGAATTGAAATTTAAAACCATAAAAGATTTGAAGCTTCAGACTAAATTCTGAACCATTCTGGTGTTTTCTATTTACTAGGGGTGAGAGAAATATAGCAGCTATAATTGTGAAGGGCATACATAGTTCTCTAAGTCCAACGTCACCTCTAAATAGCACGGGCGGTTGGTTGGATTACCTGTTCTCCTTGGCGACGTATCCGAGGATATACATGGTGTGGTCGAGATGCGATATCGTCACGATCTCGCCGCCGACGTAGTAGTTAAGCCTGTTTAGTGAGTTGGTGTAGATGAAACAGTCGCCAACCCACAGCCCTGTTTTTACTGTCTCGTTCACGTCACCAACCACCTAAAATATAACCATAATACAATATAACTGAAAAAACGGAAAAGTGCGAGTCGGACTCGCCCACCTAGGCTACAAATTATAAATAGTTCAGAAATATTTGATTTAATTACAAATGTATTGTTTTCAGATTTACCCGATACTTGTTGTATAGAACGATTTTGTTGCCAAATTTCATCGTTCTAGTTAATAAACGAAAAGTACCCATTAATTTTGATTCCCTTGAGAACGTCGAAATATACGTTTTTTGCGGTATTAACGGTCGCCTTTTCCCTTATACGTTAACTTAGAAATTTTTTTCACAGCTTCAAGGGACTGTAGACTTGAGTGTATGGTTGTAATTTCAACGCGATACCTCCACGCGTTCCCGAACAAAGGGACTTGACAGACAGACGGATAACGGGCAATAAAAATATTCTTTAAAATGCGCCCCTTTTTTCCTTTTGAGGTGCGGAACCCTAAAAAGAATGACAAATTAAAATATTAATATTAACCAACTTGGACTTCACCACCCTGCCGCACACTGGCTCTAAATCATTTCCTCGGCTGCAGATTTTGTACTAACATAAATATGCCTGGATAGAAATAACTATATGCTTACATATATTAAAATTAAAGAAAGCTTTATTTTTGTGAAAAAAAAAATAGGTTTTTTTCTCATATATTATAGTTTTCATTATACTGTGTACTGAATGAGATTACCTTTATCGAATGCGATTTTTATAGCGATATAAGCATTGTCCCAATTTTCTCGATTTCGTATCAGTGTCTGACGGAATTAAAACTATACTGATAAAATTTGAGAAGCTCCAATAGAGAATATTACGCGAAACTCTGCGTAGAGGGCGCCACTATCACAATCTGGGGGTCTACCGTAAAACAAGAAAATCGAAATTTCGTTATCTAACCTCTCTATCACTCTTGCTGTACAGTCTCATTACTGTACATGCTGACGTTGCGATAAACTATAGCGTAAGCGCTACGTGATCATACGTCATGTGACATTAAGAAAATAAAAAATACATTAATTAATAGCACAACAGAAATGTCAAGGGTATGAATCATCTAAGAAAATTACAATGATATTTAATATTGTTAAATGTCATGCACGTAGACAGTCACTATATAAACCCTGGTTTTCCTCAATAAATCGTTCAGTATCCATCCGACCTTCAGTGTATTATACTACCTCCGCCACCAGCGCTACCAGTCGCATCAAGCAAGGGTCAGGGCTAACGGCCCCTACACTTGCAAATTCGAGTGATAAAGAGGCAGATAACTAAATTTCAATTTTCGCGTTTGCCGGTAGGCCATTGTTGTTTTTATTTTTTATTTTTTTATACAAAACCCTTACCCCCTTATTCATAAACGGGAGCTAAAGTGACGATGCCGCTAATAATCGTTTGTCCCTTTCCGACGTATTGGTATGATGGAAAGGGACAAACGTTTATTAGCGGCATCGTAACTTTAGTACACGTTTATGAATAAGGGGGATAATGTACAATACTTTATTTAAAGCTTCGCCAAACCGCATGACAGTTTGTAGGCGAAAAGTTACACTCTTTTTTATATTTATTTTTTACCTTTTTTGACTGTGATGGGATTAAGCTTTAAGAGATAAAAAATTGACTGTCTGACTGTACTTCTTCTCGCTTGCATGTCTATCACTTCTCAACACTTCTCTAATGAGCCAAAACTTGATGTGTTTGTGTTTTTACATCAAGAAGTTCTTTTGGTATCTTACCTGTCATCAGAAATACGGAAGTATCCCAATTTACAGCTCAAACAGACACCGGGAAGTGAAGCACGTAGATCATTTTATATATATGGCGTTATAATATGTATGTTGTGGTCACTGAATTTTCAAATGACAACTTTGGACAGCTAAAGTTACCGCTAATGTACGGATACGGGGCCATACATCGCCATCTACATCACGAATTGTTCTCAGACTTTACAATTAAGTAACTAATACAAACAATGGACTTTTGGTAAAAGGTAATGGTCAGGGCCCATACATTTTATGCCGATGACGCAAAAATGACGCAGTTTAACATACAGGGAGTTTTCTTACAACACTACAAATTTAGATAACTTACCTATTGACACGTAAAAAAATAAATACTTGTTACGTAAAATACACTGTTAAAAATCAAACATATGTATTATTTAAATGAGTGACAATAAGATGAAAGTCAGTTAGACGTTTCAGTACTGATTATCAAGTCTCTCCATCAGATAACAAATGATTAATTATTACGAAAATACTAATTGGAATCCTATGTAGCGTGACGTCATTTTGCCATCAATGGCATGAAATGTACGGGCCCTGGTAATGGTGTTTGGGCTATAATGGGCCTAATTTGTCACCTCGAACGCGTCCTCGATGCCGTCGTCAGTGATGCCGGTGTTGGAGGCGCGCGCGCGCGTGACCACGGCCGCGTTAAGCCGCAGCACGTAGTAAGTCTCGTCCGTGGCCAAGCACACCAGCGACCCGCTCTCCGACCAGTACACGTGCCGCGGCTGGATCTCGATGCTGCACACCAGACTCAACTTAGTGACGTTCCACAGAGAATCAACAGTTACATTGTTCTGTAACAGAATACTGCACTCGCTAAGGCATAGGCACTTTTGCATATTACAACGCAAGGTTACTGAACGCAGAGCTGGGATCTGTTTAGTAGTATGTCAGAAGCCGTGTTGCCCTTCATCTCCCAATCTTTTGGGGTATTGACATAGCGAAATCAATGATAAAGTAATTGTGTGAGAAACTTCCAAAATACATTTGAACATAGCAGAGCTCAGAGACCCGCATGCTTCCCGCGAGGAGCAGGTTGATTGTGGATGATTTACAGTTTTGTAGCTTAAGGCCCCGTAGGTTCTGAGCGAGATAGATGTGCGTGCTCAGGACCGCAGTTGTTGTAAGTTTAAACAAAAAAAGTAATCAATGAGTAAGCAATTTTCATATTTTTGGCTTTTCTGCATAAATTGTTACAAATGTCTGGATTTATCAACTGGAGCTGCCTTTAAGAGCTTACTCCTCTGTCAAAAAGTTCGGCCAATGGTCATATGTTTTGTATGGAAAGACGTTATAATCTGACACGGCTATTTTTACGTTAGTACATTTGACGTACCCCTCCCCCGCAAAAATCGGCAGATTGTTTTGTACAGAAAATTACAGACAAGGCGCCTCCAGTGAAAAGTCCATTTGTTATATCCTCTAAGACTTTTTCTATCAAGCGAAAATAAAAAATCAGGATTCGAATCGATAAAGTCCCTAAAGAAAATCCTCAATATTGCTATTAAATTAAAACTGACATCTTTATTAGGATCCCTACGTGGCATAGTTAGATATCTTCCGAGCGAAGTCCGTTACAACATCTATAATTCCTTAGTAAAGTCACACTTGGACTATCTCATAGAAATATGGGGTAGTTCCGCTAAAACTAACTTAAAGGACATAAAATGTACACAAAATAAATTAATTAAAGTTTTGTTCCATTATGACTTCCTTACTCCTACTAAAAACATATACGCAGAAACTAAAATTATGAGCCTTAACCAGTTATACCATTTTAATACATGTATTTTAATCAGGAAGATCATAAAAAAAACAAATCCACTGCCAAACAGCTTTCCTTACCAATAGACAAAAAGGCCGAAGGATCCTTCGCAGTGCGGATAATCTGTTTGTACCCTTTCCCCGGACTAAAGCCTATGGTAATAAAAATATAACATTTGAAGGAGCACGGTTATATAATAGTCTGCCAAAAAATATTAAGGAGGTTGAATCATTTAACATCTTTAAAAAAAAGCTAAAGGTCTATGTTATCACTAATATTCCCGCCACCTGAATCCGGGCCTGGCGCTTAGCAATAGCCGAGCGCTAAGTGCAGTGTGCATGCGCACATTATATTCTACCCATCCCTCTATTTGTCGTAGTGCAATAACTACCCACTATTGCCTTTGTGAATGTTGTTATTGTGATATTTGTTAATAATTTAAGTATAAAATCACAGCTCACGGGCGCAATTGCATGGCATGTATGTAAATAGTTTTTAAGTCTCATGAAGTGAAATGTTAATTTCTTTTGAGAATAATAAATATCTTTAACCCGAAATTATTTTGCAACCGTATTGTGATCTAAAAAAGCGGTAATATTTTTGAAAAACTTCGCTCTTTGAACCTACTGTACGTTATATGTAGGCATTCATGCCGTGCGAGAACTCGCATGGAAGTTTCATTAGGTTAACGATTACTTAGGTAAGTACCAAAAAATCAATGGATCGATCAAGTACGAGCCCCAATGCATAGTAGGTCGTCTAGTCACGTCTCGTTGTGCCATATGAAAAAAAAAAAACATTTTCTAAAAAAATACAACAAAATGGCCATAAGATCCATAAGAGGGTCCTAACCACGCACAGACGAGAGGTTAAGGTACGGTACTCATTTCAAATACTGGTATTTAAACCCCGGTTGACTTCGATGACTAATCGAATACGGTACACACAAAGTCATTAAAACCAGTTTAATCTTGCGTTGTACAAATTGTAATAATGTTATTTAATTTAACATAATTATGTCATTAAAATGAACACCTCGCAATCAAAAAAATACGTCTAGTTCATATATGAGGCAAAACAGGTAATCTATTTGAGATATAAACTTTTTTTATAAAGTTGTTTATTAATAAACAATATTTCTAATTAAAAATAGAGTATTCTCAAATGACAGAGGGTTATATCAAAAGGCAAATTTTGAGAAATATCCTTGCTCCAGTGATTATTATATCGAATTGGTACGAGTTAAGCCAGTGACTGAAGAAGTGTGGAAAATTATATCCACGGACCTTTCGTTGCCAAGATCCACAATTCAAACGCCCATCGAAGATCATCGGAAAGACGGAACAGTCTCCCGTTTAAAGAAACCTGGCTGTCTACGAATAACCCGCAAACCAAAAAACAGGATTTTAGGAAGATCATCAAGAAAAATCACCGGGCAAGAGCAAGACAATGCTGTAAGAGTGCAATGGGGAAAATGGGCTAAGGTTTTTACACTGCCAAAGAGAAAACATTACCTACTAATGAAAGCTATGTTGAAATTCAGTCAGAAACATAGAAACTGAACTGCTGATCAGTTACGAAAACTAATATGAAGTGACATTCAAATCAAATTCAGATTTGAAGTCACAGCAATGAACGAAATGAAGACATTCGAGAAAATGAATGCATTTTTAGGGTTCCGTAGCCAAATGGCAAAAAACGGAACCCTTATGGATTCGTCATGTCCGTCTGTCTGTCCGTTTAAGTCACAGCCACTTTTTTCCGAAACTATAAGAACTATACTGTTGAAACTTGGTAAGTAGATGTATTCTGTGAACCGCATTAAGATTTTCACACAAAAATAGAAAAAAAAAAAACAATAAATTTTGGGGGTTCCTCATACTTAGAACTAAAACTCAAAAAAAAAAAATCCCATACGTGTGGGGTATCAGGGATAGGTCTTCAAAAATGATATTGAGGTTTCTAATATATTTTTTTCTAAACTGATTAGTTTGCGCGAGAGACACTTCCAAAGTGGTAAAATCTGTCGCCCCCCCCCCCCCCTGTAACTTCTAAAATAGCAGAATGATAAACCAAAAAAATATATATATGATGTACATTACCATGCAAACTTTCACCGAAAATTGGTTTGAACGAGATCTATAGTACGTAGTTTTTTAATACGTCATAAATGGTACGGAACCCTTCATGGGCCAGTCCGACTCGACTGCAATTTATAGATGGAACCGTCAATGCAAAGAAATACAAAATCATCTTGCAAGAGAATTTGCTGCCGTATATACCGAGGTTATAATAAAGAAATGCATTTACTTCTCAACAAGACATTGCCTGTTGCCATACTGCAAAGACAAGGATATCGTGGCTGAAGTCTAAAAAAATCGACCATGTCATCCCATGCCAGCCCAGCAGCCCGGATTTGTTGCCCATAAAAAATGTGGTGGAAAATAAAGAACAAGTTGAGAAAGGACCATTCTAGATCAAATGCCGACCTTAAGGATAAACGTTCCTGTGTCTGGAATGGAGTAACCCCTGAAGAGTGTAAAGTTGGTAGATTCAGTACCGATCAGTAAAGCCGTTTTATATGCAAAGAGTGAAAGCCACAAAGTGGTAGACGTTCTATTCTGCGTCGGTTAAACGGAAGACTATTTTTTTAACCGCCTTCAATTTCATAGAAGGAGGAGGTTCTGTATTCGGTTGTGGCTATTTTGTGTTGACTTAAACTGTAACTATTACGGATGATGAGATACAGTCCGCTACAGACAGGCGAACGGATAGATAGAGGATGGACAGACAAACGGAAGGGCTTTGACTTAATCGTCTTCGGTTCGTCATCCTTCGGGTGCGAAACAACAATAACGTGTGAAAATAAGACTTAATGTTTATAGAGATGAAACGAAAGATGTAAAAGCATGAATTGAAGTTTAATTTAATAAAGATTGGACGTAGGAAAGGATGTGATTTTAAAATTTGTCAGCACAGGGTTTCGACGTTTCTTCACACAACAAATGGAGTTAATTTTTTTCTATATACATTCATTCGCTTTAGCCCAATAGGAAATTTCATATAATAATAGGTGTAAAATGAACACTCAAACACGTTTTTATTTATTTTATATAAATTTGTTTTCTAGAGGCATGTTAAATCACACTATATTTAAACATTGTATTCATGCATTTGGGGTAAGAATATCTGCTTTAAGATTTATTTAGAAGTGGCGACTTATTCCTTATGTTTCTCTAAGGGCAAATTAATATTATAAATTACTTATAAGGAGTTAAAATAATAAAGCATAATAATAGTTAAGTTGGCTTCAACGTAATGTAGTGTTGCATCTTATTATTTCCATCCATGTGAAACTCACAACTACTATGTAACACCTGTACTAACCATGGATGCAATAAAGAAAGAAAGATTTCGAAAACAATCTTACAAATGAAAAATGCCCATTAGCAGCAGTACCAGTATTACAACAACTCGCATTGGTCTAACAAGTCGAATGTTACGAATAACAATGAATTTCGCACACCTTAATAGAACAGTTTCTTACCGTCTTATCAACTCCAGGTGCTCCCAGTCATAAAACGAGAATGCCATTCCGCTGATTGACTTCACTCCTAGCATGTACCCGCCAAATATTCCTGTAAAACCAGACAGTCATCTCTTAAAACACTGAAAAAGCCAAGTAGATTCAATTAGACTACAATTGATCGGAATTTTTACCTTCAGCTCCATACTCAGGCTTGAAGCTTTTTCTTTCCTTAAAGTTCTTAAAAACTTTGATTGTGCTGGAGTTCTCTAGCGTCGCATACTCTGAGCTGTCGAAAGCCCACACGAACTCCTGGGCGGTGCCGAAGGCCTTGTTCCTGAGGGCCATAGCCGTGTAGATGATGTATTCTCCATCACCACACACAACGACAAATCTGCCGTTGGGGTTATGTGCAATGGTTTGAGGATAGATTTCACAGGAGCCCATATCTTTGGCAACTACCGGAACCCGTTCGCCATCTCTCATTTCAGTGTCTGAAAAAGATGATACCCTTAGAATAATTACAAGGTCAACTTTGATAAATATAAATGTTACGAACTTATACCAAGATTACCTTCAGGTAAAGCTTTCAAATTAACTTGTTGCATTTCGGAATGTTTTGCCCAGATTATTTTGCCTCCATTGACATCCATGGAAATAGCTGGCTCTTCCCTACCAACTTTGATCATTATGGTGCCTTCATCATAGCTGAAATAATGTGTTCGTTGAATAAATGAAAATTTTAAGAACTTAAAATTACGCAAATTCGTAGGCTATATTTGTATCAGAATATACTTACCCAATAGCCACATTATTCGAAGCGTGCATTGAAGAAATAGTCCAAACTCTTTCAAAACCATAATTAAGCGAAGATTCGAGTCTGTAAGTTCCGGCGTGCCATATCCGGACCGTGCCGTCCTCGGAACCGGTCAGCAAGATCGGCAGTTCCGGGTGGAATGAAACAGCTGACACATTTTGCGCGTGACCTAAATAATAACCACTATATTAAATAAATTGGTTGAGATCAACTATCATTGCCAGAATGTTATATACTAAGAAAAAGTGACAAAAGCCTCCAGTCCAAGTCCAGTGCAGTGCAGTTGGTTTATTATTTATATAGTAGTGTTTCTACTTGAAATAACACAAGTAAATATTTGTAAAACATACTTTAATTTGTTTGAATAATTACCAGGAAAATTTATAAAAATACTCACCTTCCAGGGTCTGCACACATGTTTTGTTCTGGTAGTCCCATATTTTGACGAGACGATCGTCTGCCCCACTGATGAGGTAAGGTTTGTCCCCTCCATGGTAATAGTCAACACAGTTCACCCCCTTCTCATGCCCTTCTAATGTGAAGTTTGAAGTGGAAGAGCCCAGCTGCCATACCTATAGTATTGCAAAAAAATAAAAACTTATGAAACATACTGACCATTTCGAAAGGAAATAAAATCAAAAGAGGCATAACATACCTTCACAGTAGTATCAAGACTTGCACTTGCAAAAGTGTTATTGTCTTTGGGGTTGATGACAATTTGCATGACATAGTGAGTATGCCCTTCAAATACCTGCTGGCAAGCCCAGTTTCGGTCCCAATTCCATAATTTTATCAATAAATCATCTGCAAGGAAAATATATTACATGTTAACACATGTTCAATAAGCCATGTATTCTTCTTAAGCTCTTCATGTAATAATCATTTAAAATAAGAGGTTCCTATTAATTAAGATGACAAAAAGTTCACACAAATTACTTACCACTGCAAGTCAAAATGTAAGGTTGTGTGGGGTGAATAGCAATACATCGAACATAATCTGAATGGGCTTCAAAAGAGTGTATTCGTTCCAGGGTGTTGTAGTTGAACACCCTTATCTGCATGTCATCGGAACCTGTGACTACCCAATTTTTCCTGGGTACAAATTTGGCTGACCGTACAGGTAAGTCCATGCATACCTGTAATTTTGGGAATATAGCCCATATTCATTTAATGGCTACTTGGTGAAAAACATTAAAACATAATGGTAATCTAAAGCAAAACGGGAAAATAGATTAAATAGAAATAGAAGAGTTTTAAATGAATGAATGAGACAAAATCTTTATTTTGAGGTAAATATAAATATCTTAAAACTATCATACACATTAGAAAATATAACATAAAACTAAAAACATAAAATATGGCTGTGATGCATTAAACATGTGATGCTAACACCAGACATTCAGCATGAGCCCATTTCATAGTTGTTAATTTGCAACAGCTGAACAAAAACTATGATTAAATCATATTTTTGCATCTTAACAATCAGCCAATTTTAATAATAATAAATTGTGTATGCTAGAAGCTAATATGATTTATATATAAAGTCAATAGATGACTATTTTCTTTTAATAGGGATAATATTTTTCTTTGATATATTAATTTCTTCCCAAAGATTTTTAAGTTAAGTATTAAAGCCTTATTAACAAACACAAAAAATGACAAGCAAATGAAACTATGTTTGATTGTGTACTAGGAATACTGAAATACAGTAAAAAAATAAATTTGATATACACATGACTGTTATCTATCTTTTATTGCACATTAATAATTTAATGAGACAAGATTAATATACTGAGAACATGAATAAATCAAACAATATATTATGTAATTTAATACAAAGGTAACAAGTCCTTACAATATTGCAACAATTGCTGTAGTTTTATGCAATGACTTCTACCCATATAGAATTTAATATATTCAGGCCATTTATGACTAATTATATGTTAATACTCTTGCAGCTAGTATGAAATTGCCAAACAAACTCGGTCTACATTGAATTGGTTTTCTATTATCAATACTAGTAATATGGTATTTAAGGTAAATATGAAGCTATATTATCTAGCTTAAAAAATAGGCTAGATAGTAGGCCAAACTGGATAGGTTAAAAAAATATAATTTATCTACGAAATAGTACAACAATTACAACATTATAATCAGAACAGGCTTATACTTGAATAAGAGGGTAGAGTGAAATCCAATCAATCTTTTGGACAAGGTTTTTGTTTTAATGTTTGCTGGTGACACCAATTAATCTCAAAAACTTAGTAATAGAAATATAAATCCTTGTTAACATGCGAAAAATCATACAGATTATAGCAAAATAAAGGTAGTGTTATTAAGATTCCCTGAATTCGAAAAGTCCCCTCTATTTGGAATCTGCAAAAGATATGAACAATTTACCTCGAATCTCTTGATCTGCAGCTGAGTCTCATAATTCCATATGTTCACGTCACCGTTATAGAGCGAGCACAGCAGCCAGGGCTCTGTGGGATGCTGGTCCACGCACTTGACGCGGTCCGACCTCGCCGTCAACTTCCTTTTGATATCCAGTCTCAATGGCTTTAAAAACATTAACATTTTATTAAATAGCACTTCAATATAAGGTAAAAGAGGGAATATCAATAAAATCAGCACAAACGCCGAAGTATAACGTTGGCGATGATGACACACTATGTAAGTCGTTTAACTACGATACGTATGAGTTTGCACCGATTATTATTATATTTTATAAAATCTAAATCACAAGCAACATCTTACCATTTTTTTAATTATCAAACATGAAAATATATAATGCAGAAATTAGTGGCCGAAGAACCGTGTAAGTTTGACAGGGTGGGTGGACGTGTCACTTAATTTTTTTAACTAATCACAGACTCATCGAAACACTTTAGATAAAGCTATGTATGCATAGGTAAGTATTTTAGAATTCTAGTCCAATATAGGGTTTATATAATTGTGTTCTCAAGGCAGACTACCTCTTGGATCTAAAAATAAGCAAAAGGACAAGAAAATATATAAATCTCTTCATTTAATTAATCTCACAATAAATGAGAGGAGAGGTCTTTATTTTCTTACTCGACACGTCACTCACTCCAACATGAGCGTAACCACTGGTAACCACGCCTTATGTACAAAGAAAATATTGTCGTTGTCGAATGCTGATATTTAAGTTTTATTACTGTGATAGACTGTTTTATACATTGAAATATTTTCGAAAATATTGTATACAGTCATAGTCTCCAGCTTTCTACAAACTAAAAGTTATAATTTTTAAACGAATAACTATTGACATGCAATTGACACATTTGACAGCTCTCAAGAAGATCAATTATTGTGGTCATATTGTGGTTATATTTTGACTTTTGTTTGATTGGTAGTTCTGTAAAAGTGTGACTTTTTGTACGAATACAAATCTATTTATTCTGAGTTTTAAGAAAGGCAACTTAACAATAACAACGTAAGAGTTATTATTACGATACGGTGCCATGTGTTCTTGTTCGTATCCTAGATTTGTGTAATTTTTTTAAGAGATGGTTAATTTATTTTGATTATACTATTACTCATTAACAAATCATTAATATTATAACTAATTAACAAATTATATACTGTATCTAGACTTTAAGAACATGAGATAAAGTACATTATACTAAATTAGTCTTCCCTAAACATACTTCGTTGCTTTTGCTGGAGCCGGCAGCTAGTTAGCTAAGCCAGATCGCTTTTTTATTAGTGTAATTAAAAATGTGAAGGGTCAATTACTGTAATGTCTAGGACAGCATATTAATGAGATCGTAAGCTGTAGACCTTACAATTCATTATCAAGTTTGCTAGTGGTCGGCACGCGAATTCAAGATGAGTGAAGAAAGGGTTAAGATGCGAAAACAGCTAGGGCTGTTGGAGGGGGTAGCTATAATATTGGGCATCATATTTGGGAGTGGAATATTTATATCCCCTAAGGAGGTTCTGGAAAACACAGGGTCAGTGTGGGGGGCCCTGTCAGTGTGGGCTGCTTGTGGATTGTTGGCTACTCTGGGCGCTTTGTGCTATGCGGAACTAGGTAAGCTGTATTATTTTCTTCTTGTTCATAATGTCTGGTAATATGCAAAAATCATTATAGACACGCTCTGCACATAGGGCTGTGTGTCTTACCTATGTTATACAGGTGTTTGTTTAGTGTGTTATATCCTGTAATTAATCCTACTATTTTGCGTTGTAGTTGTCTGGGTGTTTTCAGTAATGTTTTGGTGAGCTTGTAATTCAGTTCCGGGAGAGTTTCTTTCGTCTGTCTACATATGTGCACTGCTAGTATTTGTATATGGACGATTTTCCGCGGCTCAACGACTGGCGCCTATTTTGCGTGACATGTGGGGGTGGGCTAGCCCTGCCAGCCCAGCTTCTCGAGGAATCCTATCAAAACCTTGATGTTGAATAGGACCTGGGGAGGTCTCTCGGGGATCCGAGATGTTTAGCCTTGTAAGGAGTCACCCGCTGCATTCCAGGACCACGTGAGAGGCTGTTTCGTCTATGTTATGAAAAGATGTTTGTTAAATAGTCCATGACCTGTTATGACACTGGTTACCATAATTACTCAGTCGGACCTTCTCTACACAATAAATGCGGAATGCTAGTATTTATTGTGTAGGTGTTTGTGGTGTTGGTCGAGTTAAAGTTGGTGTTGGTTAAGTTAGTTTTTTTTCCATAGGCCAGTGTTTCTGAACCTTTCCTGGCCAGTTCATCCACTGCATTGTTTCCTCTTGATCCACTGTGCCCCTTTATCTATTGTACTGTTACTCTGTTGCCTTCCTTGCTCACTTCTGTAAGACCTTGATGACATTCGATTATGAGTACTGAGGTAAGTTTGTCGCTGCATAGAGCTTGTAGTACCGATTTACTGTCTGACAGGATAAGTATATTTTCATGTTTTATTTGTCATCTTTTTATCGGTTTGCAAGCTTCTAGCCACTACCATGTTGGATGTGTTGCTACCACACTTATGCACGAATTTACAAATGCGACAGAGAGGTAACACATTGAATGTGGTTTGCGGGAGGCCCTCGGTTTCTTTTTTCGACCTGTCAAAACGATTTGCCACTATGGAATTTATGAAACAAGCAATGATGTCACGGTCAAGTTTCCAACTCCTTAGAGTTCTATGTTTTATAGAGTAGAAATTGTGTCTAAAAATAACTGCCATCTATGTTTCTCTATTAATTTCATGCATGGTGTGACATAATTTATTTTAAATAAGTCAAATACTCTATTGCAGTGAAAACACAAATCTTATAGTATTGGTTCATAAAATTTGGAATTCTGAAGTTCTTTTCAAGGGGTTCAGGTTCAGGTAGTTAATGAAAGATAAATATATGTTTTAATATATATTTGAAGGAACCATAAAAAACAAGTCTAAAGTGGAAAAGCATATTCAACAGCAGGGATCGGAAACCGGTATTTTTTGTATGGGAAACGAAAACGGTATTTTTTCGTTTCTATGTTAATTGCTTCATTTCTAATTAGGCAATCTAATAATTTTTTTTTTTTTTTTTTTTTTATATAGCCTATATTGTGCCCCACTGCTGGGCAAAGGCCTCCCCTGTTTTCCGCCACTCGTCACGGCTTTGTGCATGCTCCCGCCAGTCGTTACGAAATGAGTCCAGGTCGTCTCGCCATCTCGTTTTTGGCCTTCCTCTGCCTCGGGTGATCTGTGGTGCCCATTCGGTCGCTATTTTGGCCCATCTGTCCGGGTGCATCCTACAGATGTGCCCCGCCCAATCCCATTTGAGCTTGGCGGCCTTCACACCCACATCTGCGATACCTGTTTTGGAGCGCAGCTCTGTGTTCCTTATCCGATCGAATCTAATAATACGAAGTTGTTATCTGAAAACACAACTGAACACATTTAGAGTATAAAATAAACCGAAATATATGGTTATTTCGATGTTTTTGCAAAAAACCGGTTCTGATCCCTGTTCAGCAGATTAGAAAAACTTCTGCTGACAAATTTTTTCACCTTTAATATCTTTAATGTAAATGCATTAATTTTGTAGCTAAGCTGTATGTTAAAAGAGTACATCAATTAACTTAAGTTTTACCATAAATTGCATTAAAACATTGGAGCAAGAGATGAAAAAAAATAGCTAATTGTCAAGTTGACATGAGGGAAATCATATTAAACATGATTTGTGGCATTATCTATGAAAAGGGACCTTATTGTCGATGGCGCTTATGCCGCACTGCGTCGCGCAGAGTTGTATTTGTATCGGAGCATCGTTTATGACGGCAGAAGCGCCATCGACAATAAGGTCCCTTTTCATAGATAACGTCACATTTATTGAAGCTGGTTCTCTAACATATAATGATTTTATAATTTTTTACTCAGGTACTACTTTGGCTCAAAGTGGAGGTGATTACCACTACATCAATGAGGCTTATGGATCACTGCCAGCATTTCTTTACCTATGGGATGCTAATTTGGTATTTGTGTAAGTAAACAATGATGCATGTATTTAATAAAATCATCTATGTTAGAGTATTGTAATATACACTGTGTAACACGAGGAACCCTAAAGATTATAAGCACACATTTATGAGGCCAAAAGAAGGAAAAAATGTTATGTGAATTGAAGTAAATTTTTCAAACTTCTGAATGTATTAAAAAGTTTATGTTATGGTAAAACTGGCACTGAAAATTAATTTTTATGTTTTTTTTTTGTAAAATCTAGTTTTTGTAAAGGTTACTTATATTTTTTTTTGATTTATCAATAAGGTGTAGAAGTCCATTGATTTAAAGCTCAGTAAATGGGGTTTATCATACAAACCACTGCATCCAGTTAATATTTCTTTTATTACATCGATACACCGTATTAACTAAGATCAAATCGTACATAATATCGGTCGACGGCATTCCGCCAAAATCTGACAGTTCTCTATATAAAACTAAAATGACCATAAACACAACAACCAAAAAGTATAAAGCCCGGTGCATACTACACGTTATTATCAGTATAAGGCCACATACAGGATATTAACTATTGTGATGCTTACAGCTTCGGCCATCCTTTTTTTTTAAAGTGAGCCCTCTCACTAAAAGTAATTATAAACATTAATAACAACAGCAATATATCGTAACACCTTTATCGATATCAAAGATAAACATTCACAACAACAGTATTTGTAAACTTCTACACAGTACACTTCTTATGCACAGTATGGGCTCACATGAATCAATCATAGCCAATAATAACCTTTAGCCTTATTGAGAAATAAATCTTAACGCTTAACATGGTTGAATCTGAGATCATGTAAACAGTCATTGAATACAACCAACACCTGGTAGCATTAACAGCCTTCTTTAGATAGTCTTTCAATATATGAACTAACTTACAATCATGGTCTGCTCTAGGCAGTCTGCCAAAGTATAAACCAACCTCAACGATCACAGTCTGCCCTCAAGGCCTGATCTAAACAATTTGGCAAAGTATAATACATGATCATAAACAATCACAGTCTGCACTCAAGGCCTGATCTAAACAATTTGGCAAAGTATAATACATGATCATAAACAATCACAGTCTGCACTCAAGGCCTGATCTAAACAATTTGGCAAAGTATAATACATGATCATAAACAATCACAGTCTGCACTCAAGGCCTGATCTAAACAATTTGGCAAAGTATAATACATGATCATAAACAATCATAGTCTGCACTCAAGGCCTGATCTAAACAATTTAGCAAAGTATAATACATGATCGTAAACAATCACAGTCTGCACTCAAGGCCTGCTCTAAACAGTTGGGCAAAGTATAATACATGATCATAAACAATCACAGTCTGCACTCAAGGCCTGCTCTAAACAGTTGGACAAAGTATAATACATGATCATAAACAATCACAGTCTGCACTCAAGGCCTGCTCTAAACAGTCTGGCAAAGTATAAATACATGATCATAAACAATCACAGTCTGCCTCAAGGCCTGCTCTAAACAGTTTGAAAAAGTATATAACATGATCAGAAGCAATCACAGTCTGCCCTTAAGGCCTGCTCTAAACAGTTTGGCAAAATATAATACATAACCACAAACAATCACAGTCTGCCCTCAAGGCCTGCTCTAAACAGTTTGGCAAAGTATAAATCAACATCAAAAATCACAGTCTGCCCTCAAGGCCTGCTCTAGGAATTTTAACAAAATATAACACATCATAAACAATCACAGTCTGCCTTCAAGGCCTGCTCTAGACATCATTCCAAAGTATAAATTGTTATAGCCTGCTCTAGACTTGACTGGTCTAGACAGTCTGCCATCACGGCCTGCTCTAAAAGACAAGCTGCTATCAAAGCCTGTTCTAGACAGTCTGCCAAAACTCACACCTAATCATTTTAATGATTTAATTTGTTAGGGCCTGCTCTAGACTAGATTAGTCTAGACAGTCTGCCACAACGGCCTGCTCTAGAAGACAGGCTGCTATCATAGCCTGTTCTAGACAGTCTGCCAAACCTCACACCTAATCATTGTAATGATTTAATTTGTTATGGCCTGCTCTAGACTAGATTCGTCTAGACAGTCTGCCATCACGGCCTGCTCTAGAAGACAGGCTGCTATCATAGCCTGTTCTAGACAGTCTGCCAAACCTCACACCTAATCATTGTACTGATTTAATTTGTTATGGCCTGCTTCAGACTAGATTAGTCTAGACAGTCTGCCATCACGGCCTGCTCTAGAAGACAGGCTGCTATCATAGCCTGTTCTAGACAGTCTGCCTTCAAAGCCTACTCTAGGCAGTTTGTCAAAGTATAAACGAATATAATGAATCAGGCAACAAGGCCAACTTCTTCAATTTCAACATTCATTCAGCAAATAGGCCACAAGGGCACTTTTACACGTCAACATGGAATTTGCATACAATTTAAAAAAACACATCAACAATTATAAAATACAACTAACCGCAAATATCAATTCAAACAAATTACAAGTATCTCATATTACAAGTACCTTAACAGCATATATACCTACTTATGGCATCTAGACAGTCTGCCATCAGGGCCTGCTCTAGATAGTCAGCCAAAGTATAAACTAACATAATAAACAGTCATGGCCTGCTCTAGACAGTCTGCCATTACGGCCTGTACTAGACAGTCTGCCAAACTGACCAACCCAACCAACCCAACACTCAGAGACTCTCGCTGGTCAGATGCAGATTGCTATATCCTGGACACGGCGTGTATAGTACGCCGGTTTCTCACTCAGCGGCCCTGGCCATCGGCAGCTTGGACCCTGCCCCACTGCTGACAGCACCATGTAATAGCTTAACCTTCTTTGCTTTAGTCAGCTCTTGCTGCGAGACCCTCGCTTATCATCAACTTCATTCGTCCAGCCAGGTTACCAGCGTTGAAACATAAAACAAATAAAAATGTTATAATTATTGGCAGTAGCAAAGATCGTTTTAGTCACAGTCGTCATTAACAATGAACATTTTATAAGCCATAATTATCGACACAGTCGATCATTATCAACATCATCAGTCGTTACTATAATATACCTAATCATCATCTATATTCTATATCGTCATCAAAGTCGATCATCATCATTCAGTCATTATCATCTTCAACATCATCAATCGTTACTATAATATACCTAATCATCATCTATATTCTATATCGTCATCAAAATCGATCATCATCGTTCAGTCAAGCATTATCGCCGACATTGTCATCGAAATCACCCAGCTCCGTTATCATCATTGATTTGGTCAGTTATTGACCGTTATAGACATCGAGGCAAACACCGTCGCTGACACCGTCACTGTAGACGACATGTTCAGTCATATACATCATCATCGTTATCGGAACTCTGTTGCCTAAGATTTTCCTTAGGTACCTGATTTACTCATAGGTGCTGAAATCGTAATCAGATGTCACAACATTAATTAAATAAAATGACATAAATATTCAATCAATTCATCAACACCGAAAATAATTACATTTAAAACGTGTTTTTTTTTGTTCGTTGTTACATCCGGTTATTGCCTATACTAGTGATGACAACACACTTCATGGCGAAAATGCAATCACTAATTTTGTGTTTATTAAACACGGTTGTTTTGCCTAAATATTTTTAATATCACCCACTTATTTCTTGTCATCACTGTACCTTCTGTCACAAAATCATGTGTGTCTTTATCAAGCTAAATTTTTATGATACAAAAATTTATGAATTACTTTATAAGGCTTCATTAAATTAAAATGTTATCTACTTTTAACTTCATTCATATAACTCACTCTGGTGTGTATATCCTTTGTTTAGGTCAATCACACAGTTCTTCACAAAACCATACTAAAATGTCTTAGTAAATAATTGGTGTTACCTGTTATATTCATCAATTTTACATTTTAAGTCAATTTTCAATGACAATCCTGTAAGTCTTGTCTTTTCAAAGGAACACTGATTTTGTTAGCATATTAATTTTATATAAATTGATTTTCTTAAACTTTACAATGTTTTTATATAACTAAGTAAACTGCTTTTACCTTTGTAAGACACTTTCTGGTCGTGTCCATTACTTACACTACACCTTTACCTACTTTTTAGTAACCTGAAATTTAATGATTGAATACCACTAACTGTTAAGTTTATTAACCTGAACCTGTCATACAATAATTATTTCAGATTCACCCTTAAAGCAAATGAAACTATAAGTCACTAATAAATTGTATTTCATAGCAACAATTCATGATTTCATTCGTGATTTGTTATTGGATTGTACAGCTGCATTATTTAAATTTTCATACCTAGTAAATTTAAGAAAAATAATACAATATTCATTGACTTATAAATTTCTTCATAAAGATGGGACTTACGGGCACCCAGTATGGTGCCAGCACAGCGGTGTCAGTGAATGCGAGCCAAGCGTGCACTCCAAAGTAACTATGCGACTGATGCAAACTCATCAACCATCAATGTGCATTGTAGCAATCGAACTAGGCACACCAAATGAGAATGTTCGGTTATATGAATGGGCATATCTTTACTTTTGAAATCTTTGACAACACTAATATTTTCAACAATATGACCATGTGTGTTGACAGCACAGAAAAGTAATCTGTTCACTCAATCCTGTTAAACTAATGCTTTTATAGGCAGAATTTGCACTATGCTATTTGCACTTACTAAAATGCATAAAAAACACACAAACATAGATAAATACTGGTTCTCAACTATGTAAAGGTTTTAAGTATTATATATAGTATTAATAGAGCTACAAGAATTCTAAATAAAAAGACTTGCATGATGTGAAATGTCAAAAACCAAAACGGGCCCGAGACATCAACATCATATTCCCTGAATGATAATAATGATGCTTTGAAATTGTAATTTATATTTTGGCACCGTAGAGGAACATGACAGCAGTAAATTGGTGCAAGTCTGTTTTACAATATAAAATGGTACTTAATATCATTAATGATATTAATTTAACTTCCTTGGTTTGTATGTGAGGTGTGAGGGTTAATACCTTCGCTGCAGCATTAAGTGTAACTCGTAATTAACCATACTTTGTATGAGGTCTTTCAACCACCTACCGCAGTGAAGATGTCAGGTCTGGAATAATATCCCTATAGTCCAATATGCAAAATTTCCATACATCAAATGATATCTAAAATTTCCAAAAATTCAGCACATTTATTTTCATCTTTAAATTGTATAAGTACCTATGTAAATATTTCTCATATACAAAATTAGATTATTGTAATGCTACATTTAAAACAATATTATGAAAAAGACATGAAACTATCAGTATCATTTCATATTTAAAAATCATATAGTGTGTGTGATTCCATTCATTCAGTTTTGTTTCTATTTGCCTCTCTTTAAATTTCCAGATAAATAATTTTCAATATACTTAGCAATACTAGGCAAGTCAATGCTTATACCTATATCATTCAATATCTTCAATTAACTTTTTTCTTTTGAATTTTCCCATATGAGTACCTAAAACCTAAATAACTTTTATAAATAAATAATTTGTTTGTTATCAAATCATAAACGAATTCATTTGTGTATTTTATCCAAAATGATTTTTATTAAGATTCTATTGAGACCAAAGTAGATAGAAGTATATTTTAATGAGTGTGCTGCTTGCTAAAGGCCTCCTTTAGCTCTTTTTCTTTAAAACTATCATGGGCCACTGTCCTACAATTCTAGCCCGCTGACAGATTAAGTTCTTCCTCTCATCTTAATTATACCATCATTCCATCATAGCAAAAACCTCTAGGATACCAATCCAATACCTTTTTTTTGTTTTTTTTGTCTCTTAACATATATAAGTATTATATACTCATGCATAATGACTAACAAACACAACATTCTGTAAGTTGTAATTCAACTTACAGAATGTCATTATACAACTCAGTGTTAATAACTAGATTCACTGAGCACTTGCACTGCACAATGCCATCCTTACCGCGTTGCCTTCCTTCATAACCATGTCACAGGCTCTTAAGTATGGCTCTTGTCTCACCAGAAAGTTGATGGTTGATTGCTTGCGCTTGCATTTTCGAGATCTACTCTCATTGTATTCCGTCTCATCTCACAAAACCGAAAACAAACAATGACAAGAACACGGGTTAATAAATAGGTCAATACCATAGCAAATGTATGTAACTATGTACAGTACATTGAAAATTTAAAACAAAACTTTTGATTTATGCAAACGAAACGAACTGTCAATCGTTCTCTTTAGCGAGCAAAACAAACAAGCTAATGAAATCTTGTATCATTTATATACTATCAACTCAACTGTTTCGACTATGAAACAAACATTTAAAAGACCAAGCAACTTACATTTTTATGCACCTCTATACAAGTGAAAATAAATTAAGTGCATCCAATATCTATGTGGGCATTTGAATTCATAATCCCGCTTTCTGAGATGTAGAAGTCCATTGATTTAAAGCTCAGTAAATGGGGTTTATCATACAAACCACTGCATCCAGTTAATATTTCTTTTATTACATCGATACACCGTATTAACTAAGATCAAATCGTACATAATATCGGTCGACGGCATTCCGCCAAAATCTGACAGTTCTCTATATAAAACTAAAATGACCATAAACACAACAACCAAAAAGTATAAAGCCCGGTGCATACTACACGTTATTATCAGTATAAGGCCACATACAGGATATTAACTATTGTGATGCTTACAAAGGATATTTTATTTATTAGACTACGACCCATAATGGCATCATCGCCATGAAAAAGGCGTTTAGCACTAAGTTACAATAAGAAGATTTTTTTTTTCAATTGGTATTAAAGAAAAAGATAGTTTATTATTCAAGTTGCCATAGTACAATGCGCTTATGAACGTGAAATAAAGCTACACCGGCTCTAACCCTACACCTCTGACCCAAAAATATTTATTTATTTCCTCAATGAAGGATTATTAACTCTGAAACTGAGCAAAATTCAAGAAATTTTATGACATTTTAGTCTCTAAATGTGATCAGGAATAGACTGTTAAAATCTTTCGGTTTCCTCATGTAACTCATGTTATACTGTGTATTAAGGATATAGTTTACAAAATAACCTATTAACTATCTCAACTAAGCTGTAGTTAAAATTTTAAAATATGGGTTAACCACTCACATGTCCAAACATTTTGTGGGAACTCTATGCAATATTACGAGTAATATAAAATAATTGGTCACTGCAGTAACCAAGGACGTGCGACTGGTTATAGAATTAACTTGGCACTTATTAAGTGCCATAATTTACTTGAATTTTTTGTCCTAATTTTGGTTTTTAATTTATGAACACTATGTAAAGATTGCACATGTGGAAACCTAACCTTACTGTCTTTTTAGTTCCAGATGTAAGAGAAGATTAGTTTTTTGAAGGAGTTATTTTTTATAACATTCCACTTAAATACACTTCACATTTGCACAACTATGCATTGTGTTCAGCATAGGGATGGCAGTGGCACCAGTAGGCAGCATGGACTACTATTATATGATCACTGATCAGCTATAAATACATTTTCATATCATCATAATACCACAATAATATCATTAGCAGATAATTATCATTTCTTGATTTTCTTTTTCGTTTCTTCAGTTTGTTAGTTATAGCTAAAATAGTTATTACCAGCTACAGGTACTGGCCTCCACTGGTGCCTCTACCCTAAATTATCTTTTTAATTAAATACATATTGCTTATCATGTATTCTTATTTTTAGACCAAGCACAAATGCTATTATGGCATTGACTTTTGCTAACAACTTATTGGAGCCCATATTTCCAAATTGTCCAATTGAACCTTTAAGCCAGAAATTAATTGCAGCAGTTACTATTTGTAAGTACAATCTTCACAGTAATTAAAAAACACACTGGGCTACTTCAGAGATGATTTATAATTATAATATTTCAAAATGAACATAGAATAGGCTATAATAAAATAATAGGTAATTTTTTTCCTTAAAATAGTATTGCAATATGCAACGTTTTTTTTAAAATTTAAACGATAAATGTTTGCGCCCAAAAGGCAGCCGCCATTCTTGTGACGTCATAATTGCAGTGAAGTAATAAAGAAACGGGCATCAAGCCGGTTTTAAGTCCTGTGCAGAAAAAGACAGCCACAATTAAAGAAGTGGATGGCATTATAATAACCGATAGCTACCGCCAACTCAGACGATGGGTGGAACATTACACTGAACTCTATTCGTATCCAATCGCTATTGACCCAGAGTGGTTCGAACTAGATGCGGGTGGCGATCCTCTGTAGAGGAATTTCATAAGGCTGTAAAGTACCTGAAATGCGGAAAGAGTCCAGGCAGTGACGGCACTCAAGCCGAAATAAATCATAAAGCTCGAGTGTGTGGGTCCGATTCTGCATAGTCTTACGAAAATGCTGGGAAGAGGGAAAATTCCCACAGGATATACGCGATGCTAATATCGTCATGCTGTACAAAGTCCCAAAGGAAGGGAAACCGCGGTGCTTGCAAGAATTACCGAAGCATTTCCCTTCTTAGTAGCGTGAGCAAGTTATTCGGTAGGGTAGTACTGTCAAGACTACAGCAACTTGCCAATTGCGTATATCCCAAAAGTCATTGTGGATTCCGTGCCCAGCGTTCCAAAACGGACATGATCTTTACACTTCGGCAAATCCAAGAAAAGTGTAAAGAGTAGAGAACACCTCTGATTGTCGCATTCGTTGACTTGAATAAGGCCTTCAATACAGTGAGCCGAGAAGGGCTTTATTCTGTACTGGAACACATCGGATGCCCACCAAATTTCTAGAGTTTTGTGAAGTCCTATCACGAAGGTATGCAAGGTGCAGGGGTGTTCGATGGTACTGTGTCTGACCCGTTGCTCTATGCGTCGAGGTATTCGGCAAGGCTGCGTACTGGCACCTACCCTCTGTTTGGTATATTCTTTTCGTTGTTGCAGAAAACTGCTTTCGGTGACGACCAACAGGTATCTATCTGCATACAAGAGCCGATTGGGAAACTTTACAACGTTTCCCTTCTTCTATTCGTTGACAATTTGCTCTTTGCTGACGACGCAGCCTTCATCGCCACATCGCAGTTTCAGATTCAAACTATTATGGAAAAATATCTCGGGCCTATGCTCTGTTCTCTATGTGCATCAATCCCCGGAAAACTGTTGGGCTGGCTCAAGCGTGCGTGGAAATACCGACGATCATGTTGGATGGCGCCCCGCTGGAGTCAGTCGACAAGTTTTGCTACCTCGGATCGACGGTGACTAGTAACCTCTCACCGGATGCAGAAAGCCAAATTCGAATCGGAAAAGCCGCGACGATGTTTGGGAAGTTAAGTACAAGAGTAATAGCAAAATAAACATCTATATGTATAACCAGGAAAACCAAGATGGTCGTTTATCAAACGTGCATCCTGAGCATACTCTTGTACGACCGTCGTTTGAAAGCTTTCCACGTGCGCTGCATCCGGAACATTTTGGGTATAAACTGGAAGGATAGGGTCACAAACAAGAGGGTTCTTGAGATTGCTCAGCTACCCAGCCTCTTTGCGCTGCTAAAGCAGAGACGCTTACGCTGACTAGGCCATGTGCATCGAATTCAACCGTCTCGTTTGCCGCGGCATGTTTTGCTTGGCGCCATAGCTGATGCCAAGCGAGACTTCTACATCCCTGTTCATACATGGGAGGAGCTTGCCGAGGATAGAGATAAGTGGCGCAAAATGGTGTTCGACGAATGTAAAATCCACGACGAGGCGTGGTTTAAGACACTTGCAAGTAAGCGAGCCAAGCGTCATCGCGTTCACCACGGACACACTGCTGCTGCCTGGCTTGTCGTCGTGTTTGCCGCTCCCGTATTGGCTTACACAGCCATGAAAAACGCTGCCGTCTTACATGACACTGTTTGAATAGTCTGTAATATACTCAAAGGCCAATGGTGAATAGAATTAAATTCGAATTTCATATGGTAAAAACTATATATATAAATAATATATTTTCACAATTTAATTTTGAGACAGATGAAACTGCCCTAATGTCATTGTACTGTATCATATTTTGTTTGCAGGTTTCCTTACATTTATAAATGCATATGACGTTCGATTTACTACTAAACTACAGAATGTCTTCATGTTCACAAAAATATCTGCATTGTTTATAATAATTATTGGCGGTATTGTGTGGTTGTGCCAAGGTAAATAAGTCCACGTCGGACAAAAAGTGCGGATGACGTAAAAATGACGTAATCTTGCACACAGGATGATATTTGAGTTTGTATTAAAACTTCCGTGTGACATGTAGTAACAAAGTAGTATTAATGAAGTAACAAAATAATCGTAAATAAATCCATGGAATTAATAATACAAGTGGTAGGGTGATGTAGTGAATAAAATAAATTTCACGAAACTTGTTACCATAAGGTATAATAATTATTATTATCAATTATTTCATGTTTGGTTGTCTCCAAATGTCTTTTAATATTGCTTACCTTCGTTGGTATATCTTGATTACAGCAAGAGCAGTATACGTGTTTGTCACGTACCTCCAAAAACGGAAAATTGCCACAATATTCGAGTAAAGATGACATTTTAGAACGTTTTCTTATACATTAGTAAATATAAAATTTTAGCTAAATATAATCGTGAAGATACAATAACGAAGTCAATTTATTGTTCATCTGATTGACAATGTGTCAGTCAAAAACGTACTTACTCATTTCAAGTGGCGATATCGTTTAATAAAGAGGTTGATAAATGATAACTGATAATTGTTTATGAAAATCAAAAATACGATTTGAAATCATCCTATAAGTGGTTTGACGTCATCCGCACTTTTTGTACGACCCCTGTAAATAACATAGCATAATTTAAAAAATACTTTAATAAAACATACTATATTTGGAGAAAGAGCTGTATGTCAATCTTTGTTTTCAGGAAGGGTCGAGAATTTTGAGGATGGCTGGGCGGGAACAAAAACCTCAGTTAGTGATTGGTCTGTTGCTTTCTACTCAGGAATATTTTCGTATTCTGGATGGTAAAATAAACGTATATTCTTGTTATGTTACCGTTAGTATATCTAATTTAAAATGAGTTTATTCTGCAACCAAATTTATTGATTGTATAAAATGTGTAGTCTAAGACAAATACGAGCTTTATATTTAACAGCTCATGTAGGTACTTAAGACTGTACTGCATCACGATGCATAACTCTGGTTGACGCTTGACGATTCGCCTACTGCAAAACATGGCGCCGTACAGCACCATCTAGTTCAGCCGTTACACTCCGCGGACACTCATTACTTCTCAGACATCACTTTTCTATTAATAACTTTTTGGCAAGAATAAGTTTAGATATTTTTATTAAGAACGAAGGACCTATTATTGATGTCTGTTACCTTAATTTGTCCAAAACTAAAGCCGTGAACTTGCTTAGCCTTTATGATCATATAAATGATATGTAAACCATATATTATTTATTTTTCATTGCTTGTAGTTGCTTCGCGGTTCAGGCCGGGCTGGGCCTCTGACTTGAGCGGTTAACTATTCGCTCGGTCGGTGGTGTAGACACGCCTAATATTATGTACTCGTAAATATAATAGAGAATTAACCTTCATCGTCAACGCTTGGTTTTATCATTTCATGTACCACAAAAAAGGAGTTACTTGAATTTCATGACGGAGGAACTCAGGGATCCCTTCGTGAACTTACCCCGTGCTATTTACCTATCTTTACCGCTGGTGACCGCCATTTATTTGCTGGCAAACGTCGCCTATCTGGCCGTATTGGGACCTACAGGAGTTAGGGCAACTGAAGCCATTGCTGTCGTAAGTATAAAAATGTACTATATATTATTTTGTGAACAGCGTAGACTAAAAAAAACTTAATTAAAACAATCCAGTCACTAAAAATGTATGTGCATTAGTATTTTTGTAACTATCTACCTAGTTGGTTACTAAGTTCTGTTACTCGATTTGCAACCTCTTTTATTTCCGTTAAAACAAATACTACCGAAAAAATTAAAAATGACACAATGTGGTGGATTTGTGAGCTATAATTATATACTACACCCGCCAAACATGATTTTGAAGTTGCTTCAAAACTTAAAAATCAACAAACAATTTGTTTATCGCATAATTAATAGATACAATAGTACTCAGAGCTTCGATGACCGAAAGAGGTCTGGAAGACCACGCACCTTTCGGACCCCAGCTCTAATAAAGGCAGTGAAGGCGAGAATAGCAAGAAACCCCGTCCGGAAGCAAAAGTTGTTGGCAATACAGATGTCTGTGAAGAATAGCTCCCTAAAAACAAGTTATCAATGAAGACCTTGGACTACACGCTTACCGCAGACAAAAAGGTCATTTGCTTAATGGACGATTAAAGACTATGAGGCTAGAGAGAAGTCGCGTGCTATTGAAGTGGTACGCACAAAATGGCCACCGAAAAATACTATTTACAGATGAAATTTTTTTTACCATTGAAGAATGTTGTAACCGCCAGAATGACAGAGTGTATGCAAAAAACAGTCAAGAGGCGATTGCGGCTGTTCCGAGAGTGCAACGAGGCCATCATCCCTCTTATGTGATGATTTGGCTGGGTGTGTCATACTCGGGGCTAACACAGGTTCATTTCTGTGAAAAAGGTGTGAAAACTGGGGCCAAAGTTTACCAGGAAACCGTTCTCGAACCAATAGTGAAGCCCTTAAGCCACACCCTATTTCAAAACCAGCCATGGGTCTTTCAACAGGACTCGGCTCCTGCACTTAAGGCAAAAACAACTTAAGCCTGGTTTCGAAGGAACAAAATTGACTTTATTGCCCACAAAGACTGGCTGTCCTCCAGCCCGGACCTTAACCCCCTGGATTATGCCGTATGGCAGGTTATTGAGGAGAAAGCCTGTGCTAAACCCCACACAAATCTTGACTCTCTCAAGCGGGCCATAGTTAAGACAGTGACGGAATTAGACATGACAATCGTGCGTGCCGCTATCGATGACTGGCCTCGTCGTTTGAGGGCCTGTGTCAAGGCCAGAGGGAGCCATTTTGAATGATATTGTCATATGTAATTCCTGATTTTGTGTACTTCATTTTAATATATAGTTTATTCAACTTTCGTTCGTATATTTTATGTAGATAAAGATTATTGCAGTAACATAATTTAGTAACCAACTAGGTATTCTCTTTTTATGAAGATCAAAAATTTAAATGGGAGCTTTTTGATCAAGACAATACAACAATCTGAAATAAGTGTACAAAAGTAGTACGAGTATATTTCTGTAGTAGAGCTAAAGATAGGTGAATTTTTAACCGTAATCTCTAGAACAACTGAATGATAAAAAAAAAAACAATTCCTTAGGTAAGCGGGTTGATCACTGGTATCAACTGATGGATTTTTTTTCTCACCTTTTACCACTGGTAACTACTGGGAAAAAAAAATCCACTAGTTACCACCAACTTGGTTTGGTGGTAACTACTGGTTTTTTTTTTCCAGTAGTTGCCACTAAAATTTGGTTAGCGTTCAATACTAATAACAACAGTATATGGATAATTCCCAATAATTACCACTAAATTTAATTCGCTCTGGTAAAAGATGAGAAAAATTACAAGAAAATACATCATGCCGCGTCACAGATACCATCGAACATAGGTTTTAAAAGTAACTATTAGGATATTTCTAGGATTTCTCCATAGCCGCTTTGGGTTGGGTGCGGTACGCCATGCCCTCACTCGTTGCGATAGCTATCCTGGGCGGGCTAACAGTGCACATCATGACGTCATCGCGGATGTGCTTTGCTGGCGCCAGGAACGGCCACATGCCCGAACTACTAGCACATATTAACGTCAAATGCATGTCTCCGTTACCATCGCTAATTTTTTTGGTAAGTGAAGCGTCTCTAAGGCAACTGGTTCTAACTGGGAACTTTTTAAATTGGACCAAGTTTTTTTGTAAACTAGATTGAAAACACCTACTACATGTTTCAAAGAAATATCAGCCTATAAGTGCCTTCTGATTCGTATATTTTACGACCCGCTACTGTGATTTACTGACAAGTATCTACCTAATAACTAGTAGCTACACTTTTCTGTCTGATGAATCACATTACTTAGTTTTTTTATTTTATTTCAGATGATTATTTCATTGATAATGCTAATTCCTAGTAATTTAACGTCGCTGATTACGTACTGCACCATAGTGGAATCGTTTTTCACCACCCTCAGTTGCAGTGCCGTGTTGTGGCTGCGATACAAGAAGCCTGACTTGCCCAGACCTATCAAGGTATTTTTAATTTAACTTTTTGATCGCCATACACGGCCTTACACGCGGCCATAACTGTGCCCTCTTCGCCAAAGCGTGTAAAGTCACAGAGTTATTAGGTTATTACGTTATTAGGACGAATATATAAAATAAATATAGATATAAGTTAATCTATATTATACCCGGTGCCCGCGAGGAAACGGAAAGATTTTAACAGTATATTCTGGATCGTATTTAGAGAAAAAAGTCATATAAACTTTTTTTTATTCGCTTAGTTTCAGAGTTAATACCAATTTAAAAAAAAAAAACCGCCCACGTGCTATTCGGACTTGCGCACCGAGGGTTCCGTACAAACCTGTAGGTATATAAGTAAAAGTTCACCCATGTCGTGATGGGTGAACTTTTACTTATTTCGCACTAATGTGATAATTAGCACATTACGTAACTATGTCGAAAATTTAAAGGATCATATGTACTGTAAAACGTTGTACGATACATGTGCGAATAGGTAATTCGCATTTGTATTTACCTGAGTATTTGATATAAATTCCAGCTCGATACCTCCACGCGTTCCTGAGAAAAAAGGTCTTGACAGACAGACAGACGGACGGACGGACAACAAAGTGATCCTATAAGGGTTCCTTTTTTTCCTGGTTTATTTTGGCAGAATTGACTGAAATTTGTATAAGATTTTATCCTTCTTATGACCTCAGGAATACGTGGTTAATTTCTTCCCGTTTCCTCGCCGCCACCTTGTATAAAGCGTTTTTTTGGGTTATTCCCACTAGTTACCACCAAGTTGTTACCAGTGGTAACTACTGGGATTTTTTTTCCACCTTTTACCACTGGTAACTACTGGGAAAAAAAAATCCACTAGTTACCACCAACTTGGTTTGGTGGTAACTACTGGTTTTTTTTTTCCCAGTAGTTGCCACTAAAATTTGGTTAGCGTTCAATACTAATAACAACAGTATAAATATAGAGTGCTTTAATGTACACAATAGGTAACGTGAGTATTTTACATTTTTTTAACAGTTCTTTAGCTGGATGGTCGAGTGGTTTTCTAGTCTTATGCGGAGGGCACGCTTTTGTAATTTAAATAGCCTCTCACGGTCCGCAGCAGTACCCCATAGATCTACACCGTAGATTAATATAGAATAGAAGTAACCATAGTAGGCCTTCCTTAGGTTTTCCTCAGAAAGACTGTTAGTTAGCCTAGACAACGCGAAGCACGCAGAAGCGAGACGTTTACACGTCGCATCTATATGAGGTGCCCACGTTAGTCCCGAATCGATTACAAAACCTAAGTATTTGACTTCGTGTACTTGCGACATCGTAATATCATTCAAAACAATCCCAATCCGAGCATTTACTTTTCACTTTAATTGGAAGTACATTGTTTGTCTTATCGACATTCAAAAGCATCCCATTAGCAGTAAACCAATCAGATATCCTTTGTATTGTTTGAGTCAGTTTTAGTTCCAAGCTTGCGAAATCATCGGGTGCTGTTATTACACACGTGTCATCGGCAAACATAACGTACTCCACGTCGTCGGTAGCGGCAGTGATGTCGTTTACAAGGACCAAAAACAGGTTATTTCCCATCGTTGATCCCTGCGGGACAGCACTGTCCCCCAAATCCTCACGGTTAGAATTGAATGATTTTACGTAAGTCGCTTGTTTCCGTTCCCCAAGAAAAGATCTTAATAATTCAAGGAAGCATCAATTGACTCCATACCGCGATAGCTTTGCGATAAATACTGCGTGGTCAATTGTTGTGTTATCGCCAACTGCTGGGCGAGCTCGGCGGACGTGTTGACTTTCCCAGTGGTTACCACTGGTAACAACTTAGTGGTAACTAGTGGGAATAACCCATTTTTTTCAAAATGGGGCCGGTTTTCAAGTTTGCTCAAGCGCGCTCAAATTTTGGTCACAGAACCTCGGGTCCCTCTAGATTTCTATGAAAAAAGAACTTTGGAAAAAATCCAAGATGGTGGAAAAAAATGGCCTGTGAAAATGCCCGAAAGCGGGCGGGGCGGGTTGAAGTTGTAGTACGAGTATGTATCTGAATGTAAAGCAATTACTCAATTCCGTTAACGTTTAGGCCATACTGAGCAACTTTTACTGTGCACTATGGGACCAACCCCGAAATCGCGAAATAAAAAATTGTCTCTCCCATAGGAAATTTCAACATGAGACCAGCAAAATGTATGTACAGACAATTTTTTTGCGATTTCATGGTTGGTCCGAAAGTAATAATATAACTTCTTTATTCCTTAAACAAACGCAGTTTACAGTATCATTTCTTAATTAAATACAAAAATCATTTCATACATTTACTATATCTTACGTATAACATTGCTAAGTTCTAGTATCATTTCATTGATTATTTTAATTAAATTTTTATGAATTAGTATTTTTTATGCAGAAAAAATATATAAATTACACATAATTATTTATTTAAGTGTTTATTTAAGGACCTCTCAACGAGTAAAGGTCTCCTCCATATCCTTCCAAGTATCCCAGTCCTTTCCAACAGCTCAAACTATCTCGTCTGACCACCTCTCTTTCGGTCTTCCATCAGTTCGTTTGCTGAGTCGTGCTGCCCACGTAGTTACTCTGGTCCCAAAGTAAAAGATTCTAAGTATGACCTAAATATTAACGGGCTTAACTAATTGCTTTACGTTCAGATACACACCTACTGTATACTTATGTGTTGTCATTCGTCAGCATTTCGTCTGCGCTGCGATACAGTGTTTACTTGTTTTAGACATATTTTTGCGACGTTGCGACGCCACTTTGTGGTACAGTGATTTACCCGTGGCACAAGTAAAGTAACGTTACGAAAGTTTTAAGTTGAGGTCATTCTGTTTATTCTGTACAAGCGTCCCTTAAGCGAATATTCGAAGTCTAAACGTTGTCCATTATCGCAATTCGCAAGTTTGATCATATCCAACCCGGCCGACTAATCTAAACATTCACCTGCTGATGAATAATCTACCCAGTAGTCAGCCCACTTTTTCCCTTCGATGTATATTCCAATATTATAATATAATAGCAGACCATCAGGAAACAAAACTTGCAAAGTCAAATATAGTCAATGAAGATTCAAAATACAATGGAATGAAAGGCCTTTTTATAGGCCTCTGAGCGACTTGAAGTTAATATAAAAATTAAGTCGGAAAATATATAATATAAGTTTTTGGATTGTTATATCAGTTATACATTTATAATAGAAATTTAATCTAGAAATATTGAATACGTCTAATTTTTGAGTTTCGAGTCGTTTTTATCAATGCAGGCAAGCCAAAGTGCAGTGCTTCCAGGCGTTTCATTAAATTAACTATCTTGATAAGTAAAGCGGAGGCCGAAGGCCGTAGGCCCGCTGTGAGCTTGTCGTGAGTTCAATACCTTTTAAACGACAGTCGCATCGAATCCCTACACACAATTTTTTTTTTTCTTCTTTAATTTATTTAGAAAACAAACAGCCTTTTACAAATATATTTAAAGTAAATGAACTAAAAATAGGCCTAAAGTTTCCTACATTACTAAGCTATTACATAGAAATGTAAATTACGCAATTATAAGTTTCGAAATTGGTCGATAAAGCTTAATAGGATGGTTGACCCAGTAGTTGACCACGCACCGGTAGTTGACCATTTGCGACTTCAAATGTCAATATTAAGAATTCCCGCCACTATCTGGTATTTTTTAAGTTGCCTACATGTTATTTCAACTTTAACTGACAAACCAATCACATTCCCGATGACATGAGACAAAAAATGTAGCCTACACTATCATTTTACTTCCGCTCGTCGCCGTTAGTTGCCGATCTGCCGCCATTACAGTTAGGCACGTGTTCTGACAGGTAAGCCTATTTTATTGTTAATTGGCATTGTTTTTGAATGAACCTTATTGTAATGATTGTTTTTTGTAAAGTTTAAATGTTTATCTTCTCGCCTTCAACGTAGTTTTAAATATAACTACCCTATTTCATGACTTTTTTAAACTGGTTAACTTCTGGTGCATGTTTTTCTTGGTTTTCCTATAGTTGACCAGATGGTCAACGACTGGCTATATGGTTTTTATTTTTTATTTTCTTTTTTAACTGGATTTTCATAGCTTTGGCATATTCAATACCACCTCTCACGATTTTAAGGTCCAAATCGTGGTGATTCCTTAAGTTGACCAGTGGTTTGACTTTGGTACCACGTACAAAAAAAAAGCTCCTATGGTTGACCAAGCCTTATAAAACATTATTCTTTGCTTTGCTTGTTTTAGATTAAAAAATGCCACCAAAAAAGAAATTCTTTCAATATAGTGAGGACGACGTTTACGAAGCAGTAAAATAAATACATTCTGGGAAAAAAAATAGAGAAACATGCCGCAAATATAAAATCCCCCATTCAATGTGATTGCTAAGACTGAATATGAAAACTTGTTGATCTAAATTAAAAAAAAGATATTGCTTCTAATTTAAATAAAGTTGATCATAAAAAACAAGCTACTTTTTATTATTTTTTGCTATTTTTGCCTTGTTTTGAAATTGGTCAACTTTGGGTGCAAAACTTAACAACTACTGGGGCCTGCTGGTCAAACTTAGGCACATTCCCGTTTTTGGAATTTTAAAAATATTATAAAAAAAACCTGAACGTAATTCTGTGTTTTTTTTTCTTATCTCGACTTTTAATTAGACAATATACAATATAAAAAATAAACTAAAAGTAAACGTCCAAATAGTTTTAAATAACAACGATTTAAAGTCAAAATTTGTCCTTAACTGGTTTGGGACTGGGTCAACCATCCTATTATGTTTACCACCGCCTTTGTGCACCGGTGTAATGATAGCCTGCTTCCAGACGCTAGGGACAATACCTTCATTGAGAGACTTTCTGATAAGTTTAGCCAAGGGAGCCGCCAGCTCAGCGTAAAGTTTAGAAACTAATAATGGATGAATGTTATCAAAACCTGCACCCTTATTAACACATAAGTTTTTTAAATGCTTGTATACTAAATCATCAGTAATATTAATACTAGAAATATCTACAGAAGGAGACGAAGGCTGAGGAGAAGGAAGTCGTGATTGATTACAACCAGAGACAAAAACAGAACTGAAATAATTGTTAAAGAGATTACAAATAACATTGCCTTCGGAGGAGGATTTATCATTAAAATACATGTTAGAAGGTATTTCATTTGCAGAAAATTTTGACTTAATAAAACTCCAAAAATATTTAGGCGACGAAGTAATTTTCTCTAAGGCGAAGAACTAATATTATAAATCCGAAAATAATTCTGTCTGTTACCTTTATTATCACGCTTTAACTCTGAACCGATTTAGATGAAATTTGGTATGGAGATAGTTTGAGGCCCGGGGAAGGAAATAGGATAGTTTTTGTCGATCATCATTATCATTCCACGCAGATTGAGTCACGGGAAGAAACTAGTACCTAGGTCATAAAACAATAAAGCAAGTACGACACTATCGTATAGTTAAAAACTGCAAATGTATTTAATGTCTGGTGTAGGTGCCTACATGGATGCCGGTGGTGTTCGTGTCGCTGTGCGCGGTGCTGCTGGTGGTGCCGGTGCGCGCCGAGCCGGTGGCGGTGCTAGCAGGCGCGCTCATGACGCTGGCCGGCGTACCCATCTACTACGCCTTCGTGCGCCGTCGCCCCCAGTGGCTTGTTCCGATCGCTAGTGAGTTATTGCTCAGTAATAAGAACCTTAATTGATCATCCTTCTAGATATTGCTTTTATCAATGCCTTTAATTCAACGCAACTGCACCGAAACACACTGCAACGAAAATGCCACAAAATGATCAAGCCGCTATGTTGCTGGATGTGTGCCCGTATTCAACGCCATAAATTTACTTAGGCCTTGGTCACTGGTCAGAAATGTTGATGCTCCCCATACAACGGCGACAACCGGAGACCAAGACCTTAACCTACGTACTTCTAGACACTGAGGCCATAATCTCATTTTCCGGTATGCAATTTCGTATATCTACTTATCTTACATTATACCAAGTAGACCAGATGGCCCAGTTGCCATTACGCCATCGCTCGCGTTTTTTTTACTGATCACGAAGTGAGTTCGCTTTTTGTCACTAACGTCTAGACACGCGAGCTGCAAATCAAAGCCGTGTATTCATTTGGTCGAGTGCTATGTATGAATGGCCTTGATCTGCCGCACGTCGCCCCGCTAGTCGCTTGCCTCCAGCCCGCGGCCTGAATGTTACAACAAATTCTTTCGCTTAAAAGTATTATTTTAATTTCAGCTCAATTCACACACGGATGCCAAAAGCTGTTCCTATCCGCCGTAGAAGACAAAGAAGAATGATTCCTAAGATTTAATTCAGTGTCATTGAATCTCAACTTCTCTCAGTTTCACATTGTTGATTTTTATGTACTTAAGCTCTTATCATTAGTATCCTCTAAAATATGTTTGATCTGCTTTGTGTGATTTAGTTAGACTTAGGTTTGCGCTGTTTTCTAATTATAAATCTTTCTATGATTAATATTTATCAGTATTTATATGTGCTCTCTATTTAGGTAACTAATGTAAAATGAAGTACATACCTAAAAGAACTTTAATTAAGAGTATGCTCTGCTATCACAAATGATTATTTTTCATACAATTTATTTATTTAGGGAACTTTTTTTTCATCATGTCTGGCGCGGTATGCCAAAAAAGGCTGCAAATTGTGTTGCAAGCCTGAAAATCGATACGATTGATATTTAGGCCATTTGAATCGATTTGACCCGTAGAATCAAAAAAATATAAAAAACGGAGAGGAGTTATGACGTCATCTTTTTTTGTATGGGAAAAAAATGTTTTTCTTCAGAAACCTACCGTGTGTGATGTATATTAAATGAAAGGGCTTTTTGAGCCAGTCTATGATCACATAAATACATTTCAGTATTTTTTTTAAACTGCATTAAAAATAATTTTCAAAACATACTAAGTTTCGGCTTCTCCAGATACGATACCGTACATTTTTTTTTTGTAATATATATTTCATGGTATGCTTAATATCCTCATATCCAAAAGAAACCAATTTTGAAAATTTTTACATTAAGTTTTTTTTATTATTATTACATAGTTTGATTTATCAATCTATCAATTAAATAGCATAAATATTTAATAAAACAACTAATTTGAGTTGTTTTATCACTGACTTCCTATGGCCACCTTCTGTAACCATCGTCAGATCAGCTCGATGGGGTACCATATTTATGGTAATAATATTGCATGGTCGCCCAATTTACAAAACCCTATATATGCGTATGACACAAATAAATACATTACAAACAAAGTTAAATAAGAGCTTGTGAAAACGATCAAGATCTTCAAAACTAGTTCGCTAAATAAAATCGTCGTATGATTATAAATATATCACGTTTACGGGACCCCTTTGATATGCATTATCTTGAGTGATGGCTTTTTTGTTTGACACTGTAAATATAACATGGTCCTAGCCGTAACTAGTAGCTATTGCTACCTCCTTTTATTAAATTGTATTATTTAAATTATATCTACGTAGATACCTATTATCTGTGTGAGATCATAGACTTTTGTGCTTTTTTACCTCATTATTGTTGCGACAGAAAAATAATTGCTTAATCAAGTATATTATGAAATACCTGTACTTATCTGCTGTTAGTGTACAGTCAGCGTCAAATACTTTGTAGCCACTGACCTATCACACATAGACAGTTAGTCCTCATAAGGCTAATCTGCCAAAAGTGAAGCCGAAACTCGATCGATGTGTGCGTGCGACGCTCGTGTCTTACGCTCAGCGACACACACATATATACAAAAACGGGTTGCCAGAGTTCATTTATTCCCCGTAAAATAGATGGATTTTAACCACATCCTTATACTTGGCTATCGATCATTTGGGAGTGTGTATGTAGGTATTAAATTTGTAGCAAAAACTTTCAAGGTTTCTTTTAAGGACTTTGCATTTCTGTACGTTGTGAAATAATGTTTAAATAAAAAAACGTTTATTTTTTTATTTTACAAATGTGCACAGATAATAAGCTGGTAGAATTGACTTTGGAATAATGATTTTAAATGATAAATATTTAATGACGATCATTTGGATTTGATTTGGTTTGATTTTATTTGACTAATATTTTCTTCGGGTTGGTGTGGTGAAAAGTTTTGTGTTTCACTTGGGGCAAAATTTGTTTAACTCTCGTAACTTGAAACCCTCGCAACGCTCAAGATTCCATTTTTCGACATTTTGGATCTTTATTTAGCTCGAGTAGCAATATTAGCACGAGCGGTTAAACAACAACTTTTCCACTTGTAAAACAAATAACTATTTATGGTCAGTACTAGTAATTGTACCTGCAGGCCTAGCCAAGGTGGCAATCGCTATTGCTTCGAACAACGAAACGCTTTGTGTCTCTCTATCAGTCTTCCATATAAGTGCGACAGTGACAGTTGCGTTTCGTTTTTACAGACCTTAACTGTAACACCTGTGTTCCACAAATAAAATTTACTTTACTTGCTCATCAAAATGGCGAGAGCATATTCGACTATGTTTAGTCGGTTTCCATATTGCATCGTTCCTATTTAATCTAATTTTTTCCGTCCATCTCGCAGACAGAAGCGGATCAGTCGGAAATCTAAAACGAATATCACACAAAATAAAAATATGAATTTAAACTGTAATTTTATAAAAGACAAAACATAATTTGAAATAAAAGAATGAAAAACTAAAAAAGAATATTTTCTATAGTCATACAAGGAACTTAAACTAAGCATATTTATTTTATCAATGTAATCGTCATGCCTCATTTGGAGGAAAAAAGATTCATATAACCTGGCAACATTTATAAGTAATGGCGGCTGACGAAAATTTGGATTTTTGTATTTACAATTACGTAAAAATATCACATTAAACTGGATACTTACGCATGAAATGTTATATCAGGCGGTTTGTTTTTATACACTGATGTGTTGTGACACCAATTCACCGCACAAACAACCATCTTTCTTGTATTTTTTAATTTATAACCGGGAGGTGTACACAAACCAACTCGACCTTGAGTACTGCGAGGGCCGTTCGGATACGATGACACGAGGGCGACATAATGTCATACTCGAAATGGCTTCACTAGGGATGTACAGACTAGGCATCTAGGTTAGTTATAAATCTATGTTTGTAGCAACCAAAGTAGCCAAATAGTTCGGTACACCATATATTTAGTATGGCGTACCGAACTATTTGGCCACTTTGACTGCTACAAAGTATTTGACGCTGACTGTACAGTTATAAGACTTTCTCACTAATCTGGTCATGTATATATCACAAGTTTTGTATTAATTTATAGTGAAAATAACTGTGTATTGGTAGCTTTTATACAAATTAATATACATTGTTTTGCTGAGGTGAAGTTACGTTTACTCAAAATCCTGCATCAATTTAAGGTTGAAATCGTCCAAGCATTTCAACCGCAGCGGTGGACCGCGCCACCGCTAAAGGCCGTTTCATGGCCATGGCCTGCCGTTCAGCCGCCAAGATTGGAATGGTTTGGTGGTTGAGACCGGACGACTTTGTTACGAACACAAGTGCGTATGGTCCCACAAGTCCGCAGGTGTCGGACGTATGTCGCCGGGTCACTAACACACTTAGAGCCCAATACGCACTTCCTTCTGATTGGCACTAAGGTTCTCCTTGTTCAGGCTCTTGTATTACCTATTGTAGATTATGCTGATGTATGTTATACACGAATATCACACAAGTTTCTCTGAACAAACTAATCGGCTTCTTAATAATAGCATCAGATTTATTTTCGGACTCCGTAAATATGACCACATATCTGCATATCGCCGTCGGCTTAACTGGCTCCCTGTTCGTGAACGTAGATCGTTGCGAATTTTGTGAACACTATACTCTGTTTTATTCGATCCGACAACACCCGACTATCTCAGATCCAAATTTTATTTTATAACTGCCCGAACAGGTTGCACCCTTCGCGAGTCCCGTAGTCTCAAGCTTACTGTTCCTTGTCATCGTTCTGGGTTTGTCTCTAACTCCTTCACCGTTCAGGCAATCCGGCTTTGGAATGATCTCCCACGCAACATCAGACAGGCTCAAACCAAGCTCTCGTTTAAGCGCATGTTACGCAAGCACTTTTTCGACAAGCTCTCTGGTTAATTGTCCATCTTAGTCATAGTATTTTTTGCACTGGGTACATAAATTAGTATATATGTATGTATATTTAATTATAGTATACTTATGTAAGTTTATTACCGTTAGTATATATTATTTATCGCTATTTTGCTTGTTTTAAGTTACTTATTCTGTTTTTTTGTTTAATGCCTGCACGTACTATTGTTTCTGTTTAGCCTGATGGTTGACTGGTAGAGAATGTTTTTAGGCATTAAGTTCGCCATTTGTACTTTATTTGTTATATTGTGCAATACAGTTTAAATAAATAAAATAAATAAATATGGTGTAGCGTACTTTGGATAAGTTACGCACGCCGCTCCAGTGAGTGAATGAGATGCACGTGTAAAGCGATATCTTGCTCGCACGCCGGAGCAGCGTGAGGAACCGCCGCACCCAATTTGAAGATACACAGTTGTTTAGCCAAAGTATATTTTTGTGCAATGCAATAAAATATTTTGGCAATCATGAAGTATAATCCTTATAATAGTTTGACGGTTACGATGATAATTTCGATTAATGTTTCATATTGCTAATAGATATTTGAGTAAATAAATCTACCTAAGTTACTAGTGTATAAAAAGTGATATAAGTGTTTGAATTAGTAACGAACCAATTTTTCTTCTGAATATGTAAGATCCCGCAATATCAACTTGGTTTCTAACAATCAATTAATTCATTGCGTTACTTTTAACAAGCTGCTCGTTAACGGCCCCATCGAAGCAATTATTTTTTTATTGGACTAATCAGCCCTACAGTTCTAGCTGGGCCCCAACAAGCAGTAAGGTGGCGTTAAAAGAATGTGGCTTATTCTTTATATAGTATTTTCCGTCGTGATTAATCAGGTGAGGGATGAAAATAAAACTGTATGTGTAACATAAACTATTCATTAGCGATTAGAAGTTACCAGACAGTTACATTTATTACAGTTATATGCATATATAAGTACATATTATATAATATTATATAGATTACAATTAATTCACATTCATAGGGCTCATTCCCCGTCTATGCGGGTATGATATTAAATATTAACTATTTTTTAAGATTCTTTTAGGTAGGTAGGTATGAGTACTTACACAAAGAGTTGTGCGACGGGATCATAGGTATGTCACACCTATAATAACTTAAGCTTAATATTTAAATATTTTTTTTCCGGTTTCAAGATCTTGCCTAATTAATAATTATATATTTGCTACAGGTTTTGCTTGACCTTTCCCACAGGCGATGTGAAATTAAGCATAAGATTGAACCTTATGTCAGTGTCAGAAAGACTTCACTTTAGATGCCTGTATTATGTTTTGGTATAACAGGGCCATGGACAAAAAGCAAAAAATAGCAGTCGACTGCAGTCTCACGCCTTCACGGTGTCCCCGGACGAGATTGTGCCGATGCTTCCCGACGAGGGCATGCAGATCAGCACCGTCATCGCCGGCCTCATGCCCGACTCCTTCGGAGAAATGTTCAACTTCCTCGACGGAGACAGCTTCGGAATAGGTTGTTAAACTGTCTTCATTGGAGGCTTCTTAGCATAATTCAGGGAAATGCAGGGGTCGTTACCGTTATAACTACATATAATCTCACCCTGCTTTTGCAAATGACCTTTAATATTCTAAAATGGTATTTAATTAATGAAAATGTATTATCAGATAAGCTGTATTAAAATGATAAATAAAAATATGTATATTCTAAAACCAGATTTGCATTTATTTAAAATTAATACCGGTATTGATCCCTAGATACATGATCGCGATTATGTCCGATATCTACTAATGCTTTTTGTTATGTCAGACATAAAAAAAATAGGTGTATCTGATGACTAGTGTCATGTAGCTTATGGCTGAAAACGCCACAGTTGAATTCCCATTTTTGTTTTGAACGTCTACATTGTGTGTTTAGGTCCCATGCACGAATTCGTATATGGTTGGCAAGCGATTGTGAATACCATGAGTATGAAGAACAACGTAGAAGTGCGCAAGCGCGCGGGAATGCAGCGGTTCGCGCTGGCCGGCATCAACGGTATCACGCTGATCTCGCACATCGGGGTGACGGAGATCATGATCAACGGCACTAGGACCTACTGCTTCGGCGGCGTGTCGCGGCCCCCGGGCAGGCGAAGCGTCATATGCAAGGTCTTACTTCAATTCTATATCTAAGTACCTAGTTACATGTTAAAGTCATAATATGCGTAGTTAGCTAAGCATCGGGGCGTCGAAGATCATAATTTACAGCTAAGAGAGAAAGAACCACAAGATTTATTTTATATAATGTCATAGTTATGAATTTATGAAGTTATTATATATATATTATTACCATCAAAACTTTAAACTGCCCCGCGCAATGGTTTCTATGGGGAATCCAGGAATCCCTTCGAATCCCCTAAGTTAAATATACCCACGTAAAATGCGGACGGTATTTATTTTATTTTAAAATTGTTGTTTCAGGGTGCTATGTACCAAGAAGGAAGATTTTCATGTAAAGTTCCGTATCTCCGTTTCCCAACGGTTACGGGCTACAAATATTGTATTGATAAATATGCAGCGGTGAAGTCCATGGACGGCACGTACAAAAGTAAGTTGGTTCCTACTTGAACAGGTGACCCTGTTGGCAGCCTTGGCGCCCTTGCAGGCGGATATTGGGATATTTATACGAATATATATGTACAAAATACATAGTCGTGTGTTTTGCACAAGTAATTTATGTATAAAACAAATGAGCAAGCAGAGGGAGGAAGGAAGGAAATAAAAGAGAGACAAATTGAGCATAAATCAAAGAAGATCACACACGATCGGCTTTTAGGTATATATATATCATGGCTCTACATTCATTTTAGATAGGAACCTAAGATGAACGTGTTTTTATGAATTCTTCCTAAGTTACCCACGTAGACCCCGCGAATCCAAATTCCATCCTTCCATAAATATCCATATGATTATCGGACCTAATACAAATTTTCTCAACAATCGGTTAGTAGGCTCATCCAGCAGAGTTTTTGAAAAATCGTAGCAGTTTTTTAGACTACAATACGTTTTCAAAAAATGTCAATAGCAATCCTGATCTTGAGGCTTTTCTCTTATTTCTCTAGTAACTTCATCGATTAGAAACCTGTCGTTCTGTCTATAATAATTACAGTACATATGGCCCTTTACATTTTCGACATACGCTAGTGCGGTACTGTGTGAACTGTAATAGTAGATTGTTAAGAGTCCGCAGAAAGCTCGGTTCTCCATACAAACGTAGTTACGCTTTTTTTTTAAAACGACTTGCTAGATTCCTCTGAAACATACTTACAATAGGATAATGTATATCTATGCCTGTAATTCGTTTATGTAGCTTTAGATACAATAGTTTTAAAAATACAGTGAATTTAAGTTTTTCATAAAAAACTTGTTTTTACTCTATTTCGTTTGTTTTATAATCTTGAGCTATATAAACTAATTACAGGCATAGATATACCTCATTGCATTGTATGTACAGAGTTTGATCATTACAATCCAACACGTAGTTGTAACATGAGAACGAAACTCCGTTTGTATGGGAAGGTGAAATTCGGCCGAGCTTGCTGCGGACTCATACCAAGGGATAAAAGGCACTCACAGTACATCACCCTAATTAAACATTCTACTTTTCATTTCGATTACAAGTAAAGTATATGTAGATATATTAAAATAAAGATATGACTAAGTATAAACTTTCATAGTATTTCTTGAGGTTACTTTCTATTAACAGTTTCAGTTAACGTATTGTTATTTAATGAATGGGGAATGAAATATCAGAATGGAAATTGTACAACAATAGTTATTTACGATACAAGAAAAAAGGGAAATACGTAACGAGTGGCGATAAATCGACACGAGTTGCGAATTACCTATTCGCAGATGTATCGTACAACGTTTTACAGTAGGTACATATGACCCTTTAAATTTTCTACATAGTTACATAATGTGCTAATTTACGCACTAGTGCGGAGAAGTAGCACCATAATCACCATATGTACTGTAATAGTACATTACGATACAAGTGCGAAAAATAGGAAATCCGAAACGAGTGGCGATAAATTAAAACACGACCGAAGGGAGTGTTTTAAATCGACACGAGTTGCGAATGACCTATTCGCACATGTATCGTACAACGTTTTACAGTACATATGGCCCTTTAAATGTTCGACACGGTAACGTAATATGCTAATTTTCGCACTAGTGCTATAAAGTAGCACCATATGTACTGTAAATGTATTTAAAACCACATTAATAAAAGCTCATCATAAAAATAGGTTTTTGGTAAAAATTACATTGATGGTACAAGCTAGTTTATCGCTGACTGTACTTTTCTTACCTCAAGCAACTAATACTCATCGAGATAATGTAAAAACTCAAAACACAATTAGGTTGCGTTTTTTCATCACATAGTTCCTACGGCCACCTCCTTTCTCCATCATCAGATCAGCTCGATGGTACCATAATACCTATTGCATTGTCACCCGACTTACATATGTATGCAAATTTTGAGCTTAATCGAAAATTGGGAAGTGGGTCAAATTTAGCTTCCAAGATTCAAGCCACACTAACACGGCAAGTTAAATAAAAGCTTGTATAAATGAAATAAAAACCGGTCAAGCGCTAGATCGTTTTACTCGCACACCGAGGGTTCCGTACAAATATTGAATTATCTCGTGTAACTAAAAAGGTAAAAGACTTTTGATCAGAGGTACTAATTATATTTGTGTACAGCGCCATCTAGCAGCAAATTGTCTATTTTGTGCCTTGTAATGCACGTATGTTGGTTTTCCGACGATAATTCTCTATCATGTGAACCGATTTCAAACATTTCAAATGTAATAAATATACGTAAAGTTGGTTAAATGCAAACAAAATTTGGGAATGCTTTTTTGTTAATTAAAAAAAGTTATCAAGACCTGATGACCTGATGTTATAGAGGTCTGATTATATTTTTCCTGTAAAATTTATAGTAATGTTAATATTATGTAAAAAAAATCATAATTTTTCCTCGCTAAACTTCGGAGATAAAGGGGGGAGGGAATGGTATTTTTTTTTCACGTATTCCATCATAATTTTTTTTTCCACTTAAAAAAAGTTGTATAAATTGTTTTGTCAATTTGAGCTCTTTCAAATGATACCCCACTTGACCTAGTCACTAGACTTTGACATTTTGCCCCCCGTTATATTGGGCATTCCCATAGTTATTAAATAAAAAACTTTCAATGGGTTAGCGTTTCTCATGACTATTCCAAATTTCAAATCGATATCTTAAGTGGTTCTCGAGATATTTAGCGATGTGACAGACAGACAGACGGACGGACAGAGTCGCACCATAAGGGTTCCTTTTGTACCTTTTTGGTTCGGAAACTTAAAAACGTGGGTACTTTTGAAGTAAAGCGCACTAGAACTGCTGAAACGTATCACTTTCAAAGCAAGAGCTACATGAGAAACGATATGTTAATTAATAATTGAAAATCAATAAATGTTTTTTCCAGAAACTTACTGTGCTCGAGGTGACGTGGTTCCCAAGTTCCATTACGACTATATTTGTGAGCGCCGGGAGATCAGAATAAAGAAAATCAACATGTCTGATCCTAACGAGCGATTTAATATAAGGAACCCCGTCGTGAGGAGAGCGGAATATTACAGGGCGCCATATGATATCCTTAAGGCTTGCCCCGACTGGTAACATCCTTTATTTTCTCATCAAGGTTTTGGACATTTATCCAAAATTTGCAAAGCGTGCAGCGTACATACCTGTTTTCGCGCGCTTTATTATCGTACTATTATAACTTTGCCTACTACTTTTATGGTTATTTTGGTCTATTCTAATGCTGTCAATTAATTTCGTAGTTATTGTCGGGATTTTTTCAAACATTCGCGTTAGGTACTACTTCCTTTATATGACAAACGAAAGTGATGCAAGCCCACTTCGCAAGCACAAACAGCGAAATGAATAGCCGCTTCCTTTAATAAAAATAGAGAACCTTATACCTGCATATTTCCCAATTGATTGAGCCGATTCATCCTACTTCCTGCATTCGCTGCACTGTTTGCCTTACTGACTTTATAAATGACATAGGGCGCTTTTATACTTTGTCGTGGTCCTCCACGATAATGACATATTTAAAGCCAGAACAAACTGTGGATCGTATGCAGTCGTGTCGTTACAGTGGACGACCACGATAAAGTATGAAAGCGCCCAGTGAAACATTGGTCGATAAATTATAATGCTGCACGAACAGGTATGGGTGCAATTTACGCATATCTCCAGAACTGGCCCACTCGGAGCTGCCGCCAGCGCTCCTGCGAGCCAACGATACAGAGTTCATCGCCCACGGTGGCAAGTACTGGCTGGCCCTCTATTACACACAGGTAACAAATAGTACATTGTGCAACGGGGAGGGTGCTGGTGCTAAGTGGAGGCTGTCGGGAATTAAAGAGCCGAGTTTGCAATATTCTTACCCCCGGAGTTCCATACAATGCTTTTCATCACACTTGCGAAGAAAATACTAAATTTTAAGCGAAATTATTCTTCAATACGGTGACATATCAAACATTCGTCCGCCGTTTTGTAATTTCTGGACAGCTTAGGCATCGAAGGCACAGACCTATTCGGCATTCAGCCACGATTGAAAATTATGTAAAAATATTTTAATCGGCTGTTAAAGTAATCAAATTAAATAAGTTTAAACATAAACAAAAATATGAAATTATAAACGTCAGTAATTTTAAAAGTAAAACTAATTTATGCTAAAGTACTTGGTTTGTATGAAAAAGTAACATAATTAAAGAAATAAAACCGGCCAAGAGCATGTCGGGCCACGCTCAGTGTAGGGTTCCGTAGTTACTCTTCCGTCACAATAAGCTAAACTGGAGCTTAAAGTGTAGTAAATGGTACCTTTCACCCGAGTTAAACAAATAGGCAAATTTGCATAATCAGTACCTAATTAAAGTAAGTCTTTTTACTATGAAGGGTAAACTTTTTGCGACAACTCAAAAACAGCTAAACTGATCATATCCGCTATAGTTTTCATTTAATGTCTTTCTTAAGCTCTACTTCCACGATTTTTTTCATATTTTTTGGACCTATGGTTCAAAAGTTAGAGGGGGGGGGACACATTTTTTTTTTCTTCTGGAGCGATTATCTCCGAATATATTCACTTTATCAAAAAATGCTTCTTGTAAACCCCTATTAGATTTGAAAGATCTTTCCAACGATACCCCACACTTTAGGGTTGAAGCGAAAAAAAAAAACACCCCCACTTTACGTGTAGGGGAGGTACCCTAAAAAAAATTAAATTTTTAGATTTTATTGTACGACTTTGTCGGTTTTATTGATTTATATATCCATGCCAAATTTCAGCTTTCTAGCACTAACGACCACGGAGCAAAGCCTCGGACAGACAGACAGACAGACAGACAGACGGACATGGCGAAACTATAAGGGTTCCGTTTTATGCCATTTGGCTACGGAACCCTAAAAAGCTATAACTCCCTCGCGCGGGAACAAAATAGGCTTTTGTCCTTCAGCACACCTGCATGAAATAAGATCGAGCAAGTGTGATGGAATAGTACATTACGATACAAGTGCGAAAAATAGGAAATTCGAAACGAGTAGCGATAAATTAAAACACGACCGAAGGGAGTATTTTAAATCGACACGAGTTGCGAATTACCTATTCGCACATGTATCGTACAACGTTTTACAGTACATATGGCCCTTTAAATGTTCGACACCGTAACGTAATATGCTAATTTTCGCACTAGTGCGGTAAAATAGCACCATCATCATTCGCTTGCCCTTATCCCATTCATTTGGGGTCGGCGCAGCATGTCTTTTCCTTCCATATCTTTCTGTCACCCGTCATCTCATCGTTCACTCGCGTTCGTTTCATGTCATCTCTCACACAATCCATCCACCGTTTCCTGGGTTTTCCTCTGCCGTTCCATCCCTCCACATTCATTCGTAATACCTTTCTCGTCACATGACTTTCATCCCTCCGCATCACATGGGCATACCACGCTAGGCGATTCGCTCTTACTTTTTCTAGTATGGGTGCAACTTTCAGACTTCCTCTTAAAATAGCACCATATGTACTGTAAATACTTTTAACGCTGAACATCTACGTAAAGTAGTACTTTTTGAGCAACTGTATTAATTGCTGCTTAGCGTTCGAAATGTTGGTTTTTGCGAAGTATTGCTTTTTTAATTTATTTCTGACCGTAATCTGGACCGTAGTTTGGATGTCCAAAAACTTTATACATATATATAAAGATTTTTAACATTATAATATAATGTATATTATATATTCGCCATTACACGTTTAGGTATTACATTTAAAAATATTATCATACGATATTTAAATATATTACGAATTTTACCTAAAACATTTTATTATTATTGGCTGAATGAAATTATCCTTGCTACGTTGTAAAGTCTGTAAGTCCAATATTTGTTTTATTGTGATTCGCAAGTGTTTTAAAAAATGTCGTTCAATGTACGTGTGCAAGTGTCATTATTTGACGCCTACGGCTCATGAAAGACATCTCGGACTCGTAAATAATGACACTCTTTGCAAACTTGCACAGAAATTTACTATTTTATACTCGGTGTGTATTTTAACTTTCTGTTGTTATTATTATAATAGTCTAAACGGTATGAACTACTTACTAGTAAAAAAAGTTTTACTGTGTCTCTCGCAATCTCAAACTTTAGAGAAGACCCAATAAAAAGCCTTATTTAAATAATCATGATACAAATACACTTTTTAATGAATTGCTGATTCGCTCAACAATATTCCTAAGATATGCAGACAATACATACTTATAGGTATGTGCTTACATACACTTTGGAACAAAGACTGGCTATGGCTAATTTCCGGCCTAAGCCTAACGACATATTAGTCATTTGTTCCGTATCTCGTACTAAAGTAGTAGTCAGAATTATATGGAATAAAAAGGCAGAGGGATATAAACCCAGTTATATCAAAGTTTGTTACTGCTATGTTGTCCTTAATATTTATTGCAAATTTCAGCTTTCGACGTACGCAATTTACTTCCAAGCGCATGCTGAGTACCCTTGGCAGTCCAATAGACCAGTAGTGCCGGCGGATAAAGGTAATTCTTAAATTCTAGCACCTATAACCGCCGCATGCCTATATATGATGGCGGGTGTACCTAAATAAAAAAGGCACGCTATATTTTTGTAACTACTTTGTGCTATTAAGTACCTTTTTTAAACTTAATTTTTGCTCACGGTACTTCAAGTTATGACCAAAAAACAGTAGAATAAAATACACCCGCCATTCTGGCTGTCAGAATGGCGGGTGTATTTTTTATTACGCGACGATCCCGCAATTATTGATAAATTCTATAAAGACCAAATGTTTGTACCTTTTTTGTGTTTTCATTCATATATATTTAAAGTTTATGGTTATGGGTATACAAACTCTTTAGTATGGATTACGGTCAGAAATAAATTAATAAAAGTTTAAAAAGTAAAAAAAGTGGCTGTGACATAATCGGACAGACAGACGGACATGACGAATCTATAAGGGTTCCGTTTTTTGCCATTTGGCTACGGAACCCTAAAAAGCACTAGTTCGCTAAAACCAACTTTGGCCTGCATTAGCAGGGGGCCTACCGTGAAAACCTAAATTCGCAAATTGCGGGGATCTTTCTCTTTTACTCTCACTAAGTCGTAATTAGAGCAACATAAAAATGCCCGCAATTGACGAACTTCGATTTTCGCGGTTTTAGCCCAGCTACACGTAAAGTAGCACTTTTTAAGCAACTGTATAAAAAAAAAATTTCAAATAAGATGGTCAAATCTGCCTCGCTTCCATCCCCCTACAAGGGTAGCTTAGGCTGATCTCGTGTATATTCGTTTGGAGCGTAGGTTACTTAAAAACGTTGCTATTTTCCATTAAATTATTTTTTATTTACAGGTGGAATTTGGGAGCAACTTCTCAAAGCTAACATTGGCCCAGATATGAATCTTCATTACAACTTGAACGGAATCTTTAACAGATTCCCGAATTATCCAGCAGCGATGGATTTGTTGAAGAACGATGGACAGGTAACATGATCGTTCGTGTAGGGCGAGTGACTGACCAGGAACACTGAGGTCCACAAATGGCGGGCATCTTTCTCTTTTACTCCAATTAAGGCGTAATTAGAGTGACAGCGAAAGGTGCCCGCAATTTGCGAACTTCAGTGTTCGCGATAGTCCCTCCGAAGTCGAAGAATCGGGAAATACCGTATCAGGGAAATTGCTGAATTTTTAAGGAAACGTTATTTAAGCATAAACGTCACGAATCACGACACGATATTTAGTAAAATTGAATAAGCATAGATATAGGCTATTAGTTATTAAAAATTGTGCTTCAGATTTGACAGCTGATGGCTAATTAGACAGATAAGTAAGTAACTACTTCTTCTCTCCAGGTGCAACCTGCAAACTTCAGGTCACCGGTATCTTCGGGCGGCGAAGAAATTATATCCAACCCGCATTTAGCTGAAGGACCAGGTAAAAGTTTACTATACATACGCCGTGTTGTCTAATACACCTTGGCGTGCTCTTACTTATTTACCGATACCAGATATTATTTCTGCTCGCGGCGTACAATTTGACAAGTAAAATTTGCACTTCGCGCTCATCGCAAACGCTTAATATTGCGGTGACTATTTCGTTTATCTTTATAGTTTGTACTGGCTCATGATCATGAAGTAGGTATGAACAACTAAACAAGCCTTTACAATGGGTACACACTAGACGTTCCGCAATATTTATATGCTATGTAGTCCGTATTATACTCTCGTGAAGTCTCGTGTTCTCAGTGCCTGGTTGCCATTTTATGAAAATAATTTACTTGTTTCTTATAGGCGGAGATATGAGTGCCACAGGGAACAATTACTTTCGACGTGATTCACAAGGTCAGCCACAGTTCGACCAAGGATAAGATCAATATCGGAGACGTTTCCAAATACCGACACTTGATAAAATATACAAATTAGTCGATTCTCATCGTTTTATTTGCTCTTCATTTGCACCTACATGAATATGATTTTTTTTTAAATTACTCATGCTCGAAAGTGCCTCATTGTTTATCTATGAAGCGGGTTTAAAGTGATACGTTTCGTCCCTAGGGCGTTTTACTTTCTAAGTAGGTTCATTTTTATTATTCGATTAGCAATGATAAGTCGGTTCTAAATGTATTTGTTGTATAATTTCATTAATTTGTTGATCCTTTACCTAAACTGTCAATTGAATAAAGTCCCCTCAAGAAATACTATACAAGTACAGTGGAACCTCGCTTATTCGAACCTCTATAAAACGAAATCCTCGTTAACACGAAATAAAATGCTCTTCCCTTTCTTTGAAGCCCAATGCCTCCATAGCTCGAAACGCAGTTTTGTATATTCAGACATATATAATAAATGAAAACTACATTTTAGATATATAAATGTTACAAATAATACATATTTTTAATCTGATTCTGCAAAACTATATTAGTACTGCGTTTTAATCTGAATTAGCCTAAAATTCGTAGCAGTAGGTCAATTTACTGTCCTAATAAATAAAGCAACGGGTCCTGACGAAATACCATCAGGCCTCCTAAAAATGACTGGTAACGCAGGTTTGTTATGGTTAACTAATCTTTTCAATCTTGTGCTTACTCACGGGAAAATGCCTGATGGCTGGAGACAAAGTAATCTAGTTCCGTTCTATAAAGGTAAGAGTATGTAGCTGAATGTGGAAATTATCGTGCTATCAAGCTAACCACGTGTTGAAGATCTGGGAGAGCGTAACTGCTAAACGATTATTAAAACTAACTACAGTCACATCAAATCAATGCGGCTTCACCAGTGGAGTAGGCACGATAGACGCTATCCATACTGTTCGAATCCTTCTTGAAAAATACAAGGGGCTATAAAAGGACCTCCATCTGGTCTTTATAGATCTCGAGAAGGCGTTCGATCGTGTCCCAAGGGAACTAATATGGCAAGCGTTACGAGCACAACTAGTTCCTGAAAACTGCATCAAAATTCTCAAGGACATGTACTACAGTATCAAGACCAGAACTCTGTCCGGCTGGTACTGGCCCAGAATTTGAGTTGAATGTCGGGGTCCATCAGGGCTCTACTCTTAGCCCGCTGCTCTTTAACATCGTCATGAACTATGTCAGTGAAGACCTTCAAAAACCTGCTCCCTGGTCTCTTTTATATGCTGATGACATAGTTCTCATAGCGGAAACATTGCCAGAAATCCAAACCGACTTAACGGTATGGTGCTTTCCCGAGTAGGTGATGTGAAATATTTAAATTTCATCGAACATAAAAACTACCTGCTACAGGTAGGACCGTGGGCATTGGAAAGGTATAGTTCTGCTTAATAATTCTGCCGCGCCAGCACCAGCAGTGAATGCGATGATCACATTTGAAAACTCATGAAATGGGTTATTTTGTTTTCTTTAAATAATTAAGTCCTTTATTTAAATGACTTTTTAAAATGAGAAGCACCGCGGTTATGGTAAATACGGTAGGCGGGGCAGGGTTGCTGATGCTGACTATAGTGTATATGATAAGAACTAGACATATTGACACAAACGTTCTGTAAATATTGAATCTAGTAAAGTCAAGTTTCATAGACTAAAAAGATGAAGGTATTAATGCATACGTGGTTATGCAATAGATGAGTTCCGTATAAAAAATACAAGTGGAGAGAAAACTCCGTGAATGGAACCTAAGCCCGAATAAACAAATACCATTGGTGTGAAAACTCCGCGAGTGTTGCATGGGATATGCATCATGTAGTACAAATGATAAATTCTTCAAAAATGTGACTATAATCAATGTTAAAGAATGAAACTGAGTTAGTGTCACATAGACCCGTTGAGCTTTAATGTACCTATGTCTTGTGGTCCAACCTATGTATATGTGTCTACCTGTTCTGTTTGTTACACGCTATGTAAAACAATTACAATGATATCTTAGTTGTCCGTTTTAGAGCGAACGAGTATACGACCTCATTAAGCTTTAGGTGGGACAAATGGAAACAATCTCTCGGAGTGTGGCTGCTAGCTGCGAGCACTCTTACGAGCGCGAACGTTTCAGAAGCTAGTGAAATGGACATTTTGTTGCTGTCGACAAACTAGACGAATACTTTTCGCCAAAACAGAATTTCGTATGAACGATTCATGACCCGACTAATGCAACAAGAACTGAACTTTGGAAAATTTCTAATCTAATCTTTTTCTAATGATTTGAAAAGGAAACGATCTAATAAGATATTTGTCCTCAAGGTAATACATAGCCTTTAAAAGCTGTTCCTATTAATAAAAATAAATTAATTACTCCAACTACTCAAGTATATTTTAAATTAAATGATTCGTTGGTTTCAAAAATAGATCAAATCGTTGAAAATGGCGCCTCCGCGGATCTAAAGGAAAATATTGAACCTAGGGGATTGAGTTACAATCAGCGATAGATAAGTGATTATGACAACGAATTTGATTAAACGGTAGAAGGAAACTGAAAGAGTTGTGGGCAAACATAACGAACAGGTCAACAGGATTGCGATAATGGCGCCGGCTTGTGATAAATGTGTCTGCAAAGGCCAATTCAAAAAGTAAAGCTGCACTAGGACTAAAAGAGTATCGATAAAAGTCGACGGGCCGACTAAATAAAAGTCCAAAAAGAAAAAAAAACTCCTAGTTGACAAACGATGAACTTGGTGTACTTCTAATGATGCGTACCTACATTTGCCTGTGACAGTGTGGATGATGGTATGTTAAGCCCCATTTAAATATACTCAGATAGAGATGAGTTTTAATTAGGTGTAATAAAAAGGCACGTTATTGAGAAATATATACTGTGTACGTATAAAACCATAAGAAAATAAGAACAATATTCGGATCAGACGTGAACTAGTAAATTCAGGTTGCAGATCGAGCCTCTCTATATACCCAAGAGTACATATATATTAACAAAGAGTGACCTATTTACTTAATTCATTGGCTAAGTATCGTATAGTTACTAAGTACTGATAACGAACTAAAACCCAAAATGGTCTAGGGTTTTATTAAACGAGTAAACGCGACGAAAAAATGATAAAGTATATTTTCGAACAGTGTTCTCAGTGAAACCGTAGTTATGGTAATGGAATTCTATTAGTTCTTTGTAAACTGAATATAATTAGAGTTAAACAATATACTCCTGCCATCCAAACAGGAAAACGAACATACAAAGGGTGCAAGCTTTGCTCTTTAAAATATCTGTAAGTAATTGAACTTACTGGAATCAAAATGTTTATAAAAAATAATAATATTAATTTGACTGTAATCATGGTCAATGACTGCTTCCAATTAGTAAGCAGGTATTAAAGTCGTTTTCATAACATAAATGATAATATTCATTGCATAAGTAACGTTAAGCTGCTAGATCAACATTACAGTCGAATCAGTCGATATACCATATTTGAATATAATTGATGACAATATTGTATTCAGCAAGTATTATAACAAAAGTACGATAGTAAAATAATATATCTAATACAATTTATAATAATAACGATCTAATATGGAGGTACATCATTATACCTGAGTAATAAAAAAATATTTATATAGATCATTGTTTGCTTAAATAACATACCTGTACACAAGCAAAACTAAACAGCTTGTTGTGGTATCTACTTTAACAAACAGTGTGACATTCCTGCCTTACTTAACATTGGACCATTTATGAATATTATAAATTGCATCCTGTCTATACCTATATAGACATTCTGTATTGTTAAACAAGCCAAGTAAAACGGAGGTAATCATTTTGTTACCTATAAATAATGTATATATACAAGATGTTATTGGCAAGAGACCTGTATGTTACAATTTTATTGTAAATATGTATTACTTTAGTGAAACGTATGTTTTTTTTTTTTATACTACGTCGGTGGCAAACAAGCATACGGCCAGCCTGATGGTAAGCAGTATCCGTAGCCTATGTACGCCTGCAACTCCAGAGGAGTTACATGCACGTTGCCGACCCTAACCCCCTCCCACCCCTCGTTGAGCTCCGGCAACCTTACTAACCGGCAGGAACACAACACTATGAGTAGGGTCTAGTGTTATTTGGCTGCGATTTTCGGTAAGGTGGAGGTACTTCCCCAGCGGGCTCTGCTCTAGATCTGGAATGACATCCGCTGTGCTGTGCCCTATCACACAGAGCGAGATGACATTCACAATGCCCAGACCTCTCTTGTGGACGTAGTTTAAGGACGTACCCGGGTCCAAATGTAGTAGTATGTAGGTTGTATGAAAATAAAAATACCTAGAAATGTGTAAGCATCAGAATAATATATGTAGCAATACTTCGAAAGATAATCCTCCGAGTTATTATCAATTTGAATTAAAGAAGCAGACTCAAAACTGCAAAAAGGACAAGGAGAGAGACTGACATTGTAAAAGTAAAATAATAATAATAGTAATACACTTTATAAATAAATAACATCTTCCAACTAACCGTTAAGCAACTGAGAGAGATATTAAGAATAGTTGTAAATATTCCAAGGTTTGATATTGTTGAAAATGTTTATAGTTGAACTGTTGTAAAATGAATACAAACATCTACACCTCGCCGAGTTTCTATCGCCGATTCTTCTCGGGTCTGAGGTTAACGCTGTTTTCCGAACCGGTAGTAGTATGTCTTAGAATATAAATTAACCTAGCAGTTATAAGATAAACAGATGTGAGATGACTGAACTATTGTTGCATGGCTAACACATAAAGTAAAATAAATAAATCATTATAAAAAGGAAGTGATGTGACGTTTACACAATAAATAGGTTTGCCAACTACCTGCAAGTCGACACTCGGTTGGGAGGTGTCATGGCGGGCAGATGGCTGGGCAACCACACGATCACAATTTGTATTTTATTTACCACCTTGTCATACAATGGAGTTAAGACGTCACAATACTCGTACTTCGAGTCCTCAGCATTCAAAGCGCCGAACCCAACCGTCAGGCCTTTTATTTTGCCATCAATTTATTTTTATGACACTAAGAATTAGAAAAGATAATTAGTGAGTACGGCAGTAACTCAGCCTTCAGCCCCGGGATGGCTGAGATACGCGTCATACTCGTGAACGGGTGCTGTTTGTGGAGACCGGTCTGTTTAAGCTTACACGGGCTACATGTTATGTTATAAGTATGTAACTTTACTTTTGAGTGGCATTAACGTGATTCACGTGACGTGACGCTTCATTCGGTTCTTGTCTGATTTAATTAAATTTCTTGTCTTTTAATTATTTATATAAGAATTCAAGTCTTGGAGACAGCAGTGTTGGCCAAACGTTTATTGCAATTGACCATTAACCATTACAAATTGAAATGTAAACCGTAACGGACGGTTACAGACCGGTGGTTCAATTTGTAATGGCTATAGTCAATTGTATCAACGTTTCGCCCAACACTGCTTCACAGCAATCATAACGATTTTGTAGTTTGGTTTGCGGCAAGATGGCGGAAAAGCATCAGCTGGTCGAGTTTAACTATCTACGGCAACATAGGTGATTTAGAGTCTGGGGGCCTACCGTGAAAACCGAAATTCGCAAATTGCGGGGATCTGTTCCTTTTACTTTCACTAAGACGTAATGAGAGTGACAGAGACAAATACCCGTAATTGACGAACTTCGATTTTCACGGTAGGCCCCCTGGCTATTGAAATATTACAGATATTTTTAGGGGGAAATTCAAAAAATCTTGGGCTGGTCACACTTTGTGCAGTAGGAATTATAGTTTTATACTAGAAAATATTTTTGTTTTTCTGTGCTCACGTAAGGTACCTAAGGTCCTTACGTGATATTTAACTCATTTCCTTAGGCTAAGGAAATGAGTTAAATATACGTTGACGTGCACTTTGTAAAGTACAAAGACATATATGTATAGACATGTTTCGCCAAGATATTTTTATATATTTTATATTTTTATATCAAATTACTACTGACCAGTCACTCCACAGATTTCTTCTAAATATTGGTTTTCAGTAACTCGTTACGTTCCAATGTTTTGATTTTATTGATATTTTCCAGAACTTCTAGTTTATCCGTTTCTTTAGACACTTGTCCTGTTCATGAGATTCAGGTATTAAGAAATTCACGTACTTAATCAAAGTTATAGGCAAATGTTAAATATTAATAGAGCACAAACCTACTAAATTGTTTACGACTTGTAAACATTGCAGTATTTCGTTATACAACGCTTCACGTCGACTTCGCACATTGTCGTAATTATTTACGAGGTTAAATAATAGTTTGCGGACCTCACTCGGTATAATCATTATTAATATTATTTAAAATGAACTGAAATAAACCCCTTATAAACCGCGAACAATTTAAATGAATGATATAAATTGATAACAGACTTTTAGCATTTTTTTTAATCATAGACAATTGGTGATACAACAAGGAAATATCTGTCAACAATATTAGGTTAGCCAGATGCTATCTGTTTTTTCGCGCCGTGATTCGCGCACGAGTGTAGAGGGTCCTTATTTACATTACTCTTTGTGTTCTACTCTTTGTGGGCCTACCACAAAAACCGAAATTCGCAAATTGCGGAGATCTTTCTCTTTTACTCTCACTAAGACGTAATTAGAGTGAAAGAGAAAATGCCCACAATTGACGAACTTCGATTTTTGCGGTAGGCCCCCAGCACTTGTGAACGTTACAAGTTTCTAAACGAAAACCACAGATTGGTTACGGGCTGAATTGTACAGTAATTGCCACCGCACTTGAACTCGATTTAAAAAAATCGTAGCCTTCTCTGACATCTTTCTTTGTGCAATTTCTGTCAGGTCTCATGAAAAATCCCGTTATTTTGCTTTTGTAATTCATCTAACAAAGGCTTTTACTTGTTCCGACGGTTCACCGCAGCTAGCGGAACACGCGTTACAAACGCTGATACATTTAGTGGCATTGTGAAAAGATTTATTTTGGTATTTTAATTTATCGATTTTAGCCTTCCTCTTAAAAGATAGTGTTTATTTATTAGTGAGCTCGAGTGATTGCTGCCCAAGCAACAATTTTTTGTGCCACAGTCCCATTCAAGGTATGTATACTTAGATCATGAAGAGTGGTAATAAGTTATGAAACTGCAGGAGTTCGAAGTACTATTTTGTACTCATTAGTTCTCTGATGGATACAGTTGCTAATCCACACTAACATGATCCTTTAGCAAAATGTAATCAAAGTGATTCTAGTGTGTTTAGCAATTACGTGGTGTACCTATGACAGTCATATCATTTATTTAATTGAACAGACATTTATGTACTGCACTCAACCTAGAAACACTTGTTGCCATGAAACATCACAAGTAGTATCTTAGTCATATGGGTACTAATGGTGAATGTATTCTACAGTAAGTAAATGAGAAATAAATCATAAACTACTTAATGTGTCATAATATCATATTTGAAAAGTGACAGTCACAATCCATGATCATAATTATAAATATAATTATAATTTCACATTATTCTATATGACACAATGCTTGAAGAAAAATGCAACACATACAAGGTTATGTAAGCTCTGGGATATAATAATGCTCTGGGGCCTATCTAAATTGTGTTTTTTATGTCATATATTTCCAAAAGTTGGGAGAATTGACTTGTACTTATAAAGTGTCACTAACCCTTCGGTGCCCAGTTATATCATATGATGACAGTATTGAATATTATATTGTTGGTATCAGGTATATTATATGAATGCCTGGGTTCAGACGGGTTAATATGAATGCCAATCAAATCATATTGAGATAAATATGTTGACGACCGGTTTGGCCTGGTGGGTAGTGACCCTGCCTACAAAGCTGATGGTCCCAGGTTCAAATCCTGGTAAGGGCATTTATTCGTGTGATGCGCATGGATATTTGTTCCTGAGTCATGGGTGTTTTCTATGTATTTAAGTATTTATAAATAATTATATTTATATATTATATTGTGTGTCTAAGTACCCTCAACACAAGCCTTATTGAACTTACTGTGGGACTTAGTCAATTTGTGTAATAATGTCCTATAATATTTATTTATTTATGTTGAACCCCTTGACAGACCACATTAAAAACACAATTCTAGCACTGCCTTTTTATAATCCTGCATAAGAAAACACTTGAAGAGATAAAAAAAATGATTCTTATGAATTGAGAACCTCCTCCTTTTATTCAGTCTATTAAAAACACAGCATAACTTATATCCACTCATAGCTACCTACTTTAATTTATAATATAATAAATATAACTTAAATGTCCACATGGCTTAAATGTCCGACTATGGTTTTGCCATTAACATATTTTGACTAAGGTGTAGAGTTATTGGGCTGAATGAACACAACACATGATCGACAGCTCACCTGTTTCCGGCCGGGCGTCTCTACACTACAAGGTGTAGAGCTTGTGAAGTTAGGGCTTGTAGAGTTAGAAGCTTGGCTCTACGAGGGATCTGATAACTTTAACACCTTATGGTTTTGTCTTGGCAACATTTTACATGCAAATGTTATTAATGGAATTTCACTTATTTTGTGAGTTATGACAATCTTTCATCAATTTAAAGGGTTGGGGGTGATTTACTATTAAAAATCCTGAAAAATGTAACTGGGGGCATCTTTTATACAATCTACTTTTTTTACTGATCCCCCATACAAACTTCAACCCCATTTTCCGCTAACACCCTTTTCCTCCCCCTTTTCACCCTTACGGGGTGATTTTAGGACTGAAAACTATTCTATATCCTTCCCCAAAACAAAAACTATCTACATACCAAATTTTAACTAAATCGGTTTAGCGGTTATTGATTCCCTATACAAAATTCCACCCTCCTTTTCTCCCCCTTAGTGGGCACCAAATCTCAAAGTTTATTAATAAGTAAATTAATTAATACTATCTTACATACCAAAATTCAGCTTACTAGGACTTCAGGAAGTATGTTAAGGGTTTTGATGATCATCAGTGAGTGAGTGAGTGAGTCAGTGACGAAATCGGGGTTTTGTAGAGATAAATAACATCTAAAGAATGAGAGCTATGCAATTGAAATTTTTTATGCTTAATATTTCCACTATTGACATAATATGCCGAGAATTTTATTTCTCTGGTATAATCCAAACCCAAGTTATGTTATGAGAGTTCAAAAATATGATGAAGCATTCGAGAAAAGGTAGGTAGTGCCCTAGCGCTTCGCTTTGCTCGTCTTGGCGAGGGCACTGCCGACCGAAAATACTTTTACCTCAATTGTTAATCGAAAGATTCCTCAAGAAGTACTATAAAACTATGTGTTTTGTCATGTTTTTTAAATACACATGTATTTTACTTTTCTCGTATTCGAAATGAAAAGTGTAGAGTGTTTAACTCGGGTGAAAGGCACCATTTCATTCTCGGACTACCTTGACAGAAATGTGTGCGTTTTATCCCTTGGTCTCATCGTGCGTGCGTTTTATCATTGGCAATCTACTATGTGAACACATCACACAGTTTACAATACATGCACATTCTGTATAACTAATGGCATCAATTTCAACAGATCTACTTGGCTACATTGACATATATATCTAAGGACGGGTCTTACGGGCACCAAGAATGGCGCTAGTTCAGTGGTGTCACTGTCGAATTCGAGCCAACCATGCAGTCTAACGGAACTAGTTGCGACCAATTGCGCGCGTGATGCGAACTCATCAACCAATCGCGTTGCGGCGTTAGACTGTTCGATTGGCTCGAATTCGTGTGCGTGACACCGCTGTACTGGCCCCATTCTTATTGTACGTAAGGCCCGTCCTTAGATATATATGTCAATGTTTGGCTACTATTAACAACCCCTTTCGCTGGTTCTTTTATTTTGTCAGACTGGTGACGTAAGGGCACTTATGTTACCAGTCTGAAGAAGATATTATAGTCTTGCATATTGAACAAAATCTTATCACTGACAGCAATTAATCAATACAATTGGCATTTAATGATTGTGGTTATTAAAACAGTACTTAACTGATTAGGTATGCAATTAATTCACTTACAGAGAGATGATATGAATAGAAAGCAAGTGAAGGATGAGATGACGAACGACAGACAGGCACTGACCCTGCGTAAATGCAAAAAGGGCCGCCATACAATGGAAGTTAATTTCACATTTTAAAACGACATTCTGAAATAACATGAAATTTGACATCAATATTCAAGTAACATATTATTCAAGTAAGAAATTAGAAGTCGAAATTTTACATACAAGACTTCTACTCACTCTATTTTCTTTGTATAACAACTTCTAGCAACGAAAGCCAGTACCAGACATAGATACAAGCTTAATTTAATTTAAAGGTCATTTTAAAATGATAGTGTAACTCCGACTGTATAAGAGCGGCTTTTTGGCGGTGGGTTGGTGTGACTCATAATTTCATTTATTTTAACTGCATTGTTGTAAGGAAAACGTTCATTGCAAGTGGCTATCAATGGATGTGTTAAGGAATTGTACATTGTTCCACAGAGTGAGCCGTGTCTTGGGGGAGAAGCACCCCGGGCACTACGGTGGCCCCAGATACACCGGCACCAGCACCCCAGCCTCCGGGTATGTTATATTTATCTCACATTCAATACTTAAACCACTTGCCTATTTATTCGGTCACGACCGCACAGCTGACTGCCAGCAGCGTAGCGTACGATCTGCCTAGGCGTGTGTAATAATGTACCTTCACCATATAAAAAATTGCTGGATATGTATTTGATCGTCTTGATGTATCTTCTTTGCTACTGTGACTTCAGAGGTTAATCATTGTTTAAGTTTAGGTTCTAAGTCATGTTCGGTGTCATTTTCAACTAAATCAAAGATGTAGACGTCTATCATCAATCGGTTCAGCGGTTATTGATTCTACATACAAACCTACACCTACCATTTCACTTTGACGTGATTTTTCGGATAAAACTATCCCATGTTCTTTCCCGGGACTCGAAGTATCTCTATAGGGAGCATGCATGAACTATAGGAGGCAGCACAGGAGCCGTCAGATTTTTGGCGCGAGGCGTAAATGTGATGTTTTTGTTCCGATGGAGCCCACAAGATGGCAGAACCTACTATGCATAAGAAAACACTTGACGTGTAAATGTGCCTGTTTATGGTTCCGATTCAGACCACAAGATGGCAGACCCTCCAACGCGCACGGTCCCTATAGTCTATACCAAATTTAATCAAAATCTGTTCAATGGTTATTGATTCCCCATACAATATTCCTCCTCCATTTTCACACCCTTAAGGGATGATTTTTGGGATTAAACCTATCCCATGTTCTTCCCCGGGACTCAACGGGAGTATTAGTCCAATGTCAGTTCAATGGCAATCAGGTGTCAGTCCAAATGCAGTATAGTGTCAGTCCAACAGTCCAATGTCAGTCCAGTGTCAGTCCAATGTTAGTACAGTTGACAGTCCAGTGTCAGTCCAATGTTAGTCCAGTTGACAGTCCAGTTTTGTGTCAGTGTCAGTCAAAAGTCATTCCAGTGTCAGTTGTCAGTCCAATGTCAGTTTAGTGTCAATCCAACAATCCAATGTCAGTTTAGTGTACTATAAACTATACATTAAATAAAATAAGTGCCCAGGGCTGGAATCGAATCAACGTCCTCCGTTTACGCGACAGATGCCTGAACCGCTCTGCCAAATGCCACGATGGCATGGGTCGAAATTTCCAAGTATATGACAATTTCCCGAAGGCTTGTGGCTCGAGGTTTAGGTTTTTTTTCCGTCGTATATGACATTTATTTTATTTAAACTAGATTAAGCCTAACGGAAATTAAGGAAATAAGTGGGTAATATCGGCCAATTATGCTGGCCTTAACTTCTGCAAGAGTACATTTTTATTAATCACGATATTATTCAAGTACAGCTTTGATGATTATATTATAAAGAAATTAGAAATTAATGATATGTCTATGTTTTGAGAGAGAGAGTGAATAGAAGGTGAAAAATAACACAATTATCACCAACGTGGTTTCTAATTTCGTCCTTCTGCGTAAGAAGACCAGCAATTCAGCAATGATATAAGGAATATTAAGCTGAGATTAAAAATTACAATCTGTCGTAATGATGTGGCGAGAAAAATAATGACGATAAAATATCCCGCGCTTAAAGATGGTGTCACTCTATGTTTAGATTCGGGCAATGTGCTAATAAGATTACATTTTACGTCATCATATTGTATGTTTTAAACAAAATGAAATAACTTCCGTAAATTGATGAAAAGCCTTTCTGCCATACAAAAACTGCCCACGACTGAAAACGAACAGTCTTTCAATTCCTTGTGAGATTAACAAAACTTCCGTGAGACACAGACATATTAAATATGGTACAACGGGTGACTCACGCGGGACATGTCGAGCGTTTTCGACTTAAAATACGTGAGTGACCCGTTGTAACATATTTAATATGTCCTTGTGAGATTATTTGTTTAAGGGAAAAATTAAATAAGCACTACAATTTATTTAGGTTCAACCTGTCAAGTTATGATGTAATTAGTTTGCCAGAAGCGAATAAACCATTACATGAGACTATTTTTTCTCATCACTCGCACAAAGGACTGCTACTAGGCTCATAACTACAAGAAAAAAGTTATACCGTAAAAACAGAGGTGATATATTATTGGCCGGTACTGTATTTAGATTAAAATACACCACCCAATTATATGATGTTTCAGCTTATAGTATTGACTTTACTACAACTAGGTAGAAAAAAAAAAAAACAAATCAATCAATCTCAAAATAAAGGTTAACGAATTGTAACGAATTTATCGTCTAGTTCATTGTTGTTAATTTTTGTTCTTACACGTGTCTTTCACGTTTACAATGAATCCCTTGATCTGTCCTTTAAAAAGTCTACCATGGTCAGAGCCTAATATAGTCTAGAATTGCAGAGAGTTGTGTTTAAACCATATTCGTGACCGGAACGCACGACGTTTTGTCGTGTGACGGGTGACGAGACATGGAGCGCTGGTTGTGGCGTCTTTGTACTATCGCGGCCCGCGGGGTGCGCGGTAGTTCCGCAAATGGGCCAAAATACATATTAATGCCCAATAGAAATTGTGTACAAATTTAGTTTCAAGAGACAAATTAGTTAATAAAAGATAACATTTCATTACTTTTTTATATTCATTCAGAATATTTATAATGTTTTCTATAATAGTCTATCATCGCTGCAGCGAAATTAACTATATTATTTATGCCGATATTTAAAAAGCTTGGGACTTCACAACAACAACAGGGTTACTTTACTAAAACCTTATATTTAATTAGAAAAACAAACAATTGCAGGAAGAGCATTGGTTAGTGGTAAAAGATAATAATCTTTTGGAGTTTTTTACTAAATATTACTGTATTTTATTTCATTTTATAAATTATGCTACATATGTTGATCTTTGGGACAGAGCTACGAGCTACCTACAGTAAAACAGTTGAATTAAAGAAAAATAATCTTGTTAATTTAATTGTTATGTATAGGTAATATTCTAAGTCAGTTGGACTAAATTTGAAAAATAGTTTAATATTCTCATAAGTGACTTAAAAAATGGTGCGTTAGAAATTGATTTCAATTTGAAAAGTCACAAGTTTTTAGGCATTTAAAAGTATTTAGGCCTAAATACCCGATTCTTTTAGGTAAGTCGCCAGTTCAGGGCTCCAGGTTCATGATTAAAGATTTAGCACACCGGAGACTAATATACACTAAAGACGCGACGCATTAGGCTAGAGTTGACCGGTCCTACACTCTGTTCAAGTTCATCGCTCATATTTAAGTGGAGTTCTAGAAATTTTAATTATTCAATATTACTTCTTTTATTTTCTAAACGACGTAACAAAGCAGTGATTAGTTACTACAGTTCATAATATTCGAATGACTACATAATTGTTCACAAGTGTTACTCTTTGATGTTGGTCGGTCACATTAGCAATAATTAGTGTAGTATTGCTAACGATGCAGAAGGTCGCACCGTGACGCAACCTCGGTTGCTTCGTCACACTGCCGGCTTCTTACGAGTACGCGATGCCACCTCATATCACGGTTATTATTCTGCTAAAGAAAAAACCAACAATTGCCAGAAGAATATCTTTCAATATTTTCTTATAAAGAAAGCGCTGTTATTGGGACGAGTACTATTAAATTATAGCCCTAATATGACATTACGATAATAATAGTAAATAAATAAATAAATACATAGAAAACATCCATGTATCAGGAACAAATATCTGTGCTCATCACACATATAAATGCCCGTACCGGGATTCGAACCCAGGACCATCGGTTTTTCTTACTAGGCCAGACCGGTCATCAAATCATCAGTCTAATGGTACATTAAAACATACTATTACAGTACATATGGTGCTACTTTCCCGAACGCGTGCGGGAATGAACACTTTCCGTGCATATGTCGAAACTTTAAAGAGCCATATGTACTGTAAAACGTTGTACGATATACGTGCGAATAGGTAATTCGCAACTCGCGCCGATTTAAAACACTCCCTTCGGTCGTGTTTTAATTTATCACCACTCGTTGCGAATTTCCTTTTTCCTGCACTTGTATCGTAAATGACTATTTTTCAATAAAATAGAAATCTCTTTATTACACAGTACATTGTTGCACAGTGCACCGTGTTTTGCGATAAACAAGAGGACTAATTGTTATAGAAACAAAAAAACCCGACTGCTTACTTATATTTTTAAAATGGTCTTTTCACTGGCTGTCATGTACTACCCATATTGCTAAGGGAAGAAGAAACAACAACACCCCCTTTTTCCATTTTCCTTGCGCCATTTTCAAAATTTATATTGGGACCGTGCGAAGTGCGTGGGTGGGGTAAGTAAAGCGAACCCAGCGCATAAGGTGGTTAAAATTAGAACTAACTGCGGATAGCGTCTTTAACATTTCGTACAATATGGCTCGAAATGAAACTTTAATTTACGATTTCTCCTGAAATATTCATTTAAATTGTATGATGTAAGGGACCATTGCAATCTGTATGAAATGCTTCATATAACTAACGCATTTAATTTGACAATTGTTAATAATATATCCTTGTAGACAGCTTTGCAAATGCTACATATTACGTGATATTTTTCTAGAAGTTATGAATGGATATAGTAAGTTATCCTTAAAAGATAGACATTTAACATCGCGGAATTTTTTGTAGACCTATGAATGAGAAACAACCCACCATACATTGTGTTGTTATAGCTCAAACGGATTAGGCAGCGTTTTCGATTAAAGCTCCTAGCCAGCGTGTTTTTTTCCGACAACATCGTTATATTTCAACCAATTTACACAAAACCTTAACAAGTTATATACCTAAGCCTTCCTTAAGAATCACTCTATTGATAGATGAAAGTCGTATGAATATCCGTTCAGTAGTTTTTAGTTTTGGAGTAGTTTTATAAGATGTAGTGAATTGACGTTTTCCCCTAGACTTGCGGACACTAGGTTGCGTGACAGTCGTGCACATAGCGAATAGCATGTGTCACTGCTACAATTCTGACAAATTTAACGACACCTCTTATGTCAAAAACCGTCGAGCCGTTTGGGCTGTAGAGAGTGACAAATCCATGGACATACATACGCTCGGAAAACATTACCTTCCTTCTGACCCATTCGGGTAAAAAGGTATGGCCAAAACGGTCGACTTCATAAAATATATACTTCTTCGACAGTAATACTACTTGAAATGTCGCTTTTCGAGAGCATGCGCTTCTAACTTCTAAAACAATACATTATAGGCATACCTGTAAAGGTTTATTGACATAGATATTGGTATTGGTAGATATTATAGACACACATGAAAGGTGTGTCTATAATGTGTAAATGTTATGAAAAGAGATAAACTGGCTCCTATTCAGAGACTGTGTTAATGTGGCTAACAGTTAACACACAAATTGCAAGGGGACCCGGCACTAGGCAAGGCCTGTATCAGGGGAGTACCAGTAACTGTTTGGTGTCATGCATTTAGATATGTATATGAAATATTGTAGCACATGAAATGGTGTATTTCTTCCTATCTTGTTTGTGAAACAAATACCGATTTAGATAGTTGTTATATTGAACAGTAAAATTCCAATTCGTAAAATTCTTACTATTACTTTTAATACTAAAATATAGGGATCAAATCTGGTACATAAATTGATACTTGTTATAAGGTAGTTATGGTAAACCAGTACCTAAACATTTTTTCACATTTATGATGTAAATTGTTGAATGCTGAATCGCGAGGCATGTTCTCTACCAACATTATATGATTTATATTTCACTAATTTGAATTTTAACTGTTCAATATAGCAACAATAAAAATCGACATTTATAGAATAATAAAGACAGAAAAGAAACCGAATCGGTCACAGATGGGAATACACCCATGATTTGACCTACTACAAATATGTTAAACGTTGCTAATATCCCCTATGCTAAGGAAAGGAAGTGACTAGCAACTTGTCCTGTTCCAGGGGTGCTGGATATGACGGCCACGGACAATATCCGCTTCAGCGGCCACACGCTCGACAAAGCCACCAAGGCCAAGGTCACATTAGAAAATTTCTATACTAATCTCATAACTCAACATTATGAGAGGAAACAGAGGTAATCAAACTTACATTCACTGAACTTATGGCTGTATTAACGTGTAGGGTGCTTACTTAAAAAAAAATCTGTATATTATTTTAGACTCGAGAAGCTGGAGGAGTCACTCAAAGATGAAAACTTGACAGAAAGCCAAAAACAAGAGAAAAGACAGCAACATGCTCAAAAAGAAACTGAGTTTTTGAGGCTCAAGCGATCGAGGCTCGGCGTAGAGGACTTTGAACCGCTCAAAGTAAGTTAGCTCTCGGAAAAAAGTATGTTATCTGCGAAGGGCCTAACCGATAACGCCCATCAAAGTTGGCAACACACTTGTGCAGCGCATATAAAACTTTTTATACTTACAATACAGAAGCTAAACATTTCCACAGGTGCTAAATATTTGTTTGTTTACAGGTCATAGGGCGAGGCGCGTTTGGCGAGGTTCGCCTCGTTCAAAAGAAAGATACCGGTCATGTTTACGCTATGAAAATACTCAGAAAAGCAGATATGCTTGAAAAGGAACAAGTAAGATAACATGCATAATAAAATCAGTTACATACTCTTATTAAAAATTGATAAGTTTTAGCCCACAGTATCACAGGGCCTAGTTTTTTGAACTAAACTAGACACTTGCAGTTTTCACCTTTTTAATACCGTTAACTCAATAGGGAGTGACTAGTCAAATGCGTTTTTTTCTTCGAACTGACAAAACGAATTGCCACTATGAAATAACAAATGGCCTCACCGTCAAGTTACCTTTTTTATAGTGGTAATTGAATAACTGCAGACTACGTTTCTCACCAAATTTTCTGGTTTTAAATTTCGTCCATGGTGTAAAATAATTTATTTTAAATACATTCAATATACCTATTTTTGTAAACTTTACAAAAATCTAATTGTCCTTCAAAACCTGGCTGATTCATACCCTATATATTGCCAACCAGAAAGCTTTCGAACTCCTTTTGGCATATTGACTAGTGTGTGTAATTAAACGCTACAGATCGGCTTATCCAAATAGTAAAGTAAGTATATAGGCATCATCTGCGTTGCTGTGCTGTCAAATTAATTGTTAATTTTCTAACTTGACAGGTGGCCCACGTGCGGGCCGAGCGTGACATCCTAGTAGAAGCGGACCACCAGTGGGTAGTGAAGATGTATTATAGTTTTCAAGATCCCATGAACTTATACCTCATCATGGAATTCCTGCCCGGCGGCGACATGATGACCCTACTCATGAAAAAAGACACCCTTAGTGAAGAATGTGCGCAGTTTTATGTCGCTGAGACTGCACTGGCGATCGACAGTATACATAAGCTCGGTTTCATACATAGGTAAATAAATAGAATAATAACAAGCCGTTAGTATTTAAGATACAATGAAATGTTAGGGTACCATCGAGCGGGTCTAGTTATGGACGGAAAGTGGACATAGGAACTCTTGCAATAAAATGACGCATTCCCGTCACGCGTAGGCTCGTTTGAATCGTCGAAGTAGTTATGGACTTGACTGTGCAAAAAGGTTCAGTCGGCAAGTCTGTGTTATGTTAACTAACATGTTTGAAGAAAACTTGAGAGAACATTAGTTTATTAGTGAGACATGTTGACACCTGAAGTAACAGTTGTTCGCTATGTGCAGGGACATAAAGCCGGATAACCTCCTGCTGGACGCGCGCGGGCACATCAAGCTCAGTGACTTCGGGCTGTGCACGGGCCTCAAAAAGAGCCATCGCACCGACTTCTACCGCGACCTGTCGCGCGCCACGCCCTCAGACTTCAGTAAGTAAGCTCATCCATTTCACTACCATTAAAAAACTCTATCATTCACATTGAATTTAACAAGTTTTACTTGTTTCTTTTCCTTCTGTACCATTGGCTCATTCGATCATATCAGACATGAATCTTGAATATATATTTTGTTATAAAACTCATTATTTTTACACATGCTATTCCTTTAATGCTTTCGTGTGTTTATTTTTATTTTAATCATGTCGTTATCATTCATGAATAATTTAGTGGTTGCGTCACGTTAGACTTTTTTTCAGTTTCGACATCGTCGTCGGCGATGGACTCGAAGCGGCGCGCGGAGTCATGGAAGCGCAACCGGCGGGCGCTGGCCTACTCCACCGTGGGCACGCCCGACTACATCGCGCCCGAGGTGTTCCTGCAGACCGGCTACGGCCCGCAGGCCGACTGGTGGAGTCTCGGCGTCATCATGTAAGTACACAACGCCCCGACATTATCCGACTTGTCCACTTCTTATGCTCTAAATGCGAACGAGTGTTTTATAATCTTTGAACTTGATGGTAGTGATACCGATTGCGATGTTGTTATTAAAAAAAACCCTTGGGCTTGATGATATGTATGATTAGCCGGAATATCGATTAGAACAACAGTTTTTGTCAGAACTTGAGGATTAATGATATAATTTGAGAATAAAATATTTCAAAAAGGAAACTTTTATTTATTATTTATTATCTTTACTACCGAGTTACTATATGTTACACGTAAGCAGCGTATCGGGTAGTAAATGCTGCTTACAACTTGGAGAGACGCAAACTTAATGTTTAAACTAATTAGAGCATGGCGAGTGTCATGGTAATTAGCGCTGTGCAAGTGCCACTGGGGTTTTGATTGATAGCCTAAAAATGTTTTTGCGATACGTAGTTAATACATAGTACACCAATAGAGAGTAAACAAGGAAGATTGAACGTAGCCTTATCATAGTTATCATCCAACGTTCTTCGACAAGTGAATTATTGATGCCCGTGCAAAGCGAGGCATTCTAGCCTCTCATAACAGTTATTTGTACGATGCCTATAGGAAATAATAAACACAATAGTGTTATTGTGTTTAGCTCTGCTAGATGAGATGACTAATTAATAATGTGCTTATAGCAGTGGATTGTTTAGAAATACTATTGACAACTTCATTGTTCCCAAATAAAGTCTGCATTGCGAATGTACAGTTTTGTTTTATATAAGTTTGCCAAAGCGTAAGCATCAATTTTATTCATTTAAAAGGAAAATATAAACTAATTATTTATTGTATGTTGACACGCAATTTTAAATACCTATGCTTATTTCACTCCTTAATAAAATAGAATAAAAAACACGGCTACGTGACCGAGCTGGTTTTAATATTAATTAGAAATATGTAATATCTTATTTTTGTTTTATGGTCACAGTATTGGTTAAACAATAACTCAATGAATTGTGTACGCATTTTAGTTCAGCGTTGAAACAGGGGCGATAGTGTATGTAAATATGTAAGTTTATACAATACCTACTTGCATGAAATTATGGAAATCAATTATGTACTGCCATCTTGCGGAGGCTCGATTCGCTACGTGCACGACTGTCATGTTACCTAGCATCCGCAAATCTAGCGGATAACATCAAATCACCACATTTAAACTTGTAAAACAAACGAATAATGCTACTATAGCTTTCGCGTGGAAACCGCCGGACGGAAGCCGTGGCTTCGGGCGTCCTGTACACTCTTGGCAACGGTCCGTCCCAAGAGAGCTACGAGCGGTCGGGTTGAGCTGGAGTGAGGCCAGAAGGCGAGCTGAAGTTAGGAAGGCGTGGCGCGAGCTTGTGAAGGCCCTTTGCACCTCTGGGGTGCTTTAGGACAACAACAACATACTCGAAAATTACTGAACAGATTTTTATACGGTTTTCATCTATCGATAGAACAATTCTTGAGGAAGGTTTGAGTGTATAATGTATTCAGGTTTTTGTAAAATTGGTTGAAATATGACGATGTTTGCTAACGATGTCGGAAAAAATCGCGCTGTCTAGGAGCTTTAATCGAAAACGCTGCCTAATTCGTTTGAGCTAAGATAACAACATAGTGTATGGTAGGGTTGTCTCTCTTTTATTGGTCTACAAAAAAGTCCGCGATGGTGTATGTCTATCTTTTAAGGAAAACTTACTATACCCATTTCTTTATCTAGAAAAAGGTCACATAATATGTGGTATTTTGCAAAGCTATTTACATGGATACAGTATTAATCATTATAAATTACACACGTTAGTTATATTAATCATTTCATACAGATTACAATGATACCGTACTCCATACAATTTAAAGGAATATCTTAGGAGTTATCGTTAATTAAAAATTCCATTTCGTGCATATAATTTATACGAAATGTTAAAGACGCTTTCTTTGTTAGTGCCAAATTTTAAAATCGCATGCGCTGCGATCGCTGTACTATACCTCCCTCCCCACATGCACTTCGCACGTAGCCAATACATATGTACCGATTTTTTAATTGTATAAAAGCCCCTGACACTTCTAAGGTTTTGATCTATACACAGCCTTCATACATGTCCAAACTTTCATAGGCAGTGCCCCATCGTCGACTATTAATGCAATGTAAGTAAAGCTAGAAATCACAAGAAAGATGTGCGAATGCTCACCTATCAATAATTACATGTATTCCTGTTATTAACATTTCTGGAGCGAGCTAATAGTCCGTAACTAGTAGTTTGGGCGGCAGGATAGCTGGCACAGTAGTACGGCAGTTTAATTGTGTGTTGGCTGTGTTGCAGGTACGAGATGCTGATCGGGTACCCGCCGTTCTGCTCCGAGTCCCCGCAGGACACCTACCGCAAGGTGATGTCGTGGCGCGAGTCGCTCACCTTCCCGCCCGAAATACCCATCAGCGAGGAGGCTCGGGAGACCATACTGCGCTTCTGCTCCGAACCGGACCGCAGGTAAATTTATTTTTGGGGAATATGCAACCCATGAGGCATACAGAAAACATCGCTTTGTTTCTAGGACTCGACATATCAATAACTTTCTCGTGTATATAAATAAACATAACGATGATAACATATTAAAGTATGATAGTCGTTTGACTCAGCTTTCTGCGTGAGGAAATCCAGATAACTTAAAGGAAAAGTAAAACTTTGGTGGAACACTATTGCGGCAAATAGTATATACTTCTTATATTCATATTTCTGTGGTCACGGAAGTTTTGTTTTGTTGCAGGCTGGGTTCCGGGCGCGGCATCGAGGACGTGAAGTCGGTGCCGTTCTTCCGGGGAGTGGACTGGAGCCACGTGCGCGAGCGCCCCGCCGCCATCTCCGTCGAGGTGCGCTCCATCGACGACACCTCCAACTTCGACGACTTCCCCGACGTCAAGCTCGAGATACGTACGTATCCCGATCACACCACACTACCTGTTTATACACCGAGATGACGACCACGCCTTTGATCCCCGTCGCTACGATCACGACAGACCGACCGTAGTTTTCCATTATCTTAGTTGCCGTTTATCTCGGGCTTATTATACGGTGTGTAAATCCAATACGGGCAATAGATCAAACCGGACAAAGAATTCACCTTACAAATTAAGTTACACTTAATTACGACCCAATGTAGTGCAAACATTACGAGACAACATGACATGATATTAAGTGATACGAGCTTTTTTAAAACAAATTATGGTTAGTATTTTCATTGTGTTTTAATATTCGCCCGTATTGAATTAACACACTGTATATGTAAACACTACCTACTATTGTACTAACAAATCCTACTGATACCCGCATTCATTACAAATAAATAAACAAGCATCTATAAGCCCTGTATAGTTGCGCCGAAACTTCCTAAGACTTTCTTACAGGCATATGCAGAGCTTTTTACTCGTATCAGATTTGGTTGGACTTTTTAAATGGGGCACTGAGGGCAGCTACCAGATCCCGTGCTGCTACGTTAATATGGTCTTAGGAGACCTTTCCTAACTGTTTAAAGCAAAATTAGTTTTAAAGCAGTCAATAGGTATATCAATATATTTTTGGAGGTAATTTATTGCTATTTAGAATCAAAAGCTTCTTAGGGCCACTTGCACTAACCCGGGGTAACCGGTTAAACCGTTAACCCAATGTCAAATTGTACTCTGGTACCTCCAGGTTTAACTGGTTAACACCGGGTTAGTGATTGGTGCAAGTGGCTTTTAGAGGCCAACTTAAGCTAGGGCATTAGAAGTCAGAAAACAAAGATTTTCATAAATTTAAACGAAAAATATTTTTTTTGCATGTTTTTTAAGCCAAACATGTACTGACTTGAAAATGATAAAATTGTATGGTGTCACTCAATTAATAAAATGTTGGAAATTAAATGTTGAAAAGCGAAACAAGTTTATCTGAATACAGGAAATGTTTGGAAAATTAATTAAGTACGTTTTTTATTTTATTTCTAGTGACTGACTTGATGATATGTTCATACAACGTTATGAGCCTTAAGTATAAAAGAAGAGCATACGAATTTTCTCACTTCTTTCATACTAAATGTATCAAAACGCATTCTTTAAGTTGTGGTTTTTGTAGTGCCTTAACATAGGATAGTCTCAAAGAAGTTTTGCATCCTGAATAGAAATGGAATCGTTTGGTATAAAAAATTGTCTAAACTGATAATTTTGTCGCTGACTGTAGATGTCAATGGTCCTCAGTTAAAAAGTGAGTGGAGGTCTCCTAAGACCATTTTCGCGTAGCAGCACAGAATCATATAGCTGCCCTGAGTTTTCCATTTAACAAATTCCAAATATTCCAACATACAGTAGACTGTATAGATAAATTACCCAATAATGACGAAAGTTACCATATCTGTCCACAATTTCCACCACAAGAGTAGTGATATTGGATTGTTTGTTACAGCGGCAGCGCCAATCACGCAAGACGGTGAGGTGGCGTACAAAGACTGGGTATTCATTAACTACACGTTCAAGCGGTTCGAAGGGCTCACCCAGCGCGGCACGCCCACCAAGAAGTGAGGCCGACGGCCCTCGCACTGCCGGCGGCGGCCGCGCTGCCCCTCCTCGCCCATCGCGCCGATGTTAGCACTGACGTCTTAATCACCTAACCTCACCTGTATCTACCTATAACTAGAGTGCTCTCTTTTTTAGTCTGTAACTCTTCTTATTTTCACACACATATCGATTATTTATTTCCATACAACGACTCGGCTATCGATTTATAAGAGCGATTAAAACGAAGTTGAAACGTTTACACATTATTTTTAGAATTTGGAAATGTTGCAGTTCCAAACCGAAATACATATTGTAACTGAATCCAATAGCAGAAAACGTATCCATCATGTATTGTCAGTGTTTCATGGCTGTCATACTGACGTCTATGAAAGTAGTAAAACGGAAATTATAAAATTAAATCTCTTTATTTTTTCGGTAAATGGGTCTCATGTTATAGTTCGTTTTTTTTAGCATTAGAAAGAAGGTAAGCGATTTTGATGTGTCTGTTTATTGAAAAACGCTTTGGAAAAATAAGTCACGAAAAATATATAACAATTATAAATCATATACGATCATTTACATTCTTTTGCTTTCATAAGTAATTGAATTGAATTGAATTGAAATATTTATTTCGAACTTGACGTCCATAGGGTTAGGTAACAATGACTTATGTATCTCGAGTTAGTATTATAGTTAATTAGACAAAACAAACAAAACAAAACATTACATAATATTTATAAGTTTCGCGGCAGCACAGCAACAGGTGAGTGTAGCTGCACGTGCCGCTTGACTAGGGGCGAGTCCCAACGCTGCGCCAGCGTACTTAGGATGCTGTTCGTGCTGCTTCGGCTGCGAGTGAGGAGTGAAGTAATAGTTACTGGAATAAAAAAATGCGATTTTCAATAAAAAGACTTGTTAAGATTGTTCACTTATTTCTAATGTTAAAAAAATAATTATGGAGTAACGTTCGCCATGGTTCTTGTGGTGTAATAAATATACTTGTAGGATTGATGCAGCCCATGTCTAGCCCATGTTTCCTACTTCACTTGTAAGAAGGAAATCATCAGAAATCTGCCACTCAGTCTATGTTCACTCCAGGGCAAATGCAAAATTTCATGAAAATCTGTTCAGTATTTAAATCTTGAAAAGGTAACAGGCAGACATGCAGAGTTTCTTTCTCATTTATAACAATATCATGGATGTGTTTAATTATCTAAATGGCACTGCAATTATTGTTTGATTGAATTTGAATATTATTTTTTATTGCGCCATAGTCACGCGACAGATAGGTATGAGGGCTGGTTGCACCCAACACGACACCGAATATTGCAGATAACGAGAACCATTGCACTAACATGTGCTATAGTAACGTCTCTCAGGTTAAGTCAAGTAAGGAAAGGAATCATTGTTCGATTGATCACTTATTTATTAGTTGCATATAATGACGAACATCTGTAAAATAATAAAATCTATAAATAGTTAACACGTTTCAAGTACATAATACTTCAAATAAATCTACTTTTAACGAACAGTTTTCTGACTTTCATTAGATAGAGAGATAGTCGATATGCTTATTAGTGATGGGAACGCCTGTCTTAGTAATCACTATCAGTCAGAAGTACCTGGTTGGTCAAGCGGATGAACGAGCAGCAAACTAGTAAATTGAACAAACGGTGGAGCCTCGCTAATCCATCCGGACACGGCTGATCCAGTGATCCCGGTAATCCAGACGGTCGGTAATGTCTAATCGGTAATGTATAAGCGGGAGCGCTGCCGTTGATAGTCATGTAACTTGGAAATTTTAATTTTATTCCTGACTTTCTTAGTCTTTGAATGGACTGCGAAATGTGAAGCAGAAAAGTACTTATACGTACCTACCGACATTTTTATTACTGCGAGCAATTTATTACCTTAGTGTCATCAAAGATTTTATAGGATAAAAATGATAATCCGGAAGAAACGTCTGTAATCCGTCAACGGCCGGTTTGTTGCCCGTCCGGATTAGCAAGGTCCTGCTGTACAAGTTTGGAGGACAAAGACTGTGATATATTTATAGGTTATATCACACTCTATGTCCGACACTAATCATTCTCAAGTCTGTTATAAACTAAACGCATTTAATGTAGCATGTCATGAAAACTATATGTAAAATGGCACAGCGTCGACGCTGCAACGATGCTTGATCCGTCTTATCCGATTATGCGTATATAAAGATGCCGAATACAAAGCTTGCAAAGTTGCGTGCCAGCAGGGTAGCTTCTCCTAAATATGCCCTCAAGATGTGTTGAAAAATACCTCAGTCCGTATACTAAAAGGTTCAACAGAACTTATAGGCGATGTCAGAATTATGTAATGCGACGGGCTTTATTTTAATGTATTAGTGAAACAATTAGGGTGTGGCCAGTTTCGTTAACTTTTTCTCCGCTAGAAATGAATGTAAAAATATTAGTAGGCCTGTGGATTTGATGCACTTTAATAGGACTTATAAAAACTCAGTGTTCACAACATTTCAGGGAGGAGAATCTCTGCTAAGCGATTATTGATTTCACGAAATATGTCGGCGATAAACGGATATCTCGACAATCGTCTTTATATTTAAGAGACTAAACTTACAAAGCATTCCGTGGACTGACAGCAAAATATGGCAGAAATGGCGTCCATTGCGCCACCTTTGGCGTCACAACGATCTTGATGTACCTCAAAATGTACCTCGATGAGACCTAGGTATTAAAAACTTAAAGGAAATGACGGATTGCACTCTGAATTGGCTATAATTCAAGTAATTATTCGCATAGCCTGCACCGGCCCTTGGCGGGTCTCGTTTCTTATTATGTATATAGTACTGGAAGAGCTCAGAGTAGTTTTAACCTTTTCGACGCCGTGTCAAACACAAAAGCTGTCACTCGGACGCCACGTCACCCAAGTGTCAAAACTGAAATTGAACTTTATGCTTTCTGTGGTCTGTGACGGATTTATCCGTCCTTGGCGTTGGACCTACGGTGCGGATATATCCGTCTTGGCGTCAAAGGTTAACCTTTCGGATATGCAACGTTACTAAAGTATTTACTTTGAATTTCCATAATGTTTACTAGGGCGTGTTATATAAAATAGTCATGGAGTTCAAAGAGTAAAATTAACAAAATTCGTCTAAAAAAACCCTTAAGGCTGTACCCCCTTATTTCATCAAACTTTATTCCACATAAAACTTGGCAACCTCTTAAATCCCGACCAGAAATATAATGATCATTGTTAGTTCCAAAGAAATTCCGCAATATGGCGAATGATGATATTACTGCTTAGGCTTTACAAACCCCTTTTAATTTTGTCTTTCAAACAAAATTGTGAAAATGAGTGATATAGGGACAAACGATTATCAACGTTATTATTTGTTACATTTGACAGACGTTTATGAATAACGCCGCTAAAATATTTATTTACAAGTGCGAAAAATAGGAAATGAAGTATCTATTCGCACATGTATCGTACAACGATTTACAGTACATATGGCCCTTTAAATGCTCGACACAGTAACGTAATATGCTAATTTTCGCACTAGAGCGGTAAAGTAGCATCATATGTACTGTAAACATATATACAGGCTTAAAAGCGAAAGAAAAATGTGTGCGAAATCATCTTCAGATCCCCACCTGTTCAAAACAAAAAAAAAATCCTGGGTAAAGATTCTAAAATTTTTATGTGTAATTCATGGTTATTTGGATAGATTTACTATTGTTTTATAGTCTTCTATTTTTTTGCCTCACCCTGGATATGGTTACGGCGTATTAGAACCTTTATGACTGAGGTTCTATGTCCTTCGAGGCGTATTGTATAATAATACTAGCGACCCGCCCCTGCTTCGCACGGGTAAAACCTTACAAATTATACACCTTAACCTTCCTCAAGAATCACTCTATTTTTGAGTTTATCGCGAACATACAAATAGACAGACGCGGCGGCGAACTTTGTTTCATAAGGTGTAGTGATTACCAAATGGTTAGGGAAATTATAATAAAAAATTTCCCTTTTTTCATAGTAAATACCTTGGGAGTTAAGTCCAAACTAAGATAAGTTTAAAACCGAAACAAACATAGCTTTAATACCCTTTGGAACTATTTTCTTGGTCCATCTGTGCTTCAGAAATGCTTGTTCGTTTTAGGTATAAAAATACATTATCTATTTTCTACTTAAACACAGGATATGTTGGAAGCAAATAGGATAATTTGCATAACAGGTCTAATCTATTAGTGTTGATAAAATTTTGAATAATAGGAATTATTGTATGTAAATATATTATCACTATTACGTACCCACTCAATAATTCATTTGAAATTATGTATGCCTGAAAACAAATGCGAAAAGCTGATACTTCTTATATGCATATTACTATGTGCATGATTTGAAGATTATTATTATTACTACACAAAGAACACTTCCACCTCAGAAGATAATGCTTCTAAGTACTAGTTAGCTCTTGTTCAATTCACTTGGAATAAAATGCCGTCCTAAATTACGTTACTATCGCATTATTTATTTTAACTAAATCTACTGTCACAGTACATATATTATATTACATATATTTATACTATAGGTAACAGTATAAAAGTTTGGTAGACAGACGCGTCCCAAGTAGTATCCAAACTCTGAGTATCCTCGTAAATCTAAGAGATATAGTCACATATCATGTGGCTTGCAAAGTTAATATTTACAACTTCTATTGGGAATATACTAAAATAGGAACTATCTATTATACGTTCAAGCATTTCTGGAAACTGAAATGTTAAATATTTACCAATTCTATTCTGCCCCTTTCACATGATTGTACTAGGTACTCATACAGGAAGTAGTGAAAAACTGATCATTCGAGTGTATGTAAATTAAGTCTATGTATTTCCTTGGCACGGGAGGGATGGGTAGGCTACTTTATGTAATTGAACAGGTCGTTTTCTTTGCTATCTCAACTTTATTTAACTAGACGGCAAGTAAAATAAAAGTATGGTAGTAGAGTTCATTCGTTAAGGACACGGTAACATGTAATTTAGGTTTTAACTCTGGTATTTTTTTTTGTAGTATCGTTATCTAAAGATATACGTATCTACGTACAGTCAGCGTCAAATACTTTGTAGCAGTCAAAGTGGCCAAATAGTTCGGTACACCATACTAAATATATGGTGTACCGAACTATTTGGCTACTTTGGTTGCTACAAAGTATTTGACGCTGACTGTACGTACGTATAATACGTACCTACGTACATCTGAACATTAACCTACAAAAGAGGAGGTGGGAAGACTGCAGTGCGGCATTACACATGTAGATAATCTGATAAACCCATAGCCAACGCATACTAATAGGTTTTTTAGCATTGATTTTAGTGAATTAATCTTGCCTTGTATATTTTGCAAATATTGTTCTTTGAATAATCTATCTTGCCGCTAGTGTAAAGATGGCAATCGTCAGTTCCTTTTATGTTTAGCATAGCGCGTGACATAATATGTAGACGTTGTATGGGCCGATTTGAATCCACATGCGCTGTTTAGCCACGAGGATAAATGCCCTATTTTGCGCAGTGATAGCTTTCTGGCTTAAATAAGGCTTCTTAGTTTTTGTGAGTAGGTATCATTTTTCCAAAAAAAAATTGTATTTTTCGTCGCCCGCGTGCACGACCCTCTTAGGAATCTACCCATTTCATAGAAAGCTCCCAAAAGCACTTGAATATTGGGCAGCTTTGACCTCAATTCATCTTAGAATACTTTTTTTATATTGTAAAATTGTCTTCAGTATGTTATCATCAGTGCCTCCTTCATAGTGCCGTTGGCATTAACTAATCTAGTTTGATACTAAAATGTATTTTTACACGTGATTTATTCGAGTAAATGTATTGTTCAATGCGATGCCTGTACGCTTACGTATACGTACGTACATTTTAGATAGTTGACTTACTGTAGGTACCCCTCTCATAGACTAGATATACGCATGAACAGCAATATTTAATATATTTGTAAAATATGGAAGTACAATTTCAAAAGTCTTGTTCGTTAGAGTTTCCATTGAATATGACTAGATGCACTATATTTTTCAACTTCTTTTCTACTAGTAACTACGGATCATGTTAATGCATTTCTGCTAATTGTATATTATACTTTGCGCCGTATCGTTAATTGGTCTTAATAGTAGTACGTAGATTTGCTATAACCTATTAAATAGTGCAATTAATGATTAGGTTGTTTTTGATGATGAATTATGAGATTTATGAGTAATATAAAAATATGTATATTTGTAAAAACGCATAAAATGTAACAGTTAATACTATTGAGAACATCAGTTTCTCACCACACATCTAGGACTCCGATGAAATGTACCCTGCAGGTAATACGGCCGACTCTTACAAGCTGGATCAAAAGTATTGACGTATGAGCAGTAGATCAAACCTACGACTAATATATATTTTTTAAACTGGGTATAGTGAAACACTTATCAGAACCCCTAGTGTAAATTTATTCGATAGCGAGACGTGACGTACGCGTTTGCGTTAAGTCTCATTTTGCATGAGATTTTGAGTTTCCAAAACGTCCCGTTTGGCGCGCTGTTTCTAAATCCCATACAAAATGAGACTTAACGCAAACGCGTATGTCACGTTTCGCTATCGAATAAATTTACACTAGGGGTTCTGTTAGTGGATCACCGGTGCACAACTTAACGTAAACAGGAACTTGTAATAAGGGAGCCCAAGCGGAGATTTTGAAATTTACTCGAGCGCAGCAGATCAACTTAAAGGGTGACACTTTGCATCCTGTTGAGTACCTCGACCTTTTATAAGTCCTTTAAAAATGGTATTATTAAAGGAATTAAAATTTGGCAATTAGGAATGAACCTTCTAAGGTCAATTTATTTTTTGCATTTCTAATTTGCTACGAGCTCGCGTCACTTCCGAATCGTCCGTCTTTTGAATGGGGAGCATTTTTAGGTTCACTTAACATAACGCACTCATTGGCGCTCAATTATTTCCATCTGATTTGTTTAAATATATTTATAAATATGTAGGCGCTTCCCCCACCACTGAAAAAGAAAACATTATATATAACCTTTTATTCTTCCTATCACCTAATCTTTCAAATCTAATAGGTACTCTCGACGCTCGAGTAAATCATAATTTAGCGTCTTGGGCTCCCCTACCATAGTATATTTGATTTTACTTGTAACAGTTCGGCGTTACGACCTAAGGTTGCCTACATGTGCTTAGTGATCATAGAGTTTTAACGCCAGAATACCACTAAGCTACCGTCGACAATGCTCCTTTGCACAACATTAAGTTGCTTGCAAACTATTGCCGTCTTTGTTTATTTTGTCAAAAATTGTCAAAAAACTACTTGGCGCTTCGGGAGTTGGTCAAAACATGAAACTATATTCATGAGCCACTGGGTGCCTAGACAAAATGCCAATCGTTAACGCTCCGTAGCGAACGAAACGCAACTGTGACTGTCGCACTAATATGGAAGAATGATAGAGAAAAATAATTACGCTACGGAGCTCGAAGCGTGAACGACTGGCACCATGTCTACACACCCCGGCCTGTTAAACACGCGTGAGAATTTATTACGAGGAAAAAACAGTCTTGGTTTGGTTTAAATCTTGATACTTCTAGTATGCTGATCAGTGAGTATGAGTACGTACGTGTGCATTATTTCCGAATTCTCCCACGAATTTTGACAGTATTTAATTTTGGTCTATAAGTCGTATGCCCAAGATTTCAATTAATCTCCTGTTAAGATATACATACCTTTTCTTGTAATATTATTATATCATCAATATAAAGTGATTGGATCAACAATAAAAATATTCATACAATAAATTTTAGAATTGTAATGATTCGTTTTATATAAATAATAAAAGAGTTAGATTTACGAAATGCTTTTTTAATCCGCGATGATAGTCGCTTACATTCTTAAATTAGCTATTTGCTTTGTTATTGTTATTAAAAATAAAAGATGAATTATTTAATTTCTTAAATTGTAAGTTTTAAGTATTTTGTTTAACACTTTTGTTTCTTCCTTGTAATTTAAGAAAGTGGCAATACAAATAAGCATGAAAGCAAAATGTTATTTTATTTCCCTTTCTTTGTGTCTTGTTACCAAGGGCCACTTGCACCATCCCACCAACCCGGGGTTAACTGGTTAAACCGTTAACCCAGTGTCAAATTGTACTGGTAACCCTGGTAACTCCAGGTTGAACAAGTCAACCTCGGGTTAGTGATCGGTGAAAGTTGCTTGATAACCCCTTAAACCTGCACTAGACCTTGTAATTTAGAAAGTGGCTATGCCCACAACAATATATGTTACCCACACAGCGCTAATAAAGACACATTGTCGTTTTGCCTGTACGAAGCATTTCCGCTACATACAGAAAATCCGACATAACACTACGATCGTAGCGTTTATCAAACATGAACTGTAAGTGTGGACTTCTGCTCTACATGCAAAAGCTAAATTTACTTACTCGTATGCTAGAATTCAGTATTTCTGTGAGATAAATCAATGGATACTTCCATTTTTATTTTGGTCTAAGCCCGCTCGGGATAGGAGCGAGTGGATACTTATCTAGAAGAAGTAATAGTCCTCAGTGCAATACAGTAGTGTAGTTGTCAATTGTTAAGCTAACCTAACCTAAGCGCGTTCTAAGGACGAGAAAGTAAACGAAATAAAGGACTGAAGGAAATGCCGTAAAATAGCCCATACTGATAAAATGTCACCAGATCGAGCAAGTAGTCAGTTCTACTATTTGGGTAGCATCAGTATAGTAAATACTGCCCACTTTTGGCCACACTGGATCACAAAAGCTTAGCTATGGAGTATCACGAGGCAAACACCCACAAGAAAATCTATTTACGATAAAACCATCTTTTCATAAAGCTTAGTTCATATATAATTGGCACATAATTAGCAATGTTTAAAAATAAATAATTCCATGGCGGGAAAAAAAATTGACAATTAGGTACGGTTCAATCACCTTCAAAGTATTAATGGTGAAAATATAATTTTCTAGCTTCATGTATTTTAAAGTTTTCACCCATGAAAATTGAGACAAGGAGATTGATCGTGCACAAATACTTCGAAAATCGCGTAAGATGCTAAAAGCTAATATTTGTAGGGTCATAAAACGTTACAAGGAGACTCTATCAGCCGACAGGAAAATACAAACTAATCGAAGGTCTGGGACAAATAACAAGATTTTGGGAAAAAAGTCCCAAGGTCACTCAAACAATATTCAGGACGGTCTAATTATGATTTATCCCAAAAATTCAAAGAAATTTCTAGAAAGATAAAGATGATTCGCCTCAGAGGTCGCCGAAATCGGACTGTTAAACAGATCCGACAAGCTAAAACACTAGCTCGACTATTGTACGACCCATGACAAAATTCGAAGGTTGCTATTTGTTGGACGACGTATGTAAAATTCGATTTTAACCAACTACTCGGCTCGAAGTTTTATATGGCCAATAATAGAGGTAATGTATCCGAAAAATATAAGTTCGTGAAACTTGACAAGTTCGCAAAAAACATATATGATATGGCAAGGAATTTATAATTGCGGCTGTAAGACGAAAAGTTTTATAACATAGTCTTTTAGAAAAAAAAAAGTTAGAAACCTCAATATCATTTTTGAAGACCTATCCATAGATACCCCACACGTATGGGTTTGATGAGAAAAAAAATTTGAGTTTCAGTTCTAAGTACCTATGGGTAACCCCCAAAATTGTTTTTTTTTTTTCTTTCTATTTTTGTGTGAAAATCTTAATGCGGTTCATAGAATAAAGAATACATCTACTTACCAAGTTTGAACAGTATAGTTCTTATAGTTTCGGAAAAAAGTGGCTGTGACATAAACGGCCAGACAGACGGACATGACGAATCCATAAGGGTTCCGTTTTTTGCTATTTAAAATTCCCCATTCATAAATTTATTATTTTATTTATAAAAAAAATAACAATCTTCTAGTGTGTACAGTCAGCGTCAAATACTTTGTAGCATCCAAAGTAGCCAAATAATTCGGTACACCATATATTTAGTATGGTGTACCGAACTATTTGGGCACTTTGACTGCTACGAAGTATTTGACGCTGACTGTACCAATTCTATATGAACTATGCTTTAACGACGAGAAGATAATATAATAATAATAATAATAATGTGGACTCAGACCGAGCTCGATGCCCTGGATCGGAGGGTACGACTACTGCTCATCACGCACAGTATGTTAAACTCACGCTCGTCCCACAGAAGTGTGCCGCCGTCATATAATTTCCGGTTGTTCTCATCTTGGTAACGGCGAGTACTTGCACAAACATAATCTCGTACCCAGGATTATTCAGCAGCAACTTGCTCTTCTATACGGCCTTGTGGACCGCGAAGTACCGTACCTACTCACCTGCGCCAGTTCTCGGAAATGGTCGTGTCACGCTCTATTGAGATATTTATTATCACTGATAGGACTATAGTAGCCAATAAGCCTGACATCGTATTTTTCAGGGAAGACCTTTTTTATGTTATTTTGTATAAATAGAGAATAGTTAGTAGCTTTGTATTGTTTTTAAATAAAAAATAAATAAAAATAATCGATCGATCGCCACGCCGGGCCGTGCTCGTCGACATCACCATCCCCCATGATGAGAATCTCGTGAAAGCCGAGAAGGACAAGTCCAGTAAGTACCTAGACTCACAGACACTCACTAAGGCTCACGCCGCCATGTGGGATGTTGATTCGACGATCAATGTCCCGATAGTCGTTTCAGCGAACGGTCTCATAGCGAAGTCTCGACCAACACCTTGAGAGACTCGCTAAGTGGTTGGATCAAGGGTCAGATGCAGAAGGCAGTGATCTTGGACACGGTGCGCTGCTGGCGGCACCCTAGGTTAGGTTTTTATAATGAGTTTGTATGTATTTTGTATTGCTTTGTAAGTGTTTTTATATTTTACTTTTATATTCATATTATAAATGACCTAGCCTAACATAAAAAATAAATAAAGAGATAATGTAATAACTAATAAGGCAATTACCGAAAAAAACTGTAAATTTCAAACGGCTGTAATTTTGGTTTTAACCAATATGACTACGACTTTCTTATCGCCATAATAAGTTTATTTATTACATTATATATTCAATTATAAATAATTCTGGTTTTACGCTAAGCAACGTTACACCGGTAAATAGAATAAATAACTGAAAATTTGTAACATTCGTTCTATATGCTTGATTTCGAAACACTTAAAATTACCTCGAAGTTCCGTGCATTTCATCATAAATAACTAATTTAGTATGTTGTCTTTTGAACAAAAGCCTCGAAGCGGTAGACCTCTAGGAACCCTAGGAGGCCCGTCAGAAACTAATAGAATTTGTGAAAACGAAGCATGCTTGGCATACGAGTACTTATCATAAAAACTGGGGTACGTACATATGCGGTTAAAGTGGAACGAACTACGACGAAAGTCGCTTTAGTTCGACGTACAAAGGTTAGGATAGCTAGAGTAATCGAAAATTTGCGTTATTAATTCTAGGCCAAGTCGAAAGTCATACAATATCCTTCGTACAAAAATCGCATTTGGTAATTATCGAAGAGCAGAGCAAGATCACCAAACGTCTTGGAGTGCCGTTCTGCCAACTATTATTAGGCTCAAATCAAAAGTGCATTAAAAGAAAAGAATGAAACAGCCAAAAAAACATTAACAATTCCAGCATGTGATGGGCTCATGCAGGCAAATATGAAAAACGGGTCCGTAAATAGCTGCCACTGAATGTGCTAGGAAGAAGCTGCTTATCACTTCTACAGGAAAAAAACAAGGCAAGATTAATTCACTAAAATCAATGCTAATAGGTTTTTTAGTATCCGAGAAACCCTTGATTATGATTCTGAGGTCAAAATTGAAAAAAAAGTCCCACCATCTTAGATTTCCACGTTTTTGCTCTGATTAAATCGATATCTGAGGATCCGAGAGGACCATTCTGAGGTCTAAATCGAAAAAATAACCATCCGCCATCTTGTTGCTCTGATCAAGACGAAAATCGATATATGAGGATTCGAAAGGCCCTTTATTATGATTCTGTCACCCCTCTGATAATGAAATTTTGTGTTTCGCGGTAAGTCAACTGAGGTAACATACAAAATAAACGGTCGAATTGATAAACCTCCTTTTTTAGAAGGCTGTTAACATAGCATTCAATAAAATTGTTCATATCCCCATAGATAGCCCATATACCCACAAACATGGATACCCTAAATTTATTGATGAATTGCGGTCAAATTGCGGGACTTGGATATAAAATGCGGGACTCCTTCACCCGGCCTAACTGGCTGTATTGGCCGTCATGCCGTCAACTTATTGAAAGGTACGAAAAATTAAACCAAGGTTAACATTTATTACACTTTAGCATATAAGTTGACATTTTAATAAAACATAATTTATCACACGTTCTCAAATTACTCTAATTTACAACTGAACGTTCGTTTCAGTGCTTATAATTTAGTCTAGCCTAAAAACGGGACAATCCGCGTACCGTGCGAGCCCTTTGCGGGACGCATACTCTTGGGCTCCAGAAACGGGGCGTCCCGAGTATAGCGGAACGGTTGGCAACCCTAGTTACAGTTGTAGGGTGGTGGAGCAAAGTTGTATTCCTGTAGATTTTTGTAGAAAATTTAGTGAAAGTATGAACTCTGGATATTAGAGAATATTATAATCTGGATATATATAATTTGCAAGACATGCGGCTACATCAAGTTTAATTTAGTATGTATGACATTAACATTCTCAAGTATATAGGTACTATAACTAATTAAGCAATGTTCTTATCACTATAGTTATAATTACACTATCTACATATCATAATGAGACAATAAGTGTTTGATGCATCAAAATAAATGTTATATTGTTTATTAGATTCAGGGGACATTTTCTGCTAGTTAATTACATGCTTGCTCATAGTACCTATTTTGGCGGTGGATTTAAGGAGCTTAGATATAGGTATGATATATACAACTGCACAAAAAACTTTTAACAAAATTTTTGATTAAAATATAGCAAGTTTTGCGAGTGGCCCAGCATGGATTTTACCTACATAATATGTTAAGTTTAAGTCTATAATCACCTTATTTTAATCTAATATAAAGTTTGTTACTCGAACTAGATTCACAATTAATTTATATACAGTTAATACATCATATACATACATAATACAACTGAACAATGTGATATACAGGTATCATGACCCAAAAATACATACCTACTTTTTAATAGATTAACTGTTCATGACACATACAGTATATATGTATGTATATGTTAGTCCTACCTTTTACGAAACTTTATAGTAACATTTATAAATGCTTATCGATTGAGAGGCACCACTACGACTACATAATATAAACAACTGGCCAACAATTTCAGACACTTGATAACATGGCCGTTTGAATTGATATTACCTACTCGTAGGTGATTCATTTTAGTAGGAGAAATTAAATTTTTCGGCTTGAACCTTAAGCTGTTAAACAAAAGGCATTGTTTCTATGTCCAGTGCGGAATTCGGTAGCCCGTAACACGTTTGGGTAATGTGTCGATCGATCTTTCACATTCAGTTAAACGTATTCGGAGATAACAAAACGTGTTATCTCCGACTGAGCTGTTACATGAATTTGTACCATATAAATCTTTACCCATCACAGAAAATGGTGTTCCTGACATTATGGAGGCGTGCGTGGAGCCGAAGCCAACACGAAGAGGCCCTTTGGACTTAAATGACATCTCATATCACGTACAAGGGGTACACCGAGCGAATGCTACCCTTGCCCGTGTTATGGGACGCACGCAGAGGCAGCACCCGCCAGTGTGTAAAGACTATTGGAAGTTGATGGAACTAAAATGAACAGAGCTATTGGGTGTAAGCGATGGACTAAATAGTAAATACTGGGCTATGGAACCGGACGCCTGCCTAATAAAACGGTATGCAATTTTCCATATAAATTATTATTCTTTTATTATGAATAACCTATATGGTGCCCTACTGCTGGGCAAAGGCTTTACCCCTCCATCTACATGTCTTGGGCATGCTGCGCTTCATTCCATAGCTCTTTGGCAAACCTTTAATTTGATCTTTCGCGCCCCAGTGAGTGACCTCGTTTGAGAGCAACATAACTAGGTTAGGATGGGCAAATGCACATTAACCGGTTGAATTGAATTACATCTCCTATGGAAATTGCAATAAGTATCAAAATGTGTCAGTAATGGAAAAATAATTTGCGATTTCTTATGTGGTTCCTCTACGGTTACTAAGTGCCAGCGAGTGGAACGCTACAGAACCAGTCTGAAATGTAGCCTCGAGATGTGTAACAAAGGCGCGTTATCGGAGAGCGCACCTACACGGGTTTTTTGAGCGTTGGACTAGCTCGCGCTCAGGTGCGAATTATAATTTTATACGACCCTTTTCTGCAGGTAGTGGCACTTGCGGTTTTACTTAACAATAGACAAAGGATTAGCCGCTCGGGGCCAGCTACAAATCGAACTACTATACCAATTCTACCGCTACTGGCGGAACGGAAGCAAACTCGTTTACAAATACATTTTTCACATTACCTACTCGAAAATAGGCCTTTCTTCCCTGCCAGGAGGCATCAAACTGCCACTTTTCTATTTAAGGACATTTTATTGCCAGTGTAAAATATTAACACGTTGAAAATAATATGAAAGTAGTATGCACATAATCGATTACAATTTATTTATAATTGATTATAAGAAAAATGTAGTTAGCGTATTATAAATTAAATAATTAGCGTAACATTCACAAACAAAACGTGAAACCATTAATTTATTAATATAATTTAAATTAAAAAAAAAATTAAACGCAGCCATACATGTAAATTATAAAGAATATATTTAAAAAGTTTTTCACCACACCAGCTGGTAAAGGCCATCTTGATTGTTCAAAAACTAATGAGAAGTTGTATTTTATCCACATGTGGCGCAGGCGCAAAGTAATCAAGTGCAAATTTTGAGTCGTTTCCGTATGTTAGCAGATAGAATTGACTTTGAAGAATGATGATTTTGAATAATATTTTTATAGCGTTCATGTGGATTGGATTTGGTTTGATTTAATTGATATTTTATAGTTAGTATTTTCTTCGCGTTGGTGTGGTGAAAAATAATGTGTTTTACTCGAAGGCAAGATTCGTCTTCCCGAACCCTGAACCACTCGCTACCCTCGTGGTTCAATTTAGGAATCTTTCGCTTGCTCGCTATTAGCACGAGCGGTTAAACAACAACTTTGCCCCCTTGTAAAACAAATAACTATTGTACAAATGTTTCACAAAAGCATATGCGGTTCTGTACTGTGTAAAAAAAACCGTACACACATAGGTTTAATTAAAAACTTTACATTATAATAATGAATATCAGTCTCCATGGTATAATTACGAAGATTTTGGTTCAAGGGTAAGAGCTAATATATTACCAGAAAACTATACACTCGATTTTCATTGCATCATTTTAGGTAGTTGCTGCTGACTTAGAAAATATACTATGTGCCATGCCATGGTACTCGTACATAATAAATGAACTGTACTTTTAATTTGTTAGTACCTATGTAAGTATAGTAATGCGTAATGTTTTAAAACTTAATTTATGTAATTTCCTCATAGGTGTTAAATGGTAGCAAAATTATTTTCACGTCAGCAGCTCGAACAAGGGTAATTTGCTGCTTAAAAACATTGAGCAAAATCGCACTTTGCTCACTGAGTAAGGCAAAATACCATTCAAGTGACCTTTATATTCGAATGTCATTTCAACGTGCGGGACCTAATACAAGTTCGAAATATTTGGATTCTATGGTCTCTGTCCCTTTCACGTCATTAGCAAAAAGAAAGAGACAAAAATTGCATACGTAATTCAATTGTATATTGACGGTTTATAATAGACCCCCGAAATAAGTCAGACCGCACTTAAATTTTTTATAGAAACATCATATTCTACGCATTTTATTATACAATCAAAATAATGAACTTAAAAAAATACGCAATTATTACGCAAAGTAAATAATTCTACTTTTAACGATCTCTACTATAGTTGACAAATAGTTGTATCCGCAATTCGTACCAGATCTTACAAAGTTTTATTTTCACAAAAAAAAGTTGTCCATTGAACTGTCAATTGATGTTCGTTATTTCATTATTTCCGTGTTATTTTATTGATATAGCTTTCATTTTGTTTTATTGCGGTAATTACTTAATTGTTAGAATACCTTAAGAAAACATGAATGAAATAGCGATGAAGCCGGTTTACTTCTTTTAGGTTGTATTTTTACCTTTCAAATATGTTCACACTGCTGTCGTGAAAAAATTTGGCAACTATAGTAGAGATCGTTAAAAGTAGAATTATTTACTTTGCGTAACAATTGCGTATTTTTTTAAGTTCATTGTTTTAATTGTATAATAAAATACGTAAAATATGGTGTTTTTATTAAATTTTAAACTTTTATTTCATTCATTAATTATTACGATTGAGGACTCGTAGAGTGTTTTAGAACGATGCGGTCTAACTTATTTCGGGGGTCTAATATAAACCGTCAATATATCGTTGAATTACGTATGCACTTATTTTTGTCTCTTTCTTTTTGCTAATGACGTGAAAGGGACAAAGACAATAGAATCCAAATATTTTGAACTTGTATTAGGCCCCGCACGTTGAAATGACATTCGAATATAAAGGTCACTTGAATGTTATTTTGTCTCACTCAGTGAGCAAAGTTCGATTTAGCTCACTGGTTTTAAGCAGCAAATTACCCTTGTTCCAGCTGCTAACGTGAAAATAACTATTCCACATTGAGTGTTAACACTTGAATCCCTCACTGCGCTCAGCATTCTATGTTAGAATCCCTCGCTACGCTCTGGATTCAATTATAGAATCCTTCTCTCCGTTCAGGATTGAATGTTTGCCCACGCTGTAAATATATCATTTTGCTCCTTTGTCACACAATATACTATTAGCATCATATTTATATGGTTCAAATTCATGTAATAGGTCATTCTGTTATTTCACAGGCCACACACAGGTTACCGATCGTCCTGATTACCCAAACTCTCTTGAAACTTAACAGGATAGACCACGGCCGTTTCTCCTTAGTCCCTATTTCGCTCTCTGGATATTGACCTTATGGAATATGTTTTAACATATTTTTATGTAGCTTAGTATAGCTGTAATTGATATACAACAAAGAAATTGTGTCAAAATAATTTTAATCATGTTAGTATCCAGAAAGGAAAATGAGGACTACGTTTGTATGAAAAGGCAGTTTCGGGTGGCCGTGGCTTATCCTCTCAATGCTATCACGATAGTTGCTTTTTAATGACGTGGTTGCTTTGGCACGCTTGGCCGAAGACCGCTCTCCATAAAAAGGCTTCTGTTTAACAGATTGGGGTCTAAGACGTAAAAATCATTTCAGAAAATTCATACTATACATACAGAGTTGATCAGTCTCAAGGTTGAGATCGGAATTGAAATCATACTAATCCTCCAGTATTCTTTCTATTGCACCTCAGGTTTTTAAAGCCAACTAGGCGCCTATTCTAATATATAATTTTTCTTAAAAAATATCTAGTACTTATCTAATTAATCTGTCAACATTTAACTTCGTATGTCGGGTCAATGCAATCAAAGTACCTTTCTGCCTAGTTACTTACATTTGGTGCCTATTGTCATTGTTACAAAACATAAAAAGATAGATACGTACTTGACTCTTGCCCCACCACGTACATATAGTGGTATGCGTGTGGTGGCATGCTCCACCGACTTTCGGTTACAAAATAATTATTCATTGACTTTGGTACCTAAAGTTAAAGGATTGTAAGGCTTTAAATAATTTAGCTTACACGTGCTTTTTCATAAAAGCTCGTTTTGTTTGGAGTTTTATAAGCAAATAAGTAAGTATTAAAGTATTACATGAAGCTCGGTTGGAAATGCCTATTTTATTATTTTCTAGTCTCAATGCCACTCACAACTTTATTCTTATTTAAGCAGTTGAAAATTAAAGTAGCCGTCGCGCGTCGGAATTTATTTTTCGTGAAATATCAGTTACGAAACGGGGTTAAGGCGTCGTGGATATCATGTTTTTGATTATTTATTTATTTTTGTAACTTTTAACAAAAAAGTAATCTATGAGTTCAATCAAACATAAACTTGCATATTTTCAGAAGCCATTTATATATTTTAAAGTTTTGTGCAAAAATTGCTAGATATTATTAAGGTGCGTTTTAGAGTTTTGTTCGTGTTTTTAGGGTTCCGCACCAAAAAGGTGAACCCTTATGGTGCGACTCTGTCCGTCCGTCCGTCCGTCTGTCACATTGCTAAATATCTCGAGAAGTACTTAAGCTATCGATTTGAAATTTGGAATAGTAATGAATAACGCTAACTCAAACATATTGGATGTGTAATTTTGTTATTTTATTTGTATTAACTATGGAAAATTCCCAATATAAAGAGGGGGCAAAATTTCAAAGTCTAGTTACTAGGTTAAGTAGGATATCATTTGATCAGCTCAAATTTAACATTACAAAACAATTTTTAATTTTTTTTTCATAGTGAAAAAAAAAATTACTTATGAAAATGTGAAAAAAATACCATCCCCCCCCCCCTAATCTCCGAAGTTTACGAATGAAAAATTATGAAATTTTTACATAATAATAACATTGTCGAAAGTCGAGATACTAGGGCCATAACCGCGAAAATCGAAGTTCGTCAATTGCGGGTTTTCACGGCAGGCCTCCAAGTTTCGAATCGATTAAGTTACCAGAGAAAGGCCTCAAGATTGCTAATTAAATTTCCGAAGGCCTACCGCGAACCACGTTCGACGTGTTGCCTCCTGTCACACTTACGTACGAATTTACAAGTGCGACAGAGAGGCAACACGTCGAACGTGGTTCGCGGTAGGCGTTCTGGCAACTGAATTGTGATTAAATAAAATCGGCCAAGAGGATGTCGGACCAATGCCCAGTGTAGGGTTTCGTAGTTACCATTCTGTCGAAATAAGCTAATCAGTAAGTATCATGTAACAATTGTACATTATTAGTATAAGGGTGTACCTTCGCAGCGCTTTGTACGACTGTTTTTAAGGTGGTTCGATTTCCATACAAAAAACGATTGCGTTTTATGAAGTCCTTACACACTATTACTAGATAAATATGTGCGCATCTATCTACTTTCGACTATTAGTTTGCGCTAAATTGATAGAAAAACTATGTTTCATACAGAAATCACGCAAAAAACGTTATATTTTTCTATCAAAGTAACACCAAAATAACGTTTTTTGCGTGGTTTCTGTATGAAACATAGTTTTTCTATCAATTTAGCGCAAACGAATAGTCGAAAGTAGATAGATGCGCACATATTTATCTAGTAATAGTGTGTAATGACTTCATAAAACGCAATCGTTTTTTGTATGGACATCGAACCACCTTAAGTAGGAAAGACTTTTTGCAATAAGCCAAAAATGGCTGGACCTTAAGCTTTTGTATTAAGATGTTTTAGGATTTTTTGAACCTATGGTTCAAAATTTAGAAGGGGCGGGGGGAGGGGGACACATATTTTTATTCTATCGTAACGATTATTTCCTTAAATAGGGCGGGTTTAAATCCAGCAAGCTGTACCCGCGCCTTTTACATTACTTACACAATCAAATTGTTGCACATTATAGAGATAAATAATACCTACTCTTTGTACCTACCTAACATTTATAGTTATGAACTGCTGTAAAAAGTATGAAACGTATTTGTATTTGTAAAATATTTACTTTATAATAAAATGGTTGTTGGAGAGTATTTGTTTTAAAAAATCTATTCATCCATACCCCACACCATTAGGTTCAAGCGAAAAAAATATTCAGAAAAAGGATTTTTATGGGAGGTTGATACTTAACAAAAAAAAAAAATTTTTTTTTCATTCTGTCGCCATCAGAGAGGGGAAGGGGTGGGTAAATCTTTATGAAGTTTTGTCACTTAACAAAACAAGATCTGAGGGATACGATGGAATAAATACACATACATTATATGGACCCGGGTACGTCCTTAAACTACGTCCACAAGAGAGGTATGGGCATTGTGAATGTCATTTCGCTCTGTGTGGTAGGGCACAGCACAGCGGATGTCATTCCACATTTAGAGCAGAGCCCAACTGGGGACGTACCTCCACCTTACAGAAAATCGCAGCCAAATAACACTAGGCCCTACTCATAGTCTTGTGTTCCTGCCGGTGAGTAAGGTTGCCAGAGCTCAACGAGGGGCGGGAGGGGTTAGGGTCGGCAACGCGCATGTAACTCCTTTGGAGTTGCAGGCGTACATAGGCTACGGATACTGCTTACCATCAGGCGGGCCGTATGCATGTTTGCCACCGACGTAGTATAAAAAAATATAATATATGTATATATAAAATTGAACTTAAATAAAACTGCAAAATTCTAAATGCATTTAATAAATCCTTCTTTTTTATCAGACTCCTTTCCCGAAGCTCTAAAAATATCCATTGTCAAACATCTATTCAAGAAAGGTAAAATAGAGGATGTTTTTAACCATCGCTCGAAAACGTTAATACCGGTCCGGACTTATTGATTACTGTACAATATATAATATAATTAAAGAAGATCAATATGGTTTTAAAAACAATCTACTGTTTGGCGACTTTTTCTCTGCTATACTAAAAAATATATAACTATATATTATTAAAAAGATACTATTTTTTGATTTGTCTAAGGCGTTTGACTTCGTTTCTCACGACCTACTATTTATTATGCAAGCTTGAAATACTTGACATCAGAGGACCAGCACTTAATTACCACAACAAATATGGAGTTCCCCAAGGAAGTGTTCGAGATCCGATATTATTTTGATAAACGATATAACTGAAATGTCTGAGATAACAAGACACCGTTGCATCTTATACGCCGATGATATTTGCATCATATAAACATCAAACAAAGAAAGTAATGCTGCTACAGAACACAAACTAGACATTATTAAAACAATAGAATTGTCATGATTGGCTTGATTCTATATATATAAATATTATAATAATTTAAAATGAACCTGGGCAAATATGACAAGCACCGAAAAAGTACCACAATGAATTTTTTTAGGGGTATTCATTAATGAGATACTCTATTGGAAATCGCAAATGACAGTTTCCCCAGCAGATTAAATAAATATGTACATATAATACTGATATGTTTAAGATCATATTATGATCTTAAACATATCAGTAATATCACAAGTATTAAAACTGCGATTTCCTGCTACCATACCTATAGCACTGACATATACCGAGCATTTGTCATGCAAAAAAAGATGTTTAAGAGCAATGCGGCCTGAAGAATTCTGTAGTCCACTTTTGCTTCTTCCAGTGCCCTACCTATACGAAATGTGCTTATGTGTCCACAAGTACATACAAGTCCATGTTTAAAAAAACCATGACTGTGACAATCACACTCGTTCTTGCCTCAGACCGATTACGAGTACTACCTGATGCCCCGTCTCGATTAGCAAAACACAAAAAAAGTTGTTTAGGTATGAGTGTGTAAACATATAAAATAAAATACCTGTTGAATACCGCACAATCTTTTAACACAGTAATATTTATAAATAAAAGCTTGTAATAAAATGAGGAAACGACAGAAACCATAATTTAAAATGTTTGTTGTAAAATATTAGTTTAGTTACCCCTTTCACACACCATATTAGATTAAGCATGTAAACCTAAAACTATATGTACCTGTTATTAAAATCTTGTATCTGGTAATGCTTAATGCAAAATAAATCTTTATCTTTAAAATCGATTGCTTAAAAAAAAAACATTAAAAAAGTGAAATTTAAGAAGTAAATTATTATTTATTATAACGTGTAATAACAATATTTAATAAATAATAAAAAGCTTACATAACGCTTAATTTTTGAAAAAAAAGGTACTTATTTGTGGAAAGCAATTTGTGATAATACATAGTTTTGTTTTAATTAAGAAGGATATACTTAAAAAATTCGGGACTTAAGTTGTATCGATGTTTTAGATAACTGCATGTCGCGCAAGTGTGTGTTGACGCGACACTTACCACCTTTTACAACGTATTTTTTTGAGTAATTACGGCTAATCTCTCGATATTTTTTCATATTTTTTGAACTTTGGTTAGAAAAAAGAATGAAATGATAAATTATTTCGGCCTTTGAAACAGATTTTTTTCAAAAGTATTCAATTTATCCAATATTTTTTTAGAAACAGTAAAGTTGTTTTTCAAAACCCATTTTATGATGTGCAATACGTTCGTGGTTTCTGATTATATTTGTGACAATTAGTTACATGTATGGAGTGACCCCCTTAAATATATACTTCTTAAGGTTTAGAGTACTTAATACAGTAGCGGCTTACAAAATACATCTATGCAGGTTGTTTGTTTAGGGACCAACCTACCCCGAAATCGCGAAAAAATATTTACTCTCCCATAGAAAATGTCAAAGTCAAGCAGCCAAAATGTATGAAACAGCCAAGCAGCTTTGTGACTTCGGGGTTGGTCCTATAGTAAAAGTTGCTCAGTATGACCTCCATCCCGTAAATTATTGCAAGTTGACTAAATAAACACCCTGTATTTCAAAATATGCCCCTCTCAGTACTCTAAACTCTAAGTAAATTATACCGACCAACTTAGGTGTTAATGAGTAAATGCGGGTATATATTGAGTAAATACTGAGTATTTACTCGGTATTTACCCGTTAGTTTTTACTCACTACCCATCCCTAATAGTCGCCATGCATGATTTATATATCCATGCCAAATGGTAGCTGTATAGCACTAACTATCACGAAGCAAAGCGGCGGACGGACGGACAAACGGACACGGGGAAACTATAAGGGTTCATAGTTGACTACGGAGCCCTAGCGCTACGATTCTTCAAAGACTCTCCTGGCTGACCTTACTGCACCTTAAACGATCAAATTTAAAAGTTCGTGTTGTTGAGTAGGACTTGCTCATGCTCTTGGCCAGTTTTTACGTGTCTTTAAATATAGTTCGATCGTATACTAACTGTAATCTGTTTCAACATACACACGTTGTGAGGGGAATTAGACTGAAAGAAAATATAAGTAACGCAAGAGTACCTACGTAATTTTAAATTTTTACATGTGCTCGTTTTAGGCACTATGCTCGCTTTATACTCTCCCCGAAATGCTATAGTCTTTCGGGTGGTGATCGATGTTCAACCCTGCATTTGCGTGACTGAGGCGGTGCCTTGCCCGGTGGGCGGGCAGGCGGCGGTGGCGGGCGCGGTGGCTTCGGCGCGGTCGGCGTCGCCTGCCTCGTCGTCTTCACTCTTGGGGATGTCGAAGATCTCGGAAAAGAGCGCGGGCAGCACGAGGCGCGGCCAGTGCGCGCGGCACCACGCCAGCAGCTCGTGGTGACGCAGCCCTAGCGCCTGAACGTCGCGCGTGGCCGCGCCCAGCGCCTCGGCTCGCGCGCTGCCGTCGACCGATCCCGTCACCTGCAACAACCATACGATATATTCAGTGTTGTTTACTAGACACGTCGCTCGCGTTGCTCCCGCACTCTGAAATATATGCTGCTGTAGAATAAATAATAATGCGTTATTATTCTGAGATCACGATAGGTTAGTCATAGTGTAGGTTGTGTTTCGTTAAACTACAACAGCCCCGCTTGCAGCACTGACTCCGCGTCGAGCAGGCTAGTTAGAATACCTTTAGAAACCCCTTTGCCTGAGGAAATCTTATATGTAGACATACCTAAAAGATTAACGACTTACGTGTGCTCGTTTCTAATCTCGGAATAATTTTACTAAACATTTCCCAGTGTAAGAGAGGGCTTTCTAAATAACTTGTGCCAAGAAGATTCTAAAGGTATTCGACTTTTTTGGCGGCACTACACACCAACTAAGCTCCAGACCTTGGACAGGCTGCAATACATTTTGGTGGCAAACTATCTACTACATTGTTGGAGACTAGCAAGGTCACATTGGTCGGAAGACTACTTTCCGACAGTGTATTAGGCATTTTACAGTAAACGCTTGAGCTTGAATACCGTGCGAGAACTCGCGAGTAGTCCGACTGTATTGTAAGTCGATTACAAATTACGTATTTGAGTTCTCTTACGACAGCGAGGCTGAAGAGCGTTTTCACATTGTTCGATCCGATCTCAGTTACGATACGACTACAATGAAGCAAAAAGCGTATTTTTATGTATCTTTTTATATATTTAATTATTGTTTATAGTTCAAAAGAAAGCATTAATGCAAAATTTTATGCCTTAGGGGGACATTTTCTAGCGGCTGTTTTTCTCCAAAGGTCATCCGATATTGGATCGGACGAGGTGAAAACGCTCTTAGGATAGTTAGATAGGTACTGACGGTGTGGTGGAGGGCGTCGGCGAGCGCGTGGTGCAGCGCGCTGACGCGCTCGGGCTCACTGAGGCCGTCACGCGCGGGGTTGAGCAGCAGCGCGCCTGTGTACAGCGCCAGCTCCTCCTCCGTGAGGTGCACCGCGGACACGTCGCGCACGTAGCGCAGCGCTCCCGTTGAGAACGCCACCTGACATTTATATATAGGTATATATACTCATATTTATACTAGTGGCTTTGTGAGCTGCAGTGCTCTGAACTAAACTGAATCAATATTTTTTTATTGATATTGCTCACAAAACATTTCTAGAATCTATTGAGAAATTGCGACCTGTAGACTGTAGAGGTCAACAGCCGGAAAGACCATATACGAAAGTAATTTTCACTTTCAACTAAAACTAATTAGTGAGTCCGTATAACTGAACTGAAGCCGCATCGCACTTCCAGCTGAGTTAAATATAGTTTTTCTCAAAAGAAAACTTGTGGTGCGAGGAAATTTTATAGAAACTCTTTAATTTTCTTTTTCGCCCGTTCCTTAATTTTATGAAAAATTAAGTATTCTTCTAGACAAGTAAAATATCTCGGTATCGCTACTTGACGTTAGATGTCGACTACAAAATAACTCGCGTTTTGGTAAGAAAACGAATGTATGGAGTAACCACTCTTTCTTTACTTAAGTATATTTCTCTATGATTGTAACTTACGAATACAAGGAAAGTAACATACGTGTGTATTAAATACATGACTAATTGTAAACTTACATAGTATTTATTAAGCGTACGAGTACTTTCAATTAATAATTTAGGTAAAAGTATCGTTATTTATGGGATGGGAAGTTATAGTATGGCACACTGCAACCGATTCATAAACAGTACGTAGTAAGAGACAAGTTAATTGTTATAGCGATATCTCGCTCGCACGGCAACGTGCGAATCGGATGCAGTGTACCTAGCCTCAAATATCAGAATGGAAATTGTCCAACAAATCCATTTATAAACAAATTTTAATTGCTTATCATAAAAAAAAAATGAATAGACGTACTTGAAATAAAATGCCCTAGTGCAGAAACGTATCACTTTCTGCACTAGAGCTATTATCCCTTATGTCTGTGCTAGGACTCGCCGTTAGCAAGTTGAGAACAACCGGAAATGATATGTCTGAGTGACTCTCCGGGACGACGGCATGCCCGACGAATATCGACCGTGCTGTAGGATATATTTCCGGTAGTTAACAACTGAAACACAATTATTTATATTTATTATATGCAGTATTATTTAATGAATGACGTACGTCATATAGTATATCCAGTTGGCTCTGAGTAATAGTAGTGCCGTCGTCGAACACGATACAATCTGGGGTCGACAACCGGGTCACCCTCGACAGCCACACCTCGAAGAACCCCAGCTGAAAACATCATACATGTTATTAGAGTCTATTATATGACTACGCGAGCACAAAACAGAATCGACCTACTGTTAAGTTAGGTGAGACCTTGTTAACAATTCGCAAATAATCGTACCTACGTATCTACGTTCGCAGAACCTCGCAATCGCAACGCTCAATATTCTATTTTTCAAACCATTCGTTACGCTCGTGGTTAAATTTTGGAAATTATCGCTTGCTCGGGTATCAATATTGAGTAGCACGGGTGGTTAAACATATAAACATCAACTCTGCCTCCCTTGTAAACCAAATAACTATTGTTAATGGTTACCTGTTGTTATTTGTCCAACAAGAGAGCAAAGTTTGAAATTTCTTCGAGTGATTATTTAATATTTTGAGTGCCGTGCAAGCGAAAGATTCTATAATATATATATAACTTTTTTTTCATGAATTAATAATCACGAATTCATACTCGTAGGGGTTTTGGGATGCTTTAGTTATATACTGAGTTTTGAAACGATGCGTTCTGACTTACTTCGGGGGTCTATTATAAACCGCTAATATACTTACCGTTGATTTACATTTGAACTTCTTTGCGATTGAATACCCGAATGTGATGACGTGAATGGGACATAGGGAAGAGAATCCAAGTATTTAGGCCCCGTACGTTGAAATTACATTTTTTTTATACCACGACGGTGGCAAGCAAGCATACGGCCCGCCTGATGGTAAGCAGTCACCGTAGCCTATGGACGCCTGCAACTCCAGAGGTGTTACATGCGCGTTGCCGACCCTTTAAAAATCTGTACACTCCTTTTTTTGAAGAACGTCATACTGTAGACCCTCGGGAAAACCTCGGCAGGTAGCTCATTCCACAACCGGAGCGTGCGCGGGAGGAAGTTCCTCTTAAACCGCACAGTGCGTGACCATTTAGGTTCTAGGGTGTGAGGATGAACACCCTGCCGACGGCGGGCGGTGCGGTGATAGAAAGTAGCCGTGGGCATCATGTCAAACAATTCTTCAGAGCACAGCCCATTGTACAAGCGGTAGAACACACATAAGGAGGCAAAGTCTCTCCTTAGACTTAAAGGTTCAATACCGCTTGTGAGTTTGACATTCCAATATAAAGGTCACTTGAATGTCAAAATGCGATTTTGCTCCCTGTTTTTAAGCCGCAATGTAGGGTACAATGTTTGAGCTGCTGAGGTGAATAATTCTTTTTGCCATCATGTATACATTTTCCTTACAATGGAACTAAGTTGAAAAGTACTCGACCCGCTTTTCCTTAGGCACTTTTTTCATGAACATTTTGAGCCCACGTGTGAAGGTATTGAGGGTGATTAAACATACCATACTTACCTAAGCTTTAGATCAGTAGCTGACTGGGCTCCGACCTACCTACCAAAAACTGCTAACTTCCGGACCCCTCTCTTGGCCATCTTAAATAGGGGGCATGAAATACATATTATTTAGCACCGGCTGTTAAACCGATCGGTCGACATGTCGTCTTATGTTCCAATGCCCATTCAAATTTCGCTCGCGACCCACCAATGGGTCTTGACCCATAGTTTGGGAAATTCTGCTTTAGATAATAAAGAGAGAAATTCGATTTAATTACTGTCATATAGAAGAGGTCTGAACTACTTTGAGGGTGTTTATAAGGAAAGGCGCATGGCGATTTACATAATTGAAATTTATTATCTCAAATTTATTAGGTACGATGCGTTCCTATAAAAAACAAAGTCCCTATAAAATTCCAGGGTTGCAGCTTTTTTTACGTTTATTTACGTTAATAAATTGACCTGATTTGACTAAAGAGGTGTGATATCGTCAGGTTACAAGCAAAACTCACAAAGTACCACCACAAGTTCATAGCCATAATGAACCATATTACTACTAAAATAAGGTTGATTTTTGTTTATTTTTTTTTTTTAGTAATTAGTGAGTTATGCTTGTCATCTGACGTTATAACAAAAAGGATTCCATTTTTTATACAACATATGCAAAATAAGTCAACAGCTGATTGGAAGTAGGTATTTACCTTGATGAGGATGAGCTGGTCGTCTTGCGGCAGCGTGTGGAAGCCCGGCAGGCGCTTGGCGAACTCGACGACCTGCTGCACGGCGGGCGTCATGCGCAGCGCCACGTGCTGCCACAGAGCGGCGCGCGCATCCGTCGCGCGGTCTGTCGTTGACGACGCCGCCTCCTCGCCGCCACTACCTGCCCATACACATATTCCGACCATCACGCATCATTTAACTGTCAACACCAACAGTTTCCAAACTTTTTGACCAGAGGGCTAATTTGCACGTAAAATGAAAACGTGGATTTATGGCTATTGTGCTCAGTCTTCCGCTTCTCTTCCGCGGGACCTGGCCCGCAGGCCTTACATTGGAGACCTTTGCTAAATCACGATGTATGCCGTGATATAGGCGAAACACCAAGTTTTCAGTAGATTACTTAGTTTCAAAATTCAGTAATTGTTACTTTAGTTTTTGTCATTAAATAATCATTATATCAGACATTAAATATCTTGGTCGGGTACTGTGGCACAATAACTACATTTATTTATTTCGGAGACATTGAATTTACCGTTTATTGTTGGTCCAGCATAAGTAGGTATCTTAAACGTGTAATGCTCTTATTTGTACTAGTTCTAATTATTTATAAGTGCAAAAAGTATTAAAAATGCAACATTAACTAAAGCACAAGTATTTTTTTAAAGCTTTTATTGTTTTTATTTTAAGCATAGCAACATTTAGCCAAGTGCACTAAATAAACGTTTACGCCTTTGAGTCTTAAACACACAAAATAACCAAAAATGTCTTCTCGGTCTTCTAATATTATATTCGTAGAGTTGAGTTTTTGGTTATTATGCACGTAAGTATATCATGATATATCTATTAAGAAATTTAACGCCCCTTAACCCTTTGTATTCCGTGTCCCTTATTATATTGGAATATCAAATCAAGGTTAGGCATTCCTTTAATACAGATTTTTTACAAGATATATGAAAGTTAAGGCGGGTATTCATTTATTTTGTTTCCTTCTAGTATGGGGAACAGAAAGTATCTACAAGGTATGATCTAAATCTCAATATCCTAAATAGTTCGATTGTATTCGATAGATTCATAAATATTATGAATACAAATAGGCCTACTGGTTTTGCATAACAATGGAGTTTGGAAAAATGTTTTCGGTAGTAGGTAGCACCCTAGTAGTAGGCAGAGGCACTTGCCTTCGTTGTCGGAGTCGTCGACGTGTAGCAGGATGGCCCTTGGCGTGAGCGAGCGGCGAAGTTCCTCGGTGTAGGAGTTGTTGGTGCGGTGGGCTGCCGTCACCATTTTGGCCAGCTCCTTGGCCACGCCATGCCGCAGGCTGTCACCGTCCATCTCCTCAAGGCCAGCGATGGGAACGACCCCCGACGCGGACAGATTTCTGCTCAGGTCGGGCATGCTATCGGTGCTTACCACTTCCCTGGGCCTTTTCGGTACTCTGCCGTACCTCACAGCTGGGGAGTGAGCTCTCATTAGATACAAAAAAGCCAATAGACCAACACAAAATAATTATTCGAGTTGGTTTCAACTATTTTTATATTGTGGGTATCAATCGCGCATAAAACAAATATGTACTTAAAATGTATTTAAAAATAAGTTCAGAGCTAATAATAGACTTTTCTACTGGTTTAATCGAGTTGAAAGCGTTAATAGTCGGCTCGATTGTAAATATTAAATAAGATGTATCACGGCCAACTATTAAACACACAGCCGTTAAACGTAGTTACATATAAGTTAATTTGAGACACTAACGATTCGTGTCGATGCGACTGATAAACTGCATGATGCAGTTGTATTTGAGCTCTTCTTTTCAATTGGTAAATAGGTGCGTGAATAGGCCGAAGCTCAATAATTCAAATCAGAAGGGATAGAAGATACGGTACATGTGAAAGCGAACACGGGATGCATTTTATTGGCAACATGCCGTAGATACCTATTGCATAATCGAGCCATGATGTGGAGGTATTATAAGATTCATGAAATGGCGTTATTACCATTGGGTAAAGGCGTACGGCGTGCGGTTCTAAGATGTCGTTAATTTGATTAGATTGGTTATATTTAAAATCAATAATATCTAGTTAATATTTCATTTTATATTTCCGTGTTTTATAAGGTCGATATAAATCTTATCGGCTTGGAATGGTGGAGTAGAAAAATATTATCTGATATTTATTAAGTAGCCCGACTATACCTACTGCAGTAAAACAAAGTTACTTCACAGTATACGTTTAATTTTAAACATTTATGCAAAAAAATATAACACTTGTCGTTTGACGAACCTTTTACCCTTTATATTTTTGACAGATATTTTTACTGAGAAATCTATGGATAAAACACGGAACACAATTTAAACATTATCCTAAACAATATTAAGATGATCCCTGCTCTCCGCATAAAGGCTATTGAAATATAGAAATAAAAAAGCGGCCAAGTGCGAGTCGGACTCGCCCATGAAGGGTTCCGTACCATTTATGACGTATTAAAAAAACTACTTACTAGATCTGGTTCCAACCAATTTTCGGTGGAAGTTTGCATGGTAATGTATATCAAAAAGGTCGGTTGAAAATTGGCTGAGGGAAAAAAATGTTTAATGGGGCGAATGAAATGGAGTGATGGTTGTAAATAAGGTGTATGAAGGAAACCTAGCTTTCACGTCGAAAAATGTAAGCTCGACTATTGAAGCAGTTTTAGAATTTAGAAAAATAAATAATTTAAGGAAAATGCGGGTTGCAGATATCTACAGGAACTTAACAAAAGTAAAAAAAGGAGCGTAAAAAACACAATAAATGGTTAACAATTTGGAGAAGGCAAATCAGAATTTAAAAAAAAATTAGAATGTCAGTTATTATACCTATCCCATTTTCATTTACAAACCCTGTTTTACTCACAGCCTATTCTAAACTATATCTAGTTCACTGACCAGCAATCTGAGATTGATCATATTTTTAAGAAAAACAACCAATTAATGATTTTTCTTAAGAAACCTGAAAGTCTAGGTCACGCCGATTTCACGCCGCCGCCGCCGCCGATATTTTGGAAAACGCCGCCGCCGATCATTTTTTTATCGGCGACCACGTCTAATCCGAAACTACTTGACCAATTAAGTTGAAATTTGGTACAGTCAGCATCAATAGTAGCGGATGAAACAACGCGCCAAAAGTATCTGACATCCGAGGTAACTTTTCCAAATATAGATACATTTCTAAAATTCACATTCAATAGCACATCTTTTACAGTCTTAGTTGTTCTATACATAATGGGACTGTTACATAATGGTAGTTACTTATGAAGCGTTATTTGATCCGTTACTTTTGATGCTGACTGTACACATATGTCAGTCTGTGACCCTTTTAACCCAAATGTTTTGCGCTAAAGCAACGCATATGATTACCATAATAAAGTCTTCTTCGCACACAGTAGCCGTCAAGAGGAATCGTAGAAAATAATTGAAAAATACCATATTTTAATTATTTACAGCTTATTAGTTCTCATGTGTTTTGTTGTTGTTGTAATTTAATAAGCTATCAAATGAGGTGTCTTGCTAAATATTTCCATGGACTAATGCGACAGTAAACACCGCGCATATTAAGGCTTATTTTAGCTCCGAATGGCGCAAACTGACCGCCATCCACCTCTGATAACGGTACATTCAATTCCAAGTATGTAATGGTTTCTTTTCTAAACATTGATATAAAATCTATGAATCTAACTATTATATATACAGAGGATTACTATAACTAGCTAATATCTAAATAAAATAGGTCCTTGAGGCATTGTACCAAGGATGCTGGCGGCATTTCCTCGTTGTATCGCAATACTGATACGTTGTGCGAGGAAGCCGCCAGCTCTTCGGTCACCAGTTAATTTAAACTATCATAGATGTAAAGGCATTTTCTGTTACATCAGGTTTTTAATTCGTCCCCTTCGGATATTCAAAACGTAAACGTAACTAATAACCTTTTTTAATATCCAAAACATCGTTGGAACATCGCACACTAGTCATGAGAATCGGAGAGGTCGCCGCTAAGTTTAGAATTTGCCAATATTGCTGTCTGGCATAGTTCGTAATAGTGACCCTTCCTTTGCAGTCCATGGTTCTAGAGGTCCGAATCCGATTTATTTGTGTAATCGGTGTTTAATGCAGGTATAGGTACATATAATTATTTATATTAAGTATTCAATATTTCGTTTTTTATGAGCCCACAACAAATCCATATTGAGGTCACGGTGTGACCTAGTTGATTTTGTGTAAGAATTTTCTACTAACTTCTAATTTTTGTGATGATGTTGAACTTTACAAGTACCTACTTACATACGTCATATAATTAATCCAGATAACAATACAATAGTTTGGTGCCAACGAGCTTATCAATTAGAGTTGGATGGCTCATATGATTTGTCCTGGTATGTATAATGCATGTATCGGATGTGGCCAGAGTCAGAATTGCTGAAAAGTTTAATCTTCACACAGCAATGTCTCCAGATAAACACAACACAAAACATTCATGTAGAAATATTTAATTAATAAAAGAATATCTCCAATACTATTACCAATTGGAGTTAAATTTTATTTGTATAGATTGAATGTGGTATTTTTCGTTTTTCTTGTAGTACTTAAATATAATGTTGCTTGTCTTTAAGGAAACTTTAGACGAGTATCAAGATCTGGAAACAAAATTCGAATGCCTAATTAATGTCACATCATACCTAAAAGCTAGGCTTATGCGATGGTGTATCTATTTTAAATTAGTTCATTGCCTGTTGTATTTTGGGGCTTTCACCCGTAAAGTTTTATGATATACGAGTATGTGCTAAATTGTCAATATATCTGTTGATTGTGTTTTTTGTAGTGAGCTATGATTTTAAATTTAAATAGCAAATAATTAGCTCTTTTCGTGGAGATTTATATTAGTACTACGCTTCTAGTTGTTCGGCTTTTTTACCTATAAATGAACTTTTATTTTCATGTCTGTATTTTTTTGACCCACTATATCACAAGCCATAAAGAAAACGGTTATTTTATAATTCATGCAAAAACATGTGCTGGCTACTGGGATTGCGAATTTTTGTTCTGAAGCTGAGATGGTAACTATACCTCGCGCGTTCAGTGATGATCCCTATGAATAACGGTTGTTTTTTATATGAAACGGCTGTCATGTAAATGTTAATAGACATTTTTTTGGAAAAAAGCACAAGAATTTATTGCGAAATGTAAAATGTACGTAACAAAAATACGTCAAAACTTATTTCTCAAGTATTTTTTTAATGAAGCCTATCCGATTGCGACTTGGAGGAACTGCCGCAGGGATCATCATTCAACGCTTGAAGTATAGTTAGATTAGTTAGGCACATCGAGGGCGTAACATCGCTTAACATTGTGGGCGCTTACCGCTTTACAACTAGGTAATATTAGCTAATTTATTGCAAAAGGTCCACTACGTGGCCTATCTGTAACCCACACTACCGATAATTAAAAAACAACACCTATTGTAAATTATGGGCTAGATAGATATTTATTCCCTCATTCATAAAACTTAGCAAACTGTTAAATGTTGTCTTTTTCTAATAAACAGAAATGTTAAAATGACGGATAGGGACAAACGATTAACAACGGTGTGTTTGGCAAATGTTTATTAATAACGCTATTAGTTTGTATGAAGTCACTATTGACACCGCAGACCTACCCTTGGCCCGGCCAAGAATTTTAATGTTGTTGTTTCTGTGTAACGATTTTTAGGTTAAATTATTATACATATTAAGGTTAAATTAAGCGTGCGCAAAGCGCGTGAGACACATAGTTCTTGTGAGTAGCTTGCATTGTACTTACAGTCTCGGCTCATGCCGACGGCGAGGCACTTCTTGAAGCGGCAGTACTGGCAGCGGTTGCGGTTGAGCCGGATCACCAGGCACTTGCCGTCCCGCAGGCAGCGGTATTCTATTTGCTTTTGAATACTCCGTCTGAAGAAACCCTGCCCAAAAGTTAACATTTCATTTATTCATGTATTATAATTGTGACGGACCTACTTTCATAATACTGATACAACTTCAAATCAATACATATGGAGTACGGTTCAGTGATTATTTTTGGAGAGGAGTTTGATATAAATACATTGTTTGATATAGACAATTGTATGTACGATAACCCATTATTTTGGATTTTCGAAGTGATTATAGCCAAAAAATATTTACTTTACCATAAACTTCATAAAACCTCAATGGCTGTGCCTACAACCTATACAAATGTGTTATTAATATAGGTACCTACTAGCTGTTGCCCACGACTTCGTAGTTCGTACGCGCGGGTTTTTTATGTTGGTTGTTGTATAAGTACTCTACATACTACATATCTATATAATATATTATAGAAATGGCAGCCTCTAGGGCCTGTGCCAGAGTCAGTTAAAGGTAAATAATATTAATAAAATTAATTACCTACTTATACATTATTCATTATTAGTAGGAAAAAACGATGTACACCCACCAAGACGGCGACAGGAGTCCGCAGCAAAAGATAGCAGTAGAGTTGATTTCTTATTTGTTAATACTTATAGTCTGTCAAGTCATCTCCGTCGAATTCGCAACTCGTGTCGATTTAAAACACTCCCTTCGGTCGTGTTTTAATTTATCGCCACTCGTTTCGAATTTCCTATTTTTCGCACTTGTATCGTAATGTACTATACTTGTTTTCTAATAAATAAATAAATATTATGGGACATTATTACACAAATTGACTAAGTCCTACAGTAAACTCCATAAGGGCTTGTGTTGTGGGTACTTAGACTACGATATATATAATACATAAATATTTATATATCTATATATAAAAATACACGTGTCCTGACTGATGACTAATCAACGCAGGGCCGAAACTACAAATGTAGCACAATCGGATTAGGACTGACCTCGTAATCTCTAGGACAGTTTTGAAATTTGGTATGTATATAAATTAAGGGCCCCTTTTTCATGCCCACACCTTTTGACATTTGGGGATCTCGAGGAATCGTAGCCACCAGACATAAGATAAACGTAATTGATTTGTCAGAAATTGATATTAAACTTGGCATACTCTCTTATAGACGGTATAGACTAAGAGATACCGCCAGAAAATGGAACATGATAATGAGAGTATCGAAATTTGTCAGTAAGTTGCTATACTATCTTTATAACTGGAATAAATATAGTAAAGCAACTATATATTTTTAAGATTATTATATTTTTGAGATATTGTTAGGTTGTATTTATAAGTGTTCAAGAGATAAGAAGTGGTTTTGAAAAATTATACTCCTCAAGGGGGTTAACAAGGGAATGAATTGAACGTTTGTGTGGGGCTGAAGTATTAATAATTTTAAGTTAGGATTATTTTAAGCTGAAACTTCGTGAAAAGGTATTATATTAAAGTCATTTAAGAGTTTTTTGGAAATTCGTCAGGGGGTTAAAAAGGGAAAGAGAGTTTGTACGGAGATAAGTTTTATATTAAGTGAGGAACTTGAAACTTTGTAATAAATACATTGTCAAAAATACGAGAAATGTAATTTCACGTTTTTGAAAATTCATCCCCAAATAAGATTAAAAAGTCGTTTGCATCGGGAACGATTGGAGTACGGATTTGAAATTAGTAGGGTGTGAATATATTAGAAATTACGATAAATAATTGTAGTGCTTTTAAAAATTCAGCTCCCAATAGGGTTAAAAAGGGGTTTGTAAGTGTGCTTCGGAAAATACATAAATCCACGCGGACGAAGTCGTAGGCAACAGGTAGTGATTAAATACAGGTAAAATAGGATAGGCACATCGTTGCAATAAGATTGACTCATGCTAGATCGGGCCGGGGCCGGGCCGGAGCTTCCGGCGCTTCGTTTTCAATCGAAAGCACCACGTGATCACCGGTCAGCCGTCGCCCCGTGCCCCGACCTGGGATAGACCCCGCCTACCGCGAAAACTAAAATTCGCAAATTGAGGGGATCTTTCTCATTTACTCTCACTAAGACGTAATTAGATAGAGTGCTGAGAAAATTCCCCCAATTAACAAACTTCGATTTTCGCGGTTATAGCCCTGGTCTGGCGTATGTCATGCTTTATGCAGTTCCATTAATAGTTCCGTCTACCTTTGTCACCAGTTCTACCAAAAAACTAAAACTGGTATTTTATATAAGAATCTTAACTAATTGAGCTTTTCGATGAAATTATTTGCTATGTAAGTGAAGAGAAGGGCAGGGCTGAGCGAAAGCACAAAGACCTACCTTGCAGCCCTCGCAGGAGGTGACGCCGTAGTGGTAGCCCGACGCCTTGTCGCCGCACACTTTGCACGGCGCTGCCGCCTTCCCGCTGCCCGCGCTGGCGCTGTCGGCGGCGTACCTGCCGACTACATAATGTCGTTTTTCAAACACCACGTTACCTCCAAATGCTTATTTAAACCATAATCGCTCATAAACGCTTCGGTCGTGGCGATAGCTTTTTCAAAACATATACGATGACAATTTCTATGATAATTAACTACTTGTGCCAAATTATGAGTCGGGCGGGTTCGTATTACCGATAGAAGCTCAATTCGCGGTAATAGAATCACAGCCTGTCATTACGACGGTTATAGCAGATTCGTGCATTTTGGTTTAAATAATTATTTAATCAAATAAAATGAATATGAGTCTTAAAATTTACGACGCTGAAAGTTTAATAAACACTCTTAAATAAAAAAAGCGGCCAAGTGCGAGTCGGACTCGCCCATGAAGGGTTCCGTACATTTATGACGTATTAAAAAAAAACTACTTAATAGATCTCGTTCAAACCAATTTTCGGTGGAAGTTTGCATGGTAATGTATATCATATATTGTTTTTAGATTTTTCATTCTGTTATTTCAGAAGTTACAGGGGGGGGGGACACATTTTTTCACTTTGGAAGTGTCTCTCGCGCAAACTATTCAGTTTAGAAAAAAATGATATTAGAAACGTAAATATCATTTTTGAAGACCTATCCATAGATACCCCACACGTATGGGTTTGATGAAAAAAGATTTTTTGAGTTTCAGTTCTAAGTATGGGGAACCCCCAAAATTTATTGTTTTTTTTTTCTATTTTTGTGTAAAAATCCTAATGCGGTTCATAGAATACATCTACTTACCAAGTTTGAACAGTAAGCTCTTATAGTTTCGAAAAAAAGTGGCGGTGACTTAATCGGACAGACAGACGGACATGACGAATCTATAAGGGTTCCGTTTTTTGCCATTTGGCTACGGAACCCTAAAAATACACCCGGTCGTTAAGGATTTTGATATTCTTAATTTTTGGAGTCATTCGAAAACTTCCTAAATATCACGGTAATAGGCGCCTTTACCTTACCTCCCTGGATATTCCTTTGTGGAAAATATACTTATTTATTATTATTTGGGGGTTTTGCGGGCCTTTTTGAGTGCCACGTCAACCAAGCAATGATCTATTGTTCCAGATTCTTTGGGCCGTAATCTTCTTGCAATACACGCCGCCCTAAGTAGGTACTTCTTTTTGACATTAGTGGTCCACAGGCACAGAGAATGTGCATTGCAGCCTCCTCGGACTCCTGGCAGAACCTGCATGTCGCATCTTGTTTCTTTCCAATTTGAAACATGTGTTTGTTCAACTTACTTTAGTACACTAAGTAATTACGGGTAAGTACACTTTGTATTTTCCATAACGACTATTCCAGTACAACATACTTATACTATATTCGATTATTTTAGAAGGCATTGAAAATTATGGATGGGTAGGTGAACGACGTTCATTTCAGGTGAATGATGATAACAGGTACGGGTAACCAAGTAAACTGCAACCGACACAGGTGAGCGAAACCTCTCGATAACCTGTTAATCTTTTCGTTGGAATTTGTAGTTATTTCTCGATACCCTGCGTCTATTATCGATAACCCGGGGACCATATATCTTGATGTCATTCACTTCACATTAATTTTTAACGCCTATATTTATATAAAATGCGAAATCGCAACATTTTTGAAAAACTGTTATAACCTGGCCATGCCAATTTTTGAGAAAGGGTTGTAAATAAAACTGACTCGCTGACTGAAACAACTCGCTGAAGCCATAATAAAATATGTGTGATTATTTTGCTTGAATTAGTTCTTGGATGATAGGATAATCATTTACCCGATTAATACGTGAAGTACGTGATTGTTTATTTAGTTTAATAAAAGCTGCTTGAATAGGTAAGATTTGTTTATAGGTATACGCTTACGCTTAATTAAAATAAAATTAATGTTTTATCAGGTTTTATCTACCGCTGTGTAACATTTAATAGAATTAAAGCGTTGGTGGTCTAGCCTGGCTCTTACTTGCGACTTTCAATTCAGAGGTCGCGGGTTTAAACCCCAGCTCGTAAAAATGAGTTTTTCGGAACTTATGTATTGGTATTGATTTCTTATTGGCCGAAAATTGCTTTACGATGGAATAGAGACTGAACAAAGATAGGGGTGGGGTATATAAAAATTATTTTGTACTTTTCAGTGGGTTGGTTTCTTGAAGGTGGTTCCCTTTAAAAAAAAGATATTAAATGAAGGTATTATGGTTATGCTTTTTTTCAATTTTTTATTTTCTTTTTTATTTTATTCTTTAGTTTTTAGTGATAGGTACTTCATTTATTTTACGTTGTTATTATCTTTTTTATTTTTTATACTTTTTAGTGATATGTAGTTAGGTTCTCCGTTTAGTTTTAGGCTAGTACCTTCTAGTGTTGGCAATGGCCAACCTCGATGATAAGCGCGATGATGACGTTTCGCTGCTAAATTATTTGTAAATAGTTAGGTATAGGTATTACGTTTCGTCGTATCATTGTACCTAAGGTTTAATTTGCCTAGGGTTATAATTTTATATAAATTAAGTAGCTTACTTTTTCTGCAATTAGTTCTTGGAAATATATATATATACAAGAATCGCTCGTTTAAAGGTATAAGAATGTTAGGGATGTGTTAGGTGTTTCCGGGATCTCGGAAACGGCTCTAACGATTTTGCTGAAATTTGGTATATGGGGGTTTTTGGGGGTAAACAATCGATCTAGATTAGTCTTATGTTTGGGAAAACGCGTGTTTTCGAGTTTTCATGCGTTTTTCTTTCGACGCAGAATATGATCGCTAATTTCGGGTTGCCGGCCACTGACCGTCTGGTCCAGTGGGTTAAGACGCGGACTGCTAAACAAGTGTTACGGGTTCGAATCTCGCCCGGTGACACAAACTTTTTTTTTTAAGTTTTTTAGTTTTAGACAAGTTTAATTTAGTAAAAAAATGTAGTTACGATTATCACCTATACACCACCATATTACAATAAATAGTTATAACCGAGCAAAGCTCGGTCGCCCAGGTACTAGACAATTATATATATACATACTAATATAATAAATACTCGTATATAAGTAGTATGATGTTATTCAATAGAAATGTGCAAAAGTCAGCCACTCGATTAGAATGTTTTTCTATTAGTTATTGAATAGTTAGGTAATGATTTGCGGAACTTTCTGTCTCAAATGTTTTGTCCTGCTCTAGTGAGCCTGGGCCCGCGGAAGCGAGCCCCGTGCCTGACACTTTCTTGCAACTCAGGGCTGCCTGTGGCCGAACAGTAGATTTGCTTGATATTCAACATTATTCATTAATTATCAACTAGTATTCGTATACCGCTGCTCTTTATTACAATAATTTTATCATTTAACGAAGTCACTGTAGTAGACCGCAAAGATCGAAATATATAACAATTTGGTTTATATTTATTTTTAATGCATGTTTTTAAATGCCATGCCCATTTAAATGTGAAATTGTAATACTTATGTAACGTATTGTAATATTCCGTTCTACTTCCGTACATTAAAAAATATAACAATAGTGGCTCTGTGAACTGTAGTAGACCTCACGATAAGCTAAAGAAATACTTCATTGAATCATTATCATAGCAACTCATAATGGTCTTGAGCGCCATCGATCCTACTGGCGCTTAAGCTCTTTATGCCAATTTCCGGCACTTAGAACATTTTCGAAAAATCGAAACGACAGAAAAATTATATCTTTATCAAACAAAATTTCACGAGAATCAGTTGAGAAATGGGACCTACCAGACATACGAAAAAAAAAATCCCCAAGCTGAAACGCAGACCTTCGCTAACGCTCGGCCAATAAAAGGTAGCAACACCAACATCGGCAACAACCCTAACTTTTTCCCAAAGCAATGATTGCAGTTCAACAAACTGCGCGCGAGTCGATCATTGAACCTGCACTAACAGTTATTTCTATCTCTCTCTCGCAACTACAACAAAACCTTTCATGTCTTTTACTAACATAACTATCTTATACTTCTTAATATAGTTCCACTGAAGGTATGGTGCTCTGAGAAAACTTTAACCTGCATAACAACGCGTCAGTGGACGATGCCGAGGCGCTGGTAATCGCGTAGGAACCTCGAACTGCTCAACGTACCTACTCACTGACAAAGCGATACCGGGAAAAATGTTACGTAAGAATTTCATCGGACCATTTGTGTTTTGATAAAAACTGTATACTTTCACGCTTTGAAGCCACAGTTACGTGCCCATTAGATATGTATGGTGGATTCATGAGTTGAATTTTCATGATAATGATTGCAGAGATAGTTTTTATAGGTAAGTAAATTATTCCTTTGGTGTCTAACTTTGAACCTAATGCTATAAAACAATAGCCGTAAGTCCATCAGGTATAAAGACTCGGTGCAAGGAGGTCCTTGCTCCGACTGTCTCACAGCGGTAACCGAAAATACCTCGCTTCGAATATCATAAGTTCTCAGAGCATATTTTTCATTTTATAACTCTACCTACGTAAACATGGCTCGCTTGTCCCCACCATCATGTGATCTCCAGTCACCCGTCATAGAAAACGAAGTGTCGGACGGCTTGGCCCGGACCCGGACCGTTCTAGCGTGAGTCATTCTTTAAGGTGGTTCGACTAGGTTACCCAAAGCTTAAACCTCAACAGATGGCGCCACAATTGCAAATTTTGAGTTTTAATTTTTTTGTGGAGTAGTCTTGGTATTTCTATACTTTAAATTATGTTTAGCGCACTCTTTAAATAAATATTGAACTATTACAACAAACATTGAACACTTCATTGTACAAAAACTACCCCTTAATGTCGACAGAATGTTTCTTGACTCTATTTCTAAGTATCACTCACACATTCAAACAGTCTTACTGGGATCCTTGTAGTAGACAATTTGGCACAGCGTGAGTAGGCTTCAATAGCGTTGCGGTATGTACGTGGAAATACATTCAAGAGGATGTGGGTTCGAGACTCATTAATTTTTTTTTGTTATCAGTATTATCAAGTAGGTACCTATTATTAATAAATTATTTTATGAGAAATATGAGCGTTTTCCATAAAAAATATTAAAAATCTGATTCTCACACATCATGATATTTTTGGGTTCTTCCAACTCAGAATCACTAGCATAATCAATCCTCGTGCTAAAAAAACCCGAAAATTTGTATTGAAATTTTAGTTTTACATTGAAATTTCTTTCACACTAAAATGTGACGTAATGGTATGGATATTTTAGGATATCTTTTTTTAATGCTAGGGTGGCGAAGATTCTAAGTAGAATGAACCTAAGAAAGTCCAAATTTGTAAGTCACATTTTCCGGTATTTTTTTCAAAAAAAAACGCTGTTTTGTTCTAAAATTAAAGCAATTCCTTACTGCCCAGCCTTTAAAAAAGTAGGTACTATTTTACAGTAGAATTAAAACATTTTTTTTACGATACATTTAATTAAATTACAGCTTCGAAACCAGGCTTGAGTTGTTTTTGCCTTATGTGCAGGAGCTGAGTCCTGTTCAAAGATCCATGGCTGGTTTTGAAATAGGGTGTGGCTTAAGGGCTTCACTATTGGTTCGAGAACGGTTTCCAGTTTCCGGTTTTCACACCTTTTTCACAGAAATGAATCTGTGTTAGCCCTGAGTATGACACACCCAAAATCATGTTTGGCGGGTGCCCACATTTGTGCAACGCAATAGGGTTGTTTCCATCTACAAATCTTAGGGCATAATTGTATCCCAAAAATTTTTTTGGATTATAAGAACATGTTAAACTACTTTTAGGGGACCTGTAATGACCATATTTTTGTAAATATTGAATTTAAAATATCTTTTGGCACACGTCACGTGACCAAACTCGAAACGTCATTGAAGATTCTGATGACGTCACAACTCTCGGATTGACACTGTTGACAGTTAGGCGATTAACAACAAATGACAAATATCAGTTGACAGTTCGTATCTTCTACGTGTGTATGTAGTTATGTGTCAAACCATAAACTGTGACGTCACACAATTTTCAAACAGCGTTTTGGGCGCAAAAGCATCTGTCAAAATATATTTTGTTAATTTAACATATTTAAAGCCGTTTTTAGTATAAAAGCTGAATTTTAAGGCAACTTTTAGTTAATATAGAAAGTAATACAAGCGTTTCAAAAAATTGGAATACGATTCTCTTTTAGGTCCCAATTCATTATAGATACGACGAGATAAGCGTTATGTGTGGTATATAATTATAGCTCACAAATCCACCACATTATGTCATTTTTTATTTTTTCGGTAGCATTTGTTTTAACGGAAATAAAGAGGTTGCAAATCGAGTAACAGAACTTCAGAACAGATATCATTTGATATTTACCAGTCGCTTTTCGGTGAAGGAAAACATCGTGAGGAAACTGGACTAATCCCAACAAGGCTTAGTTTTACCCTCTGGGTAAGAAGGTCAGATGGCAGTGGCTTTCGTAAAAACTAGTGCCTACGCCAAATCTTGGGATTAGTTGTCAAAGCGGACCCCAAGCTCCATTGAGCCGTGGCAATATGCTGGGACAACGCTAGGAAGAAAGAAAGAAATCGAGTAACAGAACTTAGTAACCAACTAGGTATAATAGTTATGATGTAAATGTCCATATCATGTTGGAGTCATATATGTATTAGCCAACTAATTATTCAAGATCAATACACTTAGCTCCCTTAGGTATTCGCCTGAGTACAATCTCGGGCAAAATTGAGTTTTATAAAAGTGAACTAGTTTCTAGGTCTAGGTCATATTTTCTATGAATTGGTCATTTTTCAGTTACACTTTTCCTGGTTTTTCGCGGACCGGAATATCGATGATTTTTGTAACTTGATTTAGACGTTGCTATCATTTTCAATCCAAAAACACATAAAATCACAATTCAGAACCTGCGGCAGCTTTGTTTTCTATCAAGTACCTCAAGCACCAGGGCGGCTACCGGGAAAATCGAAATTCGTCAATTTCGGGCATTTTTCTCTGTCACTCTAATTACGTCTTAGTGAGAGTAAAAGAGAAAGATCCCCGCAATTTGCGAATTTAGGTTTTCGCGGTAGGCCCCCAGGTCCTGTCAAGTTTCAGCAGTGTTGCCAGGTGAGCGGAAGAGAATTATCGTACTTGAGTGTCAATATTATTGTACCGTTGAAAAAAATATCGTACGCCAATCAAAAAGGCAGCCCCTAAAAATGTCTTGCAAAATAAGCTTAAACTTCCAATTAATAATAAAAAAAAGACAATTTTCGTCTAAATTGCGCAAAAAATCTGTTTATGTTTGTGTATTTTTGGGATAGACTCAAACGGTATACAGGAAATTGTGACATTTTAAACTTTAAACTTACACCAAGGAGCCGAACACCCAAAAGATACTAATTTTAGCCTATTTCTGAGAGAAAGTGTCATATTTTGCTTCAAATTACTAGACTTTTAAGGTGGCATCATCCAAGGGTTGAAATTGTAGTACTTTAGTGTACGATAATGCTCTTTGGAACATTACGTCATACCGGGGCCCAAATTATCGTACATGTACGACAATTATCGTACGCCTGGTCACACTGAGTGTCAGTGTCGACAGAGTCAGCTAAAAACGCGTCAAACATCGCAACGTCGCGCCGATGCATGGAGTGGCAACGCCGCAATGTATTTGTACACGACATTTGTCACACACACATGAGTAAAATTTATAAAAATATAACGTTGATTATTGCATGATTTCTGTATGAAACAAAGTTTTTCTATTAATTTAGCGCAAATGAATATTCGAAAGTAGATAGATGCGCAACTATTTATGTAATAATATTGTGTAATTAATTAATAAATAGCGATTGTTTTTTGTATGAAAATCGAACCACCTTAATCAGAGAACTTAAGCAACTTTTACTCATTATAAAGAACAAATGACATCAACGCGCCTCTGATTAATATTCCGATTTTGTTTGACTTAGATTGCAAATTGATATGATATCTAATTTGTTTTATAATTTTTGGCTCATCGAAAAAATATGAATAATATGATAAACATAGGTACAATAGTGAAGTGAATTATTTTTAGACTTTCAAAGCAATTATTTCCAATATACAACAAAATAAGTTCTCTCAATATCCCAATTCCAATCAATATCCCAAGTTTTTTTGACTACTTTGTTGGCGAGATTGATATTATACAATACATTTACATAACAGGCTAGGTACGGAACACTAACAGGTTAAACAATAAAGGTGCAATATCACGGACGTCTTTATCGGAGGCTTACAGGCATTGCATAACGTTAGCGGTCAACGACACCCTCCCCCCCATCTCCAGCCGGAGCAGTGATCTCCCAGCATGTCTGTGCAAGACCTGTTCGAAATTTACTGTGCCCATTACTGCAGTCGCACCAGCATAACATTGATCTCTGATTACGTATAGTCGTGTGGTATCGCAGGTTGAAACTATACTAGAGACGAGATCACAGGAGAGCACAACATTTGTGAATATATAGGCAGCACGATGGCGTTCGTGCGGATTTGCACTGCTTCCGCGTGATAAATCAAATGGTATATAAATATACCTACTACGTGGAAAATTCTACGTCAATTATAGCCGTGATGGACTATGGTTGCACACTTAAAAAACTGAAAGGGTAATGTAATTGGTAAGTAATAACATGCTATAGGTACATACATATTTATGTAATACATGTTTATATGATAGTAAATAGCACATATATTACAGACAACATCTTTTTTGTTGAATCGAATACTTAACAGTCAAAACTCAATCATAGCCTATTGTCCCGACCCATTAGATGCTTATAAATAAATAAATAAATAAAAAGTATAGGACAATATTACACAGATCGACATAGTCCCACAGTAAGCTCTATAGGTTTGCGTTGTGGGCACTACACGACGATAATGTACAGTCAGCGTCAAATACTTTGTAGCAGTCAAAGTGGCCAAATATATGGTGTACCGAACTATTTGACTACTTTGATTGCTAAAAAGTATTTGACGCTGACTGTACTAAAAACATGCATAAAGACCATAACTAAGGAACAAATATGGTAAACACACAAATAAATCACTATTACAATTTATTTATATATGTTAGTTTAAATAAATAAATACCCTTGCCAGTATTTGAAACCGGGACCACTTGCTTCGTAGGTAGGGTCACTACCGACTACGCTAGACTTAATTATAAAATGTAACTTGTACATACTCGTAGTTACTTGCATTACCTACATAAAATGCATACGACGTTTTGGGACTTTAACAAGGTGCATGCATATTAAGCATACTCTGTAACTAAGGGCTCTTTTTGTCAACGTTTTTTTTGTTATACATAATAACTTACTGACTTTTCAATGAGCGTATGTTTTCCAAAATCTGAGAACCCAATCGGAATTACTTATTTAAAATGTTAGGGGAGATTTTTCCAGGACATTTTAGCGTATCAACATATCTGGCAGGCCTCACGGATCCATTTTAAGCACTCCACACTGAATGCTTAAACTTCAAGACCCCATTCAAACTTATAGTCGGAATGATTCTGGTTACCAAGGGAGTACTAATTCAGCTGAGAGTCAGATTTGCAGAACGGGCATTACATTTAACTCAACTAAACAATTGAAAACTGTGACATATCAATGTCATTTCGAACATCGATCGTCCGAGATGGTACTTACGTTTAGTAGCAAATTTATGAACTCTTACTAAACACGAATCAATATGTAGACCTATGGCTAGTACACGCTCGTAAGGGCCTTATAAGATAAAAATTAACTGTTGATTATCTCCGAAATGGAGTTAATTAGAATACCGGTATCTATGAGAACGTTAATTTGAAGCTCAGAGATGCACCCTTCAAATTAACGAAAATAAAAAAAAATGTGTAAGAATGTCCCTATAGTATGTATTTATTATTTATTTATGTATATTTACTTTCATACATAGATAAGCTTAAATCGACAATTTTGTGAAATTCTCTTAATCCGTGCTGACCATTCATCGGGGCCTTGCCACTTGACGGTTTTACGCAAATCCGCGGCGCAACTTGACTACTTTTCGCGTTTTCGCTGAAGCCACTTGAAGGGATAAGAAATACAGTTTCACCTCCTCATCATTAAGGATAGTTGGGTGGGACCGACATTTGTGAATCTAGTTGGCGTACACATAGGCGCTTTTACTAACGTCTGTCATCTGAGTTTCTAGCTTAGAAGGAAATTAGGCCGTATTGGGATAAGTTCGGTTTCATCGCGATGTTCTCCTGTGCCGAAGAAAAACTATTAAAATAAAAATGATATTCCGTACATATATGTACATAAGTCCGTAGAAACATCGGCAGGTACGAGTCGGGGATCGGGGATCGAACTCACGGCAGGCCTATAGAACTCTCCGCGCGAGCTCGGATATATACCTATGAATCTCGTCCCGGTCACGGTATAAAAGCAAGCCCGTTGGTTGTCACACGCGCTCACTTACAACCACGGCGCGTCGCCGCGCGCTCGAATATGCCAAAATGTATCCGAAAGAAATATCTTCGCCACGAACAAATAACACAGGTTGTAGTGTGGATGGATGCAAAAACAACAAAACTAATAAAAGTATCGTTTTTGCTCTTCCGATAGATAGAAAAAGTAAGTAGACATTTTCAGTAAAAGTACACCTATTGCTATTATGTATTATTTATGTTTTCTATAATATTTTTCTTTATTATGTAACATAAATATCTATGAGGTTTTAAACTTTAAACGAAGTTTTACAATTAATTTATGCTAGGTTCATTGTGCGGTTTATAAAAGGGCGTAAACATTGCGGAGATATGACCTTTTAAAAGGTTTCGCAGTCACTTTACTGAATGAAACGCATAAACGGAATATTATAATTAGGTACTTATTGCAACTTATCCCTTGTCTTGGTTGTCTAGCCTTAGGTAAGAGTAGGTAGTCTTAAGCTTGTATTTCGCTTCCGGTGTATTTTTTAACTGTTTGATGCACAATAAAGATTATTTACTTACCTACTTACTTATCTTGCTCATAGTTATTTTACGCTACCCTTTCATACAGCTAATGCTAGTTTGACCATTAAAACTTTTATTAGTATTTTCTTAAGTAGGTAGATAACTTTTATAGAATCTATGGCTAGCTCCCTAAATATACTATGAGCGCCCGGTCCCCAGGGCCCGAGGGTCTCCACCCCAAACGGCTCAAACATGCAACCAGAATCAATGGATGCATATTTGCGCCGTTTGGGGCGCTCGGCTGCTTCGGCGGCCGTTCCGGCCTTGGTCGAGGTCCCTGGAAGGTGGGACGGCGCAAGGGTATCCACACATGTGGCGTCTCAAACTAAGGCCTGTCCCAGCATCCAAGGAACCAGAGTCATGCCGTCGGGCCGCTTGCCATCGTCCCTGTTAAATCTATGGGATCTAGAACGGCTCCGGCACTGGTAAAGGCCCGGCGCAGAATGTCGTTGATACTGGCATGGCGTGGGATGCGGCCTGCGCTCCTGCTGCAGGACAGACCATGAAGGTCCCTACCACGTAACATTGGCACCACAGTGACATTTGTGCGGGGCAACACAGACCGTACCGAGTCGCAGTGCCATCGAGAGTCTAAATGTTTCATTGCTAAGAAGAGTGCCTAGATTTTTGGGGGTGTAACCACGCCCCTGACTCCCACTCAGAACAAGCAAGGAAGCGAGCACGCTCCGCGGGGCTGGTAAACGTTTCGTACAGGTGATCCCGTACCAGCATGCAGAGCGGCTCGTCCCATTGTCGTTGCAAGCGGGCGGTCGTAGGCAGGTCAGAGTTGGGACAGATTACTCTCCAAAGCTCTATGGCATCTGTAGCAAAATAAATTTTGGGATCATTAGGGTTTTTTAGGGTTTTGGCAACTAAACTTTGAGTGCTATGGATTGATGAAAGAAATGCCGGAAGAGATATGATCGAAATTTTGCGGATTCCAATACCTCCGTGCCTTGGAAGGGAGGCTTGGAACCACTGGTTGTTGTCCAAATTTATGTTGATGATGGATGAAAGGTGGTCTTTATAACACTGTCGAGTTTTTCCAAAAGTTCGGGATACAACCAAAGGTGACTGCAACGAAGGGCATACTTAATATATTTTTATTCATGTAATTAAATCTTGCATATAGTGTTGTAAAAAAAGGAAGGACCATATGGCGGAGCCATGGTCAGGTGGAGCTGAGTGGACTGTAGGTATTTATAGTTAAAAGATGTACTAGGGAAAATAAAGATTTATTCCAGCTGAAATAATGGGAGCACGTTACATTTCGAAGGTATTATGAACAGTGTTTCTATAGTAACAAAAATCAATAATGTCATAGTTTTTAAATAAAGAACATTTAGTTTATTTTTAATGTTGCTAACAACCGGGCATTACATTTAATTCAACTACACAATTGAAAACTGTGACATATCAATGGCATTTCGAACATCGATCGTCCGAGATAGTACTTAGCTTTAGTTGCAAAAGAATAAACTCGTACGAAACACTAATTAATATGTAAGTAAACAGGCCCAAAGGCAAGTGTACACGCTCGTAAGCGCCTTATAAATAAAAAAATAATAATCGAGTATCTCCTAAATGGAGTTAATTAGAATACCGGTGTCTTTGAGAAAGTTACCTAATTAAAGCTCAGGAATGCACCCTTGAAATTAACGGATATCAAAAAAAAAACAAGGTGTATACAGAGGATAACTATACTTCAGGAAGGAACTTGTGCCCAACAAAGGGATGTATCTAAGGCTGAAGTTGATAACGACAGATGATAACAATAATTTTGCCGCACATAGTTATTCACACAGTAAGAAACCTGAAACGCTTCTTTAAAATGTAGTTTATGTATTAGTTAGTACTAACAGTCGGTGCAATATCACATATTTGATAATTATGAATTGACACTTAAGTTAAGGCTATCCTTTAAACGGTAGGTCTGTCAAAAAACTGGCAATATGCTCAGGACCGCTTCGTCCTAAATCCTATTTTGTCACTATACAATTCCTAAATCGTCATCTTCCTAACACCTCCACATTACTATTTTGACTACACTCCCAGATCGTCGACATACCTATTTAGACCACAGTGCCGTCTTGGCAACATTATTGTATCACCCCCTGACTGCCTTCTACAAATAAAACAACTTCAGCACTTTTCATTTACTTTGGTATTACTTTTTAGGGTTCCGTAGCCAAATGGCAAAAAACGGAACCCTTAAAGATTCGTCATGTCCGTCTGTCTGTCCGATTATGTCAGCGCCACTTTTTTCCGAAACTATAAGAGCTATATTGTTCAAACTTGGTAAGTAGATGTATTCTATGAACCGCATTAGGATTTTTACACAAAAATAGAAAAAGAAACAATAAATTTTGGGGGTTCCCCATACTTAGAACTGAAAATCAAAAAATCTTTTTTCATCAAACCCATACGTGTGGGGTATCTATGGATAGGTCTTTAAAAATGATATTGAGGTTTCTAATATCATTTTTTTCTAAACTGAATAGTTTGCGCGAGAGACACTTCCAAAGTGGTAAAATGTGTATCCCCCCCCCCCGTAACTTCTAAAATAACAGAATGAAAAATCTAAATAAAATATATGATATACATTGCTATGCAAACTACCACCGAAAATTGGTTTGAACGAGATCTAGTAAGTAGTTTTTTTTACACGTCATAAAATTAAAAAAAAAATTTTTTTCATCAAACCCATACGTGTGGGATATCTATGGATAGGTCATCAAAAATGATATTTAGGTTCCTAATATCATTTTTTTCTAAACTGAATAGTTTGCGCGAGAGACGCTTCCAAAGTGAAAAAATGTGTGTCCCCCCCCTGTAATTTCTAAAATAACAGAATGAAAAATCAAAAAAAAAAAATAATATACATTACCATGCAAACTTCCACCGAAAATTGGTTTGAACGAGATCTAGTAAGTAGTTTTTTTAATACATCATAAATGTACGGAACCCTTCATGGGCGAGTCCGACTCGCACTTGGCCGCTTTTTTTATATGGGAATGTAGATGAGTTAGCGCTGTGTACCAAATAGGAATGTAGACACAATAGGAAAGTGACGATGTAGGAATGTTGACGAATCTGAACTGTGGACCTTATGACAATAATGACAAGTTAAGAAGGTGACAAAATAGGATTGTGGACGAAGCGGTCCTGAGCCCTATAGAGGATAAGTTTAGTTACCGCTCGATTTAATCGAGTAGTAGATACTTGCAACTTATAAGAGCAGCATTAAAACTTTAGCTTGATTAATGTATCACGCCTTAATAATAAGATAAGATGAATATTATTCGGGACTTTTAAAGAAAAACAACTTATAAATGACATAAAACACAAAAACAATATAACTATACAGGTTGATTCATGAGACGTGAGCAGGACCAAGCCTACACAATCAGTAAATGTTAATGAATCGTTCACCGTCATGTCTTAGTGAAACAATCACGCTTTTTTCTGTTTTCTAACTTTTTTTTAGGACAAATTAGATTATCTAGAATTCTGGCGTCATAACACTTAATTAACAAAGATAAAACTTCTTTAACCGTTATGACAGCACTTTGATAATGTAGAAAATAAAATGTCATACTTGAGTGAGATACAATTTTTTTAAAGTAACCAGACTCCGATGACATTCAATTTGTCACTCGTTATGGATAAAACAAAGAGGGTGACCATATATGTCGCAAATAAAATAAAAATAAAATATTAAACAGAAAAAAAATAACTTAACGTTAATCTCAAAAATACTGGTACAAAACAGTTACTGATAAGTTACTGAATACGCAGGCTTGATCCTGCTCACGTCCCGTGAATTATCCTGTATATTAGACAAATAGATAAGTAGGTACTGTGGGGAAAAATACCTTCACGTCTTCACATACATTTATAAACTTACTGTATATACGTCTTTTAGAGAGATTTACCAAGACTGTAAGCATACAGCCCGATTTATGACCTGAGGACACCGTAGCATATGGACTCTGTTATTAACATTGTATTAACAGACAATGCAATTCTACAATTCTTCAATCGCTAACAAACACAGTGATTTTTATATTAGGGATCGCTGATAAAGTTCCTATACTTACTATCCATCAAGAACACAACGTTAGCTACATTAGTATTACTATGGTTGCGGAGAGTGGGGTTCTTACATTCCGAGTTGAGCTACCTCTACTCCACATCTGAGTGAGATGACCTTTCGCTGTGCCCTTCCTATTTACAATTATGGACAATTTTTTGCGAGTAAAATGTTATTCTATCCACTTAATCATGTTTAACATGCGGCGTGCGTATGGGGTGTTGTAGGGACTAAGCAAATATAACGCAATAACAATAAGGGCCGATACAGACGGACTGCGCCCGACTGGGAAGAAGTCCGTCTATACTGACCCTAATATAACAAGTAAACCGAAAACAAGCACACCCGAAACAAATATTGAATTTACGTATATTAAGAGTAGTCCGGTCAATTCGCTAAAGCCAAAAATATTTTATTTATATACAAATATTTTATCATATGAAATATTTTAGTTGTAGTGCAATTGCATGTTGCAAATTATTAAAGATTTCGACTAGATTAAATATCTAATAAAAAAAATCAAGTTAACCATTAATCAATTTATTCCGCTTACAATAGGGTTTAGGTAATAAAGGTAACTAAAAATAAAGAGCATAACGTGAAATTGAATGAATGTATTATCCATCTGTAATTTATAGGTTTATTTTGTTAACTTTAGCGTACTACACCAAAATAAAACCGCATATGACATTGTATTGACCAACTCGAAACTGAAATAAAAAATTACAAACACAACACACCTTGTTTCGGTGGCGGAGGGGGGGTGGCGCCGTCCTTATTAAAGAAAGTGAGAGCGAACCCTTCGCCCTCGATCGTCAAGGGCGGGGATGCGGTGCAAGCGGGCGGGCGGCCGCTCCACAAGTCCATAGTCGGCACATGTCACGGTGCGGCGGCGTGAGCTGCGCGAGCGCCGTGCGCCGGCCCGAGTCACTACCCGCGCACTGAGCTTTCCTCAAGCTCGCCAACTCGCCACCACCGCGCCAAAACAAACCGCTCAAGCGAATTATCTACATCAAGGGGCCCGTAGCGCACTCTCCACAAAACATTCAACAATTCTCCACCCAAGGCGACCACATTACTTGTATTTTTCTTAAAATGATCATTCGATTTACCAAAATTAGATTGGTATAACAATGGATAGGTAATTTTTTACAAAATTTTACATGTAGGTTATACACGTATTAGCGATTTTATTTTAATGAACATAAAAATCAGAAAAATCGTACAACCTATTCTTGAGAAAATAAAAGTCACCAATCAAGGCCAGTAATGTATTAGACAGGTATCGGTATATGCCCTCCCCGCGAATGCAATGCAAATGCATCATAGTATACTAAGTGATCCATCAAAATCCTTATAAAATTGGTTGTTAAACAATGGTTATTTCTTTAGTAATGGAGCAAAGTTGTTATTTACAAATAGAAATTTTCCAAAATAGAGCCGCGAGAGCTTTAAAAAGTTAAATCTTGAGCATTGCGACATTGCGAGGCTTTCATTATTAGTACGAGAGGTAAATAATGAAGTATCAGTAAGTAGTAAGTAATTTTGCAGCTGAATGTAGCATTAAAATGTTAGCCTAACCACCGCATGAAAAAATACTACTTGGAAACATTACAAATCATAAATTTTTTAATCTTTTGTCACAGTAAAGTTCCATTCTGGTCTTCATCAGTTCCATTTCACCAACACGCAATATTTAATTGTAGATATTTTATTCTTTCTTGCTTCTCTCTTAAATGGAAATGCTTGTTTTTTAGACAAACACTTAAAAATCGTCGTAGGTATGCATATACGAGTAAGATATAAGAGTCCAGGGGTTCTCTCAATTCCTCATAAAATCCATCATCAGAACTCGAGCTTGACAAAAATGTGGCTTGCGAACCTAACGTGCTTAACAATCATAACGAAGAGATCCCATCAACAGAACTGGGTTTTGACAAAAATGGGAGTTATGAAGTAAGAAACATAAAAAAACATATGCAACCGAATTGAGAACCTCCTCCTTTTGAAATTGGTATTGAAGTTCGTTAAAAATGAAGAGAGCCTCTGCGAGTGGTTGACGCGATCCATAAAATACCCGTTTGTCATATAGGCAGGCCCGGGCCTAGCCATCCGACACTTCGTTTTCTATACATAGAACATCACGTGATCACCGGTCACCTGTCATACACATAGCAAATGAACTGTCTGTTGTTTCGGCCCGGACCCGGGCCGTTCTAGTGTGAGTCATCCTTAAAGTAAAATCTTTAAAGTCTAAACGAACAAGCATTATATTACTTTTCATCCTACTTGCTCGAAAAAGATCGTATTTCATGCAGGTGTACTGAAGGACAAAGGCCTATATTGATCCCGCGGGAATTAAGGATTGTAAACAAAAACATATAACTCACGAGTGAGTTATAGCTTTTTTTCAATTAAGTATGTCACTAATTCATACGAACCAATACATGAGTTTCACTTTTAAAATACTGACGATTGTATTTTTTTTTTGTGTATGTCTATAAATATTTAATTGGCTAAAATATTATTACACAATTTTCAATCATGGCTGAAAGCCGGATGGGTACTGTCTTCGATCCTAGCCTTTTGACGACCAGTCTGGCAGTGAACTAGTGACCCTGCTTGTGAAGCCGATGGTCCTGGGTTCGAATCCCGGTAAGGGCACAAATGTGTAATGAATTTCTATGTATATTAGTATTATTTATATATATACGTATATATCGTTGCCTATATAGTACCCATAGCACAGTCACGTCTAAAAATATCGATACGAAAAAAGTGCCAAAAATATGTATAAGTAAGCGACTTTATTGCCCATATAAATATTAAGGTAGTGTACCTATGTATATGTTTGGCACATTTTTCGTACCGATATTTTCAGACGTGACTGTACAAGTGTTGCTTAGTTTGGGGCTAAGTCGATCTGTGTAAGATTGTCCCTAAATTTTTTTTTTGTAGTAACAATTAATTTACCTAAGTATATCTTAATTTAAAAAAAACCGGTCAAGTGCGAGTTCGTTTACCTCACGCACCGAGGGTTCCGTACAAACTATAATCCCAAAATACTTTTGACCAGAAGTTTACTATTAGCATAATTGTATACAGCGCCAGCTATGGACAAATTTGCTAACTAATTTGTGCGATATGTATATATGTTGGTTTTTCAGGGATAATTCGTTATCATGTGCCCTATTAAAAAAAATGTTTTATTTGAAAGAAGGTGTCTTTGGTGTGTCTCATAGGAATTTCAACCATGAATAAACACCCGCAAACAGGATTAAATTGCTAATTAAATTATAAAATGCTTTTTGTTAATTAAAAAAAAGTTATCAAGACAGTGGTCTGATTTAATTTTTCTTGTAATCTTTATGACAATGTTATTATTATGTAAAAAAACATTATTTTTCATTCGTAAACTTCGGAGATAAGAGGGGGGGGGGGGGGCGTATTTTTTTCAAATTTTCCTTAATAAATAAAAATTTAGTTTCGTAATGTTCAATTTGAGATCTTTCAAATGATACCCCACTTGACCTAGTAACTAGAATTTGAAATTTTGCTCCCTCTTTATATTGGGCATTTTCCATAATTAATATAAATAAAATAAAATAAATTACACTTTCAATTTATTTGGTTCTGCGTTTTTCATTACTATTCCAAATTTCAAATCGATAGCTTAAGTATGATAGACGGACGGCCAAAGCCGGTGCATAAGGGTTCCTTTTGTATCTTTTTGGTACGGAATCCTAAAATAATATACAACTACGAGTATAATTTCCGTAGTTCCGTTAGTTCGTAATTAAACCTTAAAATTAGGTACTTCCATCCTGTAGGTACGCCTGTAATGACCTATGTAAATGTGAGCATGTTTGATTAAATAATAAAGTGATAGTAATGAATCGAACAAGCCAGCGAAGTGAACGAAGTCCTAACATAGAACACGGCTGGCTGGCTGGGCACATCCCGGCATTTTGAAGTTTTTTGATTTTTGATAGTTTGCCCGCAAACTTTTTTTAAATTGCTTCTAATTTAAATGAAATAAGGCAAAGGTGTTGTGGAAGGCATTATGTTTTAAGTTCTAAACATGACCAGGATCGATCACGGGCATGGGGACTGGCTATACTGGTCAACTCCTTTCCTTTGCAAGAAAATGTGTCGAAGTCTAGTCAAAGGTCCCACTTCGTCGTTTACCATATGGACGAGATTTGCATGTATCATTATACGAATAAATTGTCAAAGCGTCCTTATGGCAAGCGACAAAGTGAGACTTTTTCATCATTTCATTTTTGGAAACGACACAAATATGCGTGGCTATAGAGTAGGTACAGTCACGGAATTTGAAGGTTTGTCACTACTGAACCTTATTAGAATCGAAAAAAAAAACAAACCTTCAAATTGTTGAGCCATTTAAGGAATTAATGGCTCAACAATTAAAGTCCGTGACTGTACATAGGGTATACGGCTATACGCACTGTTGTCTGGTTAATGATAGTGGGTACGCCAGTAACTGGGCGTTTTAGGTGAAAACATTAAAGTAGGTAGCTCACTCTAATTGAAAATAGCCATCTGAGGGTGTGCGGAAGGCCTTTTGATGCAAAACAATAGATATGTAATTCTTGAAATTTTATATTCTATGATTCCACTCTACCTATAATATAATTATGCGGTCAAAAGGCTTTCTATTGCACGTTTTTGGCGAATCACGAGTTCTCAGTTCGGGGCGAACTAGTAGTAATATCAAAATCGTAGCAAATAAGAAACGTAAGTAAGTAAGTAACATATATCATTCAATAATACATTATCTGAGTTTAATAGCCATAACCGTATTAAAATGGCATCGGGTGAACATTGAAAATATGGTCTGAATTTTAAGTTGTAGTCGATTTGTAATTCTTATAGGCCAGTGTTGTGGGCATGACGTTAGCGGCCCGCGCTCGGCGTCAAAACACCAACTCGCATAATTATTATGTTAACATAACACTCCTCATGTTAAATTTCTTCATTTAAACGAGCCTCGATATTCTCGATTCATTTTCGTGCAGGTTTCAATTCTTATAGTATGAATTTACAACGGTAATTAAGTACTAACATAATAAAGGACCAATCCAAGATAGGTATTGTTCTTCCAGATATATGTATTTTATGTATCTAACTGACGGAAACTGAACAACACAAAAAACTAACGAAAAAACGGAAACCATTGAATTTCAAATGATTATATAATGTTGACCGATTTGATGCTGTACAGGAAATCGGTCAAGAACAACCGAGTTTCGATGTTGTCTCCAGGGAAACAGGAGAAAAATATAATAACGTTTCTTGTATTGGTATTCAGCGTGTATTTATGATACGACCACAAAATCAAAGAGTAGTTAGTAGGCTTTAATGGATGTGTTTTCATAAAAAATGGACGACATCTATTTTTCCATATAAAATAATTCAGCAAGTAATGTATCACAACTTTGTTTTAAGCCTTAAGCGGCTCCCCGCGGTTTTCATTGATTTTTGACTAGTTTTGAGTCGTTACTCCTACATTTGCACTATAGATAGAATTATATTATAAGATAAACGGCTATCGATTCTTCAATTTTTTATCTTCATTCTGGTCTGACGGATTTTGAAAGAAATGAATACTTATTTTTTATATATTTTTTAAACATTGTCTAAACATCAATTTTTTTGTTACTAGATTGCTGTGAACGAAGGATTTTACATGTACGAAATCTACACATTTGGGTTCGTCTTTGACATCTCTAAAATCTGGTCTAAGCTCTAAGTGATTCAGATCGAAGGTCATTGGCGTTAGGGACCCCCTTAAAGGAACAATACTATAGAGATGACAATGGGAGGACAAGGGGAATGGGAGGGGAGGTGATTGAACGAGATGTTCTTAAGTATCTTTTAGTAGAGCAGTCGCAGAGAAACGAAATGTTTAAAAATCAGAAATAAATGTTTGAAAATGCATAATACGAGACCGTATAAGCGACATATACTTCTCCTTGTAAATTTGTGGCATGTTTTTTTTTTTACTTTTTGTTCATGTGTACAGGTTAAATTTATTTCTTAAGACTTTATAACATACCTCTTCTAATATTAAGAAATCACTTTGGTTGAAGTAATGATGCCAAAGGTGCCAAAGGTTTTAACGATATTTCGTTCAGATATTTTACTGTAAAATACGATAACTTGGGTAAGTAGGTCACTCTCTTGGCGGTTGCTAACACGAAAGTGGAGGATCGCGCGAAATTACCTTTCCATTACAAACGTCGACCTCATTTTCCAGTCTGGATATAATTCAAAATATTTAGTTTAGTTACAAGCATTTATACATTTGCATGTAATTTGTATTTCACTCCTGGTTTTTGTAATAATCAAAAAATTTAAAAAGTCAATCGAAGGGGCATATCTACTTAGTTAAATTGGTTAATATGTATTACATCAAATTATGTAAAAATTATTTTCCGTAATGTTAAAAGCCAAAGAGGAAAACGAGGACTACGTTTTTATGTAAAAGCTGTTGTCTTCTTTCCTCTTAACTGTACCTTTAAGTTTACTGAACAATATTTAAATAAATATTTTAATACAGGAACTTTATCGCCCTTTGTAACGGCGTTCGTTCGCGTCATATCCGATGGTTCTGAGGGCCACCGCGAACCACGTTCGACGTGATACCTATCTGTCGCACTCATAAATTCGTACGTAAGTGTGACAGGGAGGCAACACGTCGAACGTGGTTCGCGGTAGGAACTTTGATTTTTTGCGGATTTGTTTATGATGTTGGCTCAATGAATAATCCAAGTTTGTGACCTCGAGCGCCGAACGCAACTTTGTCAAAAATCTGAAAAATCGTGAAAATTTCGGATTTAATTTATATGTGGGCGATAATAACCCTAACTAGTTTTATAGTAGGTGCCTTCCCAGAGCGTTTTTAAATTGGACTAATTTTGCTATAATACGAAGCTAGAACTGTCTCTGTAGATCGTAGATATAATAATTTCCGAGCCTTTCAAAAAGTATAATTTTTTGAACTTGAAATCGTAGGTTAAGTAAGTGCAGTCTTTTGTCTCGGGCGATGCCGCTCGGCATGATTCTAAGGTCAAATAAAGCTGATTTGGCACGGTAGGCACGAGATCGTACTGTGTCTACCCTCCAAAAAGGGTTTCGGCTCCCCTAATCCAGTCTATGCTATATTTGTTCCTACTCTTAGCAACTAGGGCAAGTTATACATATTTATATCATTTTCGACGACGACCGGTCTGGCGGCCAGATTCTAGGATAGTGACCCTGCCTATGAAATCGATGGTCCTGGGTTCGAATCCCGGTAAGGGCATTTTATTGTGTGATGAGCACAGATATTTGTTCCTGAGTCATGGGAGTTTTCTGTGTATTTAAGTATTTGTAATATTTTTATATTATATACACCGTGGGCTGATAAAACCCGACGGATTTTAAAGATATATTCTTGACCGCATTTAGAGACTAAATTGTCATAGAAAGTTTTCTGAAATCGGTCTTGTTTTAGAGATAATGACAATTTTTGTAAAAAAATGCTTCTGTAATAACTTAGTGAAAAACTCCTTTTTGGCTGCGACGCTGTTACTATGTGACTTGGTCTAGACATTCCTATTGACAGACATAAAAGTTTTATAAGAAACTCGCAATTTTTAGTGTAAATAAAAAAAAACTTTACTTATTCGTTGTAACTAATTATTATTTTTGTCGCCAAAATGTAAGAAGAAATAACGTCTCTTCTGAAATAAAAGCAAAAAAAAAATGTTTTTACTGATAAAAAAAAAGTTTGCTGAATTTTTCCAAAATTTATATAAATTTTTTTGTTCCTCAAAGCCTCAGGAATGCGAGGTTAAAATCAGTCGGGTTTTATCAGCCCACGGTGTATATCATTATCTGCTGAATACCCACAACACAAGTCTTCTTGAGCTTGGGACTTAGTCAATCTGTGTAAGAATTTCCTGTAATAGTTATTTATTTATTTTCATATAATTTGGAGACAAAAACATTATATTCATACTTTTAAAACGCCAAGTTAAGTGTATTTTATTTAACATTTAAATCTTTGACTTAGGCCATAATAATATTTCTATGGAAATCCTCAATGCTATCCGCTACATATTTTTACAAAAAAAATGTATATGACTACCTGCTTTGAAGTGATACTTTACAGAATAAGGAATAAAAGAGCTAAATTGTCCAATTTTTATTGAGTGCAAATCGCCACACTGATTGTAAAGGCCAAAATTGTCACAAATAAATACATAAACATAATTTTAATTAATAGTGCAATAATTAGGTTTCTTGTATATAAAGGTATAACGACTATTTCAAAACTGAATTCCTCGACCCTAAATTATATGACGATGATATATACGAGGGTGGTTTGATAAGTCAGTGACTTTGCAAAAAAAAATCTTTTTCACCTTATTTAGTTTTATTTCTCTACATAATCTCCATTCAACTTCATACACTCCATCCAACGATGTTCCAGTTTTACAACCCCTACAAAAAATTATGTTTTGTTCAACCCTGAAAAAACCTGCTTCAGTTTCAGCTATGACTTCCTCATTTGATAAAAATCTTTTTCTCAAACTTGTAATGAAATGTTGACATGCCTTACTTCAAATTAGGTCCGGAAATACTACATATGAGGTGCGATGAGTGATGATGATATGTAAAGGAATTTCATACAGCCTTACACACCTAGGCCTGTAAGGCAACCTTCTTTTGTTGTTTAAAGTCAAATAATGGCACCTCTCGGCATTCAACTATAAAAAACCTATAAGCAAAATTCAGCCAGTATGCATCAATTTTTCATTTTTTTTGTCTTTTTTGTTTTTTTTCTTTTTTGTGTTTGTTATTATTATTTCAGGGATTCAAAGGGGAACAAAAATTTCATTTTTTTTGCACTACGACGGACGGTTTAGGAGATACAGCCCCAAAAAGTTTTATTTTTTTCAGTCATGCAGAAATCTTTATAGGGCTGTATCTCCAAAACAGTGCGTCGTAGCGTAAAAATAATCAAATTTTTGTTCCCCTTTCGGTAACAACAATAAATACAATAAAGAAAAAATAATAATAAGAAAGTACAAGAAAAGAAAAAAGGGTAATGGCGTGCGTGGTAGCGCCAAAATAATTACATTTTTGTTCCCCTTCAATACCCCACGCACTGAATAACCTATCACATTAGGACATTAAACAATCATCATCATCATCATCATCCTATTTTTTTTTAATTATTTCATTACAAGTTTGAGAAAAGCACTATACAAATCTCGGCGGGAAACGGGGTTGCCGGCCGCGTCGCCCTATCTGACCTCGCTCGCTCGGCCGTCTATATTACTTGGCCTGCAACCCTTCGTTTCCCGTCCTCTATAGTAATGTACTATTCCCACCGAGCCATTTCTTAATGTTTGGGAATAAAAACAAATCACAGGGGGCCAAATCTGGAGAATAAGGTGGGTAGGGCAGTATTTCGTAACGCAATTCTACTAATTTTGCTGTTGCGACTGCTGACGAGTGTGCATTCGTGGTGAAAAAGGATTTTCTTCTTTGCCAGATGTCGCCGTTTTTTCACAACTTCTGCGTTAAATTTTTCCAACAAAGTAGCATAATAAGGGCCATTTATTGTTATACCTTTCTCTAAATAATCTATATAAATAACCCCTTGGCTGTCCCAAAAAACAGTGGCCATTACCTTTCCTGCCTAATTAACGGTTTTCGCTTTCTTTGGGGCCCGTTCGTTAGCAGAAGTCCACTGTTTTGACTGATTTTTCGTCTCTGGCGTATAATGGTGGATCCGTTTCATCTACCGTCACAAATGGACGTAAAAATTCATTAGCATTACGCTTGAATTTGGCTAAGTATTGCTCGGAAGTTGTTTCAGGAAGTCGTTTTTGATCGGCTATCAGCAAACGCGGCACCCATCTTGCGGAAAGCTTTTTCATATTCAAAATATCATGCAAGATATGAAAAACTCGTTCAGATGAAATGTGTAGTCTCAGCTATCTCACGAATCTTCACTATTAACTAAATATCGTGAACTTTATTCACGACATCATCAGTGGTCACTTCAATCGGCCTTCCAGTGCGTTCTGCGTCATTGGTAGTGGTACGTCCTGAACGAAATTCTGTAAACCACTTATTTACCATTTTATGAGAAGTAGCAGATTCCCCATAATATTTTTTTAAACAGTTTTCAGTCCTTTTAATAGTTTTTACAGTACATATGGGGCTACTTTATAGCACTAGTGCGAGAAGTAGCATATTACGTTACTGTGTCGAACATTTAAAGGGCCATATGTACTGTAAAACGTTGTACGATACATGTGCGAATAGGTAATTCGCAACTCGTGTCGATTTAAAACACTCCCTTCGGTCGTGTTTTAATTTATCGCCACTCGTTTCGAATTTCCTATTTTTCGCACTTGTATCGTAATGTACTATTCCACGTAAAAAGTAATGTTTAATTAACACACGAAATTCATTTTTCTCCATTTTCCATTAATTTTCCGATCGTATATCATATGCCTCAACAACTTTTATATTGCCCCGCCTTTAAAAAAAAAAACTCCCAGCGACCAAGGAGTTCAGAATTGTAATTATAAAGTTTATATGTTAAAATGATTTTTGTTTTACATAAAGTCATTGACTTCTCAAACCGCCCTCGTAACTTGTCCTAGTTGCTAAGAGCGGGAAGAAATATAGCATAGATTGGACCAGGGGTGCCGACCCTTCCCCTTTCCCCCTTTTTTTGAAAGACTGTATAGATTGTACGTATTTGTCTATGTTACTTTTCTAAAATTTGGTTTATTGGTAAAAACTAGACAATTTAATTCCTTTATAATCTCAGGATTTTCAACATAGCTTAGAACTTGGCACCCATATAGATAGATCTCCATTCTTTTGTCGGCGAGTCACAATGACACATATTCTTAATATTGAACTTGGCTCTCATTTCACATTTGTATTTTTGTTGGGATAAACTAATTACAGGTAGTATATACCTTATCCCATTGAAAGTACAAAGTTACTGAGCAATCTAGCTAGGCGTTTTAAAATGAGAGCGTAACTACGTTTGTATGAAGAACCGAGCTCGGTGCGGACTCTTAAATAATTTGATTTATTTTATGTAGAAAAAATAGACACGCGTTTAGGTATGTAGAGAGAGTCACATTTAGGCAGGCTGAGGGCCAGTCGCTTTAATGTATTGCGTGGCCAGTTGCTTCCCGTAGAAAACTCAAGACAATTGATAGTTTTATAAATAAGTCTTGGGTCCTCGGGCCGAACTTTGTAGAAATGTTAAACCTAGAAATCATAAAATATGGTGTTTGAAAAAGGTTTAATTTAATCTTCGTTTCATACACGGCATTTTCATACAGCCTGGTGTTTTCGTTCACAATATTATGTTTCGCTAGCCTAAGCTTTCCTAAGCGTACAGGATGATTCATAAGTCGTGATCAGAGATATGTGTTTCTTACTATGAATGTTTAGTATAAGCACTTAGAATATTTAAATATTCTATAATGTAAAAGCGAGCGGAGCGGCGGATCGCGCCGAAATTTTGAAACGTAATAAATATAAGAGCCTCGGTAGAGAGTACCATTTTGTACCATTTGGCGGTGAAACTCTAGGTCCATGGGGTCCCACCGAGCACAAGTTTTTTACAGATATCGCGAAGCGTCTGGTTGACGTAACTGGGTGCGTATAGACAAGATGCCAATCGTTCAAGCTCCGTAGCGTAGCGTAGTTATCTCTCTCTATCACTCTTCTATATTAGTGCGACAGAGACAGTTGCGTTTGTCTACACACCCAGGTGACCGAAGAGCTGGCGGCCTCCTTTCATAACGTATCAGTATTGCGATACAACGAGGAAATGCTGCCAGCATCCTTGGTACAATACCTCAAGGGCCTATTTTAGATTTAAGCTAGTTAAAGTAACTTATGGTATTACGTAAATTTAGAAATTGAACTTTTGTTACAATTATATATTTAATATTTTAACTTAAATTTACTGAGCCTCATGGTTACCCTAGTTGTTACATAGAACTGTCACGGACTCATGGCATTTAATTCAACCTCTTTGTATCTGCAATTTTGCTTGCTGGAAACGACATAAAAAGTAATATTAACAATGACAAATTTCATAAGTGATGATAACATTACGTTGTTTACATTGCAATTAAGTCACGTGACTATAGTACGGTGACCATGAATGTTGATATATAGGGTTTTTTTTTATTGTTAATTAATTAAGGAGCTAATTAATTGACCGATCATCAAAACTCTAAGGCACTTCTACCAAATATAGAAGCTTCAAATTTAGAATTAATAGTGTTTAGTGTATAAATCAAGGAAATACTCAAATATTTAGCAATTTCGGACCAGTTTTCTAGATACACCAACCGCATGAAAACACAATGTATCTCACAAGTAATACATATTGTATTAAATTATATTGTTTAGTGCGATTGCCAAGTCAATTTATTTAATTAAAACATAAAAGATTTTTAATATTGATATGGTCACTGTAAGAGGTTGTTAGGGTAGCTAATTAATAACTTAAGACAGAAGGTCCCAGGTAAGTAGGGATTGTATAAATTAACCGTAGAAATATAAAGTTATGTTTTTGATGGCATACGTAGTTTATCAAGGACCGAGCCCGAAATTTTAATCAGGCGTATATTTTCAGAGTAAATTGACATAAATGATACAAAGCCGCGTGATGGTCAAACCTTCCGTCTCGCGGCATATCTTTCGTTCCCTTCTAATTTCTCGGCTTTACGCCCCCTCTTAAATGCGGATAATATGCAGCCGCACACACGGGTGTGTGAGTGCACCTTCACGCTGGCTGCGCGCTGCGCTGCGCGGCCCGCAGTGACCGCTCACGTAAAAAGCCGTGCTGCTTCTATGGCGAAGGCATTAGCGCAGGAAGCAAACCTTTACGCAGGTCACTGAACTGAATATAGCTGTTAGATGTCCCTCGCTATGTTAAAACACACCTTAAAAACTGTACACTAAGGAACGTAATTAGTTAACAGGTTCGCAATATCTAATCAAACGTGTTTTGAGAAGAGGACTTTACAAATCGATTCGTGTTGGAAAGCAAATAAAGCTCTATTTATTTTGCAGGGAACAAGGAAGTTTTGCAAAGATACCATTAGTGGATTGGTTAGCCTGTCTCATAAGATATGCCGATAGCCGAGATTATGTTAGAATTTAATACTAGATGGAAGCTCTTGTGTAGTCATAAAAATGGCCTTTAATTAAGATTTTTATTGCCTATTTCAGAGTAGTCGAGTAGATCGCTTCATAATTATTTTATTACATAGGGTTGTTTCCAATTTTTTGAAACGCTTGTAATACGTTCTATATTAACCAAACGTAGCCCTAAATTTTAACTTTTACTCTAAAAACGGCTTTAAATATGTTAAATTAACAAAATATATTTTGACTCATGCTTTCGCGCCTAAAACGCTCTTTTAAAATTATATGACGTCACAGTTTACGGTTTGACACATAACTATGTACATACCAAAGAGTAAAGTAATTATATAGGTACATACACACGTAACACCAAGGCCTCCCGTTGTCTATTCTCTGTGCAGAATTTGATACTCAAGCCGTAGCCATTTAGGTGGTGGCCAAGCTGTGTATGCGTGCGTGTGGGTTTTTAAATAGCTAATGAAATATGTTTTCTGTAATAATGAGTTATTATATATCATAAAGTATTTATTATCCATTAGCATTTCTATGATGTTAATTCTTAGTGCAGATATCGAAGCTTCAATTAATTGCCCACCACCAAAATGGCTACGGCTTGAGTATTAAATTTTGTGCGAGAACAGACCTATATACTTACTTTACTCTTTGGAACAGACAACGGGGGGCCTACCGCAAAAACCGAACATCGCATATTGTGGGCATCTTTCTCTTTTACTCTTACCAAGACGTAATTAGAATGACAGAGAAAAATGCCCGCAATGACGAACTTCGATTTTCGTGGTTATAGCCCAGTGTCAAACCGTGAGTTGTGACTATGGAAGGTGGATATAAGGAATGGAATCTCCATATACTTACCAAAAAGTGTCATCAAAAAACCTTAAATAGGTGGCGTGTAGCGTGTACCTAGACTACTTGAAAAAAAAATCAAATTATAGACAGCGCACGTCACTCCGTCAATAAGGCCTAGGTTCTTAGCTACTCTAGCGCTACTCTGGAGAGATTTTGAACTATTATTTATAGCTGACAACTGGACACTTTTGCATCAGTTCTGCCTATGGAGTTTGAGTTCCTTGCCTCTACCTTCCATAGTTGTGACGTCATCAGAATATTCAATGTCGTTTCGACTTGGGTCACGTGACATGTGTTAAAAGATATTTTAAATTCAATATTTACAAAAATATGCTCATTAGAGGTCCACTTGTTAGTTTAACATGTTCTTATAATCCATAAGAATTTATTGGAATACTATTCTGCCCTAAGATTTGTGGAAGGAAACAACCCTATTAAAACAATTTAAAAAAGCTAATATTTTCGTATTTCTATTCAACGGATCAAATCGATAAAATATTACGTTTAATTAATTAATGTAATTTACGAGATAATTTAATCTCTAAATTATGTTTGGTGTGATAAAACCTCTTTGAACTAAAATTTGAAACCTTTTAGTTGGTAAAAAAAAAAATGTATTACTCGACCAAATTAAGAAGGCTCCGTTTCCATGCATATTATTAGCAATCAGTTACCTTCTTAACTCAGTCGGATAATATAGCACGAGGGTTATAATAAACTGAAAAAGCACGCGTGTTTAATATCTAGGATTATGAGCCAAAAAATTGGTGGAATATAAACGTCGTTTTGAGCAAGTGTGTTGAAATAGGTATTTACGATACAATGCCAGAAAATAGGAAATTCGCAACGAGTGGTGATAAATTAAAACACGACCGAAGTGAGTGTTTTAAATCGACACGAGTTGCGAATTACCTACTCGTATTCGCAAATGTATCGTACAACGTTTTACAGTACATATGGCTCTTTAAAGTATGTATGTATGTACCTAGCTAAGTAAGTGCCAAGCGTGCCGGCAGCGGTGGCCACCCTCGTCGCGCAGGTGGTCGTGGCGGCGGCGGCGGCGGCCCGCACTCGTCGCTGCTCGACTCGCTGGTGTTCGCGTCAGGCGCAGTAGCATATTCTTCGCCTGACGACGAAGGCGAGGAGCTGGACGAGGCGGGCGGAGGTGGTGGTCGTGCGCTTCGTACCGCTTTTGCCCGTGATCTCGTGATCATTCTCTCCTATGTATGTATGTTGTGTGTCGACAAAATAATATCCCTAGTGCGCAGAATGTTCAAGTCAATAAACAAGATCAAGTGAGGATAGTTCGAAAAACTCGCGCGGCTAGAAGATGTTGATGTCAACTTTAGCCAGTCTTCTCCGAGACCACGGGGACAACGCCGTCCTCGAAACGTCCGAAACGATTAAGTCCCGTTTGTGTTAGTTATATAATAATACCAAAATTTTAATTATTTTTCGGACCGCTTACTCCAAATTAACCCCCACATGGCGTACACGATCATTAAATTCTGTTTGTTAGACCCAATTTTACGTATGCCCTTCGATGCAGTCACCTTTGGAAATATCCCCACCTTTTGGACAAACTAGACGAACGTATAAAAAATACCGTTTTTTTCAAACATGAACATTGATTTGGACAACCGTCAATGTACCCAAGCCACCTCGCCCATCTGACACGGTGTAATTGGGATTCGTCAAATTTCTAGTATTGCATTAACCGCCTTTCTTTCTTCAGTTCATAGTAATCAAAATTTATTTATCAAAATTCTA